>NW_024412407.1:29051580-29231411 GCF_014898765.1 Herpailurus yagouaroundi
AAGAAAAGAAAAGAAAAGAAAAGAAAAGAAAAGAAAAGAAAAGAAAAAGGAAAAGAAAATTGGGGCAGCTAGGTGGCTCAGTCAGTTAGGCATACGACTTCAGCTCAGGTCATGATCTTGCAGTTCGTGAGTTTGAACCCCGCATCAGGCTCTGTGCTAACAGCTAGGACCCTAGAGCCTGCTTCGGATTCTGTCTCCCTCTCTCTCTGCCCCTCCCCCACTCATGCTGTCTCTCTCTCAAAAATAATAAACATTTTTTTAAAAAGGTATTTTTTAAAAATTAAAAAAAAAAGGTACACTCACAATCTGGTGTTTAAGTGGTTAGCTTAACTTTTGAAACAGAAGAATCTACCCACTTTGATATATGAAAAGGTCAACGAAGACCCAAACTCTACCCAATTTCAGCCTCCAAATATAATTAAAGTCCATGTGACATGGAAATATAAAAAGCTTAAAGGGGGGATGGGGAGAGAGAGAAGTTTCTAAGCTATATGATGGTTTTGTTTTCCCAGGGTGAAGATTAGAGTGGGATGAGAAAAAGAACAGGAATTAATATAGTATTCAGATCTTGCTAACATACTACTCCAATAAAACCGTCAACTTTTAGTAAGTAGAAGCATAAAGTCCTCTAGAGTTACCAATTTTTTCCTCATTTGCTTCTGTTCCATTAAGACAGTTTAACACTTGGGGTAGAAAGAAGAGATAAGAAATCTAAACAAAAATTATGTTATGAAAATCAGCTGTTTTCCAGGTGTATGAGGTACCTAGAACAAAGTCATGAAGACAGAAAGTAGAACTGGGGTGCTGAGGAAAGGGAGGAATGGGGAATTATTGTTGAATGGGTACAGATGTCAGTTTGATATATTAAACAATTCTGGAGATAGACAGTGATGATGGTTGTACAACAATATAAACGTACTTAACGTCAATGAACTCTACACTTAAAAACGCTTATTTTTTTAAAGTTCCCTTCAAAGAGGCCATATAAAAAAAAAAAAAAAGATGTCCCAACCAACATCCACTCTATTTTAAGCACAAAACCAGATCAAGATTTCCTGTTACATAGTTGTACATAGTTTTCAAAGTTTCATTCATTCATCGGTATACAGACTGAAAGCTTGATCTATAGGCCAATGACTGATATGTAAAAATAATCTGAGTGTATTTTCTCTATTCTCTAATATTTGTAGTTTAGCAATTAATGTCCTTCAAAGATCAGGCCTCCTTTCTGTGGTCAAAACAGCATTGAGCTTAAAATTAGCCAGAGAATCCTATTTTTAATAAAGTAATTTTATGAGTAAGTATTTGAGAAATGACACGGGGGGGGGGGGTCATTTCAACAAGTTTATACTTATTGTAGAAATACCAAGACTTCATGCCTTGCTCTATGACATAAGGTAAATATAGCTGCCGTGACTACATGATAGATTCAGTCTGCACCTCGATTCCTTCTGTAGATCCTTAAAGAGCTGAAAACATTCTCATAAGGCTATGTACCAACTCCTCAATGTGTAAGATCTAAGACTTAGAAATGTGAGATTTTCCCACACCTACTACACAAAGCTCAGTAACCTTCTACATAGTTCATGATCCTATATATAGTTGCTAAATCAAGTGACTAAAAAAGCATCATGCCATGGCTCAAAAGACTATCTTAGTGATATATACCGAATGATATCAAGCACTGGCTCACAAAAAACAACTCTATAATAACTAGGAAACCAACTTGGTTAACATAGGTCACAATAAAAATCTGATATATGTAAGCAGGGAAAAAAGACTATTACAAAAGTAACCTAACCACTGAGCTGGGTTGGGTTAAGCGGTGAAAATACCATATGATGGGCAAATTTCTTTAACACACTATCTGTTGTCTACCCAGACATCACAAAATTCAAATCTAGTAAGACAAGTATTTACTTATCAAATTTCAGTAATCAAAAAATTGCTGATACATTACAACATACTGTGACAACGGCAAAGATTTCTTAAAAGATTTCAATGCACAAATACTACTGGTTACAACGTGAGAGGTGCTTATATGGTTGCATGTTTTGAAAAAGATCAATGCAATCTAACTATCAATGCAACCTTGGAAACAGCTACCCACTCACTTAAACCATAATGATCCTAAACCATTTTAGTATCAGTAGATCTCAACAGTGATGGCAAGCTGATAGGAAATATGTGGCCTAAAGATTATCTGTACTTAACAATGTGACATTAATTTCTGGAAAGTGCACTAAAGTGCGGTTAACTATTCAAGACAAACCTAGATAAAATTGAAAAAAGTTGTAAGTAACATTATAATACTTTGATCCATTACACTTTGACTCACCTAATTTGCTTAGCTCTTAAATCACTATCCAATAAAAATTATATAGACTGACACAATTAAATTTATTCCTAAAAAGGTATAGGTCAATACTCACTAACCAGAACTTCCTATCTAAGCCAGCTCTGTTAAGACCTGGGAAAAGATGATCAATTCTCATTCACAAATAATGACTGCAAGCCGTCATTTAACAGAACTGTTTATACTAATCCTGTAGAAAGTCTAATATTACCGTTGTATTTTAGAAAACTGAATTTCTTCGCACTGTATTTTAGAAAGTCTAATCTCTTCTAAGAGCAAATTAAAATCCAACACATATGTTCATTTGATCCTATCAAGTTATGTGGGAAATAAATGAAAAAAAAATTGAAAAAAATAAAGCCTGTGTAAAAACAATCTCAAATTACTTTAAAAAAAAAAAAAAAAGCCTAGCTAGCAATTACAAATTAATAAAACTAATGAAAACAGGGAGTGAAAAAAAGAAATGACAAAACCAACCCCTCCTCGCTGACCATCTACATGTATGGAACGGATGTGATCTGCCAGATCTGGACTAGAGTTGAAGCAAGCCTGGCACTGGTCCCAACAACAATTATAGGCAATATTTTTGCTTGAAGAAGTAGTGCTTCCTTGTCCATTCATCATTGCTGGAGTTGAACGCCCACTGGAAATTGTGCTGTCTACATCCATTATAGTACTGCTTATGCTACAAAAGAAGAAAAAAGGCTGTGTTATTCCTAGAAATTCACTAACATGAATATGATCTTATACTTAATTAAGATTACTACTTGACATTCTGCTCCATACAAAGCATACTAAACCATATTTTCTATTAGAAAACAACACTGCTTTGAAATCATTTAGTTGGCAATAAAGTGCAAATCAAGGCAAAAAAAAAAAAAAAGAAATGCTGGTACCTCAAAACCAGATATGGGATAATTTAAGTAACTTTTGGCAGACATGAACTCAATACTATAACCTACAGAAAGCAAAGCAAACACACACACACACACACACCCATACATACAGCTCATCAAATTTCAGCCCTTGCATAGTTCTGAGAAGCACAATAAAGTAATAGAGTTATAGTGTCCAGCTATAAGTAATTCAGAACCAAGAGTATGTTTACAATTCTGCAAATCACTTGTTAATCCATAATCATTTCCTCTATTCACTAATCTAAGAATACAACTGCTGTCATATCCTATTTCTCTCCATCTCAAAAAAGTTGGGAAATTGTGCAATATTTTCCCTTCTAAATAAACAAGCAGAAGAGAGAAAACTGGGTGCAATAAAGTTTCTCCAATTTTACCAAAGTCCAAATAAAATGTCTTTTTCTAGACCTCAATTTTTTTTTTTTTGCTGATCTCTATCCACAAAAATAGGACTGAAAAAGCCAATCTTTTTTATTTTTTATTCACTAAAGTATAACATATTAGTGACCCTTTTATTTACTAAGAAAATTACATACTAGTAGAAATAAAAGTAAAAAAAAAAAAAAAAAGAAAGAAATGAAAGCCTTCCTTTCAAAAGCAATTCATTTAAGGGGACGGCTGGCTGGCATAGTCAGTAGAGCATCTGACTCTTGATCTCAGGGTTGTAGGTTCAAGCCCCATGCTGGATGTAGAGATCACTTAAAAATAAAATCTTTTTGGGGCGCCTGGGTGGCTCAGTCGGTTAAGCATCCGATTTCAGCTCAGGTCATGATCTTAAGGTTCAAAAGTTCAAGCCCTGCATCGGGCTCTGTGCTGACACAGCCCAGAGCCTGGAGCCTGCTTCGGATTCTGTGTCTCCCTCTCTCTACCCCTCACTCACTCACACTCTATCTCTCTCTCTCTCACAAATAAACAAAATTTGTAATAAAATAAAAATAAAAATAAAATTTTTAAAAAATTAAAAGCAATTCATTAAAACAATTTTTTTCAGTATCTTCCCAACAGTGACTACAGGAAAGTAGCTTCAACCAGAGGGCTCAACAGTAAGAATGTTTGCACATTAAATCCATCAAAAGCTATTTATATATCTGCTTGCAATCTAAGTACCAATAAATTATGAAAATTATATTAACTTTTAAGGAGTATGCTTCCCAACTCCCAAGTTTTTACTACAGAAAATTTCAAAGACACAGAAAAGTTACATAAATTTGAACTTAATTTACATTTTGGGGACACCTGGCTGGCTCAGTCGGTACAGCCTGCGACTCCTGATCTCAGGGTTGTGAGTTCAAGTGTCATGTTGGGTATAGAGATCACTTAAAATAAATTTTTTTTTTAATTTACATTTTGTCCTACTTGCTATATGTAATTTGTTTTTCTCAATCATCTCCAAGTTGCAAACGTGATACTTCAACCACAATCACTTCAGCACACACCATCTAAAAATAAGAACATTTATCTATAATCACAACTTCATTTGCTTATATGTAAGAGTCAAAATAAAGTTTAACTTATTAAAGTAAAAATGATTTGTGTCTGGGGGTAGCTCAATCAGTTGAGCGTCAGACTCCTGATTTCAGGTAGTGATCCCAGGGTTATGGGCTTGAGCCCCACGTCAGGCTGCAAGCTGAGCATGGAGCCGACTTGAGATTCTCCATCTCCCTCTGCCCTTCTCCTGCTAGGGCTCTCTCTTGAAATAAATAAATACATAAACTTTAAAAAAAAAAAAAGTGTCTAACATCCAATGCACCCATTTAAAAAGAGCTAGCAAAAATGTTTTTTTTTTTTTAATAGGATGCTTCAGACATGAAAAATGTCTGATTCCCCTTTAAAGAATATTCACATGCTTAAATTCATCTGGCTATCTACCAGTCAATGTAAGTTCTAAATTAGAACTTTAAAACTTCATTCTAAACTTTGTAATCTTGGGGCACCTGGATGGTTCAATCCATAGAACATGCAACTCTTTACCTCAGGGTCGTGAGTTTGAGCCCCACGTTGGGTGTAGATATTAAAAAATTTTTCTGTAATCTCTATTAAGTTCTCAAATGCAAATAAGCTTGGTTATCTGAATACTTAGTCATATTTTTTGCAGGAATAAATTGTGACTATGGCGTTTTTTCTATACAGAAATACATTATTTTTATTTGGGCCCTAGGAATTTCAAGTTTCATGAGGCCCTTAACCCATGAAACAATCACCTATTTTCCTAGATTTCATAGATTTTAAAACATTTTAACTGTAATGCTCATACTTTTATAAACCATACTAACTAACACCAAAGGCAAATAAAATATTAATAGTTTTCAGTGGACAACCAACCACACTCAAATTATAAACCATCTTAGGAAAAGAGATTAATCTCAATGATCTATTGCAATGCAATCTCTAAGGTATAGCAAAGTGTAATACACACACACACACACACACACACACACACACACACACAGGGTAGTAATGCTCCAATTTCCATATCCATACCTAGGCCGGGGAGGGAGACAGATATAGACATGGGTGTTCTCTCAAGACAAAACTTTTGTTGTTGTTTTTTGGGTTTTTTTTGTTTTTTTTTTAAGGCAAAACTTCTTTTGAAGGATACACAAAACATCATCCATGTTTTTTTGGAGGGGCAGATGGAGGATCAGAAGGAGAGAAACTTTCACTATAAATACCTTTTTGTATCACTTTTACCCACATACCTGTACTGCTTTTATGGAAAAGTCCAAACTTAGTTGAAAATAAAATTTTCTTTAAATTGGACAAAGAAAGGCCAAGAGACTCATAATAAATCCAACTAGCAATATACAGTCTATCTACATAGTGCTTAATGTACTTTTGTTTATTGATCTTACCACAGAAGGGGAACCTTGTAACTGCAAACATCCATATACACTGAAGATCATGTAATCAGTCTACGTGCAGTATCACTGAAACACAAGCCTTCATGTAGATACAGATCCTCACAAAAAGACAGTATAATGCTGATATTAAGAATATGAACTGTGTCTATCATTGGCAACTGAGCTGCATATGCAGTGGAAGAGGTGGTAAGGGACAGACCTCATGCCCTAGAAGACTCAAGAGACCTTCACACATGTGCAGCATACCACAGAGCCTCCCAAAGCCTAGCAGGGCCAAATGGAGTCCTGCTGCGTAGCCCCTCTTAGGCGCCTGCAAATTCTAGGAGATGTCCAAATCCTAAGCCTCCAGGATCCCTTTTGGCCCTAGATCCATGCTGGAATCTATGGTTTTCTCCACTCCTAAGACAAAAAGGCAACAGTCCTGACGTGGGAGAGCAAAAGAAACAAGTTATAGTCAATTTTTTATTTTGACAGGACACTGAGCTAGATATAGATCCCACAGAAAACAGTGTCCTTCCTCCTGTAACAGTAAGATAACAAGATGATCTGAACTAGAAGAAGATATTCCACCTGATCCTGTAATATTCCTAGGATCCTACATATTAACATTTTTCATTCACTTAGTTCTCCTTCCCAGTGAACACCTACTAATTCTGTAAAATGTGAACAAAAGCAGCCTAGTATAACTGTATTTTTCTTTTGAGATACTGTATTTTTAATAAGCACCTACTTGTTGATGCTACTGCTACAACATTTTGAGTAGCAAGACTAAAAGATCTTTTACTATTACCCAAGTAAGACAGGTCAGACTATCTCATGAAGTGTGTGTCTGATACTGCACAATGATATAAACTAAAGCATACACAAAAACAGACACACACACACACACACACACACACACACACATCCTGTGACAACACATAATCCATAAGTTTAAAAAAAAAAAGAAAATCCCACACGATGTTAGAAATTCACACGCAATATTTAGGGAAGGACAGGAAGGATTTTCAACATAACAACATTTTCTCTCTTTTCCATGGACCCTTTTCCTCTTAAGAAACTACCCGGCACACCAGCCATTTCTACCATAACATCTAGAGTAAACTACATTGCTATTATGAAAATTATTTCCTCTGGGGGCACCTGGGTAGCTCAGTCGGTTAAGCGTCCGACTTCAGCTCAGGTCATGATCTCACGGTTTATGAGTTTGAGCCCCGCATTGGGCTCTGTGCTGATAGCTCAGAGCCTGGAGCCTGTGTCTCCCTCTCTCTCTCTCTCTCTAGGCCCCTCCCCGCCCCTGCTCACACTCTGCTTTCTCTCTCAAAAATAAATAAACATTAAAAAAAAAATTATGTCCTCTGGGAACTCAAGGGCCAACCAACACATGTAAGAATATACCCTTCTTTGGGGCGCCTGGGTGGCGCAGTCGGTTAAGCGTCCGACTTCAGCCAGGTCACGATCTCGCGGTCTGTGAGTTCGAGCCCCACGTCGGGCTCTGGGCTGATGGCTCAGAGCCTGGAGCCTGTTTCCGATTCTGTGTCTCCCTCTCTCTCTGCCCTTCCCCCGTTCATGCTCTGTCTCTCTCTGTCCCAAAAATAAATAAAAAAACGTTGAAAAAAAAATTAAAAAAAAAAAGAATATACCCTTCTTTGAGAACTCAAATTACTGTCAAGCAAAACATTTGTGTGTAGACATAACCATAGCCGTCAGGGTTCCAACTTTGAAAAGCAAAGGGCAGATTACTAATGACAAAACACAGGAATAGAGGAAGCAATACATGGATGTTACATTATCAAGATGGAGGACAAACCCACGGTCTAAATGCAACAGAATAAGAAAAGCTCACTGATATAGTTTCAGATCCCACATTGCAAACACTGTAAAAAAACTATCACCTGTCAAGTTTGGGTGTATAATCAAATAGCCACACAATTAATCTAAAAAGGTTATTAAAAAACTCATTCCTTTTCCAACTACATATCTGTAAGAGGCCAGTCTTCACATAGTTCAACCAAATCAATTCACTACAACAGACTGAATGCAGAAGTAGATATGAAAAACTAGCTGTAAAGTCAGATATTAAAGATGTTAAATATAAAACAACATCACTCTTCTATTTTTTTTAACAGTAAAAGTTATTTTACATTAAGAAAATACTATGTAGGGGTGCATGGCTGGCTCAGTTGGTAAAGCATGCAACCACTGGTCTCAGGGTCTTAAGTTCAAGCCCCACATTAGGCATGAAGCCTATGCTGAAGGAAGGAAGGAAGGAAGGAAGGAAGGAAGGAAGGAAGGAAGGAAGGAAGGAAGGAAGAAAAGAAACATATAATTGGTTTATTTTTAATGTTTCTAAAGTTCTTGGTTTTAATTTCTAATCCTATAAGTTTAAGAAACATATAATTGGTTTATTTTTAATGTTTCTAAAGTTCTTGGTTTTAATTTCTAATCCTGTAAGTTTATTGATAAATATAACCCACATAAACAAAAGATCTTTAATTTTTTTTAATAACTTTAACAGGTTTATTGAGATATAATTCATATTCCTAAATACTTAAGAAAGCAAAGGGGTTTTTTAAAGTAAAATGTTCAAGAACCACTGTTCTGGTGCAAAGTTTAAATGACTCTCTATAATGTACTGGAAAGAGGAGGTTTCTGAGCTGGAATATTTTTATTTTATTTGGAATTTAATTCCTGAATTCGAAATTGAATCTGAGGTCCAATGGGTAGAGAAGCCTTATCAGGAGCCTTCTTTTCAGTTACCTGTGAGGAAATTCATTTGTACTATGGATTCTCCTTGGTATCTTTGGGTCCTTTTCTTTCTCCTGCTCTTAATTACAAGGCTCTGAAATGTCTAACTTTATTTTTTTTTTAATTTTTTTTAATGTTTATTTTTGAGAGAGAGAGAGAGAGAGAGAGAGAGAGAGAGCAAGCATGAGTGGGGGAGGGGCAGAGACAGAGGGAGACACAGAATCCGAAACAGGCTCCAGGCTCTGAGCTGTCAGCACAGAGCCCAACACAGGGCTTGAACTCACAGACAGCGAGATCATGACTTGAGCCAAAGTTGGACGCTCAACCGAATGAGCCACCCAGGTGCCCCCCTAAAATGTCTAACTTTAAAGGAGAGTTAGGAACAGAGACCCGAATGGATATGGGTGTATAATTTGAATTTAAGTATAATTTACTCTCTTCACTCAAAAAAAAATTAAAACATCAGAATTTCCTATAAATATGTCATTCATTAGCAAAGTTGCAGGTCTGTACTATAGACTTAATTTAGGCCTCCACATGTCCATTTATAAAAAATTAGATCTGTAAATCATACCCTTATGCCTTACCCAATTAAACACCTTCCAAGAAGACCAGTTACTTACTATGTGCTCTCCTCTCCTGGGGAGCCAATAACAAATTAAAGGGCTGACATAAGACAATTATTAAGAATTTTATAGCTTAAGTTTGAGGTTCTAGTCACTTTTGCATTTGTGATATAAAGACAATTAAGATCATTAGGTAATGGTGTTTTTCAAACAAAATTTCCATACTAGTAATCCCCTTTCATAGCCCTTGATCAGCAGAACTAAAGTGTAGTACATGGAGACTGAAAGACAAGCTGCCCATATCTGCAAGTCAAATTTTCAAGACTAAGCAGCCAAAATAGAACAAGGAAATTCTGTTTGAATACTGACATATATATGTAACATTCACAAACCCTACTTGGAATTTAAATTTACTTAAAAAGTTATACTGTTCTGAGTGACTTTATAAATTAATGTAAAATTTTTGAGATTACAAAAACTAAATACTAATAAAATACCATTTTAACATGTCTCAGGCAATGGAGTTCCACACAAAAACTCATTTGGGGAAAAAATTTCATCCACTACTCAATCTGTAAATTGTTTAGACTGTTTATGTTCTCAACAGTCCTTAAAATCATGAAACTACTAACTATGAAATGAATGGCATTTTACATTAAAAAGTGAGAAAATGGGCGGCTAGCTGGCTCAGTCAGTAGAGCATGCAACTCATAATCTCAGGGTCCTGATGGTGTAGAGACTATTTTAAAAAAAATTAAAAACAAACAAAAAGTTAAAAAAAACCATAGAGCTGTATTACATACAGAGTAAGAGACATCAAGGATAAAAGGTACCATAAACTTAAAGAATGTAGTAGCAAGGGGCGCCTGGCTGGCTCAGTTGGAGCCTGTGACTCTTGATCTGGGGATTGTGAGTTCAAGCCCCACACTGGGTATAGAGATTACTCAAAAATAAAATCTTGGGGCGCCTGGGTGGCGCAGTCGGTTAAGCGTCCGACTTCAGCCAGGTCAAGATCTCATGGTCCGTGAGTTCGAGCCCCGCGTCGGGCTCTGGGCTGATGGCTCAGAGCCTGGAGCCTGTTTCCGATTCTGTGTCTCCCTCTCTCTGTGCCCCTCCCCCGTTCATGCTCTGTCTCTCTCTGTCCCAAAAATAAATAAACGTTGAAAAAAAAAAAATTAAAAAAAAAAAAATAAATAAAATCTTAAGGGGCGCCTGGGTGGCTCAGTCAGTTGAGTGTCCGACTTCAGCTCAGGTCATGATCTCACACTCTGTGAGTTCGAGCCCTGCGTTGGGCCCTGTGCTAACAGCTCAGAGCCTGGAACCTGCTTCAGATTGTGTGTTTCCCTCTCTCTCTGACCCTCCCCCGTTCATGCTCTGTCTCTCTCTGTCTCAAAAATAATAAAATAAAACACTAAAAAAAAAATTTTTTTTAATCTTAAAAAAAAAAGAATTTAATAGGAAAAAAGGATGATCAAGGCATCTAACCAATTCTTTCAGGATCTGGAAGTTCTTGATTGAGGTTCCACAAAAGAACCTCACTAATCTCTAAAGAAACAAGGTGGTTTTATTTTTGTTCTCTGATGAAAACTATATGTTTAGGAAGTCTTAGGTTCATAGCTTCCATCTGAATTATTATAAAACAAATATTCAGGGAGCCTGGGTGGCTCAGTCAGTTAAGCGTCTGACCAGCTCAGGTCACGATCTCATGGCTTGTGAGTTCGAGCCCCACGTCGGGCTCTGGGCTGATAGCTCAGAGCCTGGAGCCTGTTTTGGATTCTGTGTCTCCCTCTCTCTGTCCCTCCCCTGTTCACACTCTGTCTCTGTCTCTCTCAAAAATAAATAGACATTAAAAAAAATTTTTTTTAAACAAAAAAAACAAATATTCTATAATTCTCATTTTTAAAGAATGGAACATGGTCCTCCATAGGGACTGAAGAAAGTGGCATGAGATAAAAGGAAACAAAAATTCTACAGGTTTATAAGTTACATTTAACAAGGTAAAATCGAGCATTATAAACTTAGCTTAACTTTGTAATTGGTAATAAGCTTTGTGTAGAAATAAGTATACTATATAAAGTTTCAAAGTATTTACCAAATTATAGGTAAACATTATACCCACACATCAGGGATTCCTAATGTAATCATAGTGCAGGGTAAGTTGTTATTCGGCTAACAGGTGGGTGACGTTCCTTTCATCTATGAAATTGCCACTTACTAGTAGAATGATTATGTCTCTTCTATACTTATAATCAAATTTATTAAAGGCTAAAATTCAAGAGTGCCAAGCACTTAAGACAAGCCTTCTTCAAAAGTATGAAGTTGTATACCTAATATTATATGGATATTATATTAATAATATACAACTTTAAGAGTGAAATTCTACCATTCCTCACCTCCATTTGTTGGAATAGACTATAATTTTGTGCCCTGCTCCTTATTCTAGGCACTGACAATGAGATTAAAAGCCAAAACTAAACCAGTTAAAAGAGACAGGCACTTCAAGGGGCGTCTGGCTAGCTCAGTCAGAGGAGCGTGCCACTGTTAGTCTTGGGGTCGTGAGTTCAAGTCCCACATTGGGTGTAGAGATTACTTAAATAAATAAAAACTTAAAAAAAAAAAAAAAGAAACAGGCAGTTCAAGAAAATTATGGGAGCTCCTGGGTGTCTCAGTCGGTTAAGCATCTCTTGGTTTTGGATCAGGTCATGATCTCATGGTTCACAAAATCCAGTACATCGGGCTCTACCCTGGCAGCACAGAGCCTGCTTGGTATTCTTTCTCTCCCTCTCTGCCCCTCCCCCAAACACTCTCTCTCAAAATAAATAAACATTTAAAAAAAAAGAAAATTATGAATTGCCTGCCTGTTACATTTTATAACTTTCTGTTAAGGAAAAAAAGGGATCATGTAACTTACTATATCAAAATTTGTATCACAAAAACAAGATAGCCTATCTAAATCTGACTTCCTATACTTTATCATAACTGCCAATACTTACTGAGTCTATTTCCCAAAGACAGCCACACCATATACACTTTCCACATCCTCTTCTTTCAAAATGGCATGGGGATGGGAACAAGACCAAGACTACTGCAAAAGTGACACTGCAATACTTCCAAGGTAAGGTCATATACTACAACTACCAGCTGACTCTCTCAGGACACACAGCTTGGAAGCCCAGACCTACCATGTAAAGAAATCTGGTTCCCCTGAAGCCACCATGCTGAAGAGATCTTACGAGAAAAGTACACAGACCTAGAGAGAGATACCAGGGAGTCCCAGATGTTTCAGTCTTCTCAGCCCAGGCACCACACGTGTGACTGATAATGTCAGTGGGTGAGTTTTTTGGTGACTACAGTCCCCAGCCTTTATGCTGTTCTAGGCTGACACCAAGTGGAACAGGAATGATCTAACCCTACCCAGCCCTGCTCAGATCTTAGATTTATAAGCAACATGACTGTTTTAAGCCATTAAATGTTGGGAGTTGGTTATCATGCAGCCATAGTAACTAGAAGAAGGCTTGATATGTAGTAACTCATTTAATGTTTACAAAAACCATATCAGGTAGGTACTATTAGTATCCTCATCTCAATAAAACAGACTGAGACACAGAATTACATGACTTGCCCAAAGTCAGACAAATATAAAACACTAATGCCAAAGTGGATTGCCAGACTTACACATAGGAAAAATCTGAGTAAATCACAGATTTGAGAAATACTGAAATACAACCCGTATCATACATCAAAATAACTGACAGTTTCACTTGGTGTGCACACACAAGAAGTTGTTTCTTTGCTTTTGCACACCTATATAGCACACACAAAGGATATTTAAGACTTAGATATAACTTGACTCATTTAGGCGGATAGATAGCTTTGATAACAAGATAAACTATTAAATTTGATTCCTACAAGTCAATTAGTTTCATAAAAAAAGTAATTCAAGGTCACAGAAAGCAACCCAATCCTCAGGTAGAACTTGTCCCAAATTTAGAACTTAGACCATTAGAACAGGAGCCTAACAAAGTCAACATAAAATCCAACTCCAAATATTAATTTGTTTAGAGATAAAGGGGAAGTCACTTTCATTTTTCTTTATCAAGAACAAATAATAGGGGGGGTCTGGGTGGCTCAGTCAGTTAAGCGTTCAACTTCAGCTTAGGTCATGATCTCACGGTTTGTGGGTTTGAGCCCCACGTCTGGCTCTGTGCTAACAGCTCAGAGCCTGGAGCCTGCTTCAGATTCTGTGTCTCCCTCTCTCTCTGCCCCTCCCCCACTCACACTCCGTCTTTCTCAAACACTAAAAAAAATTTTTAAAAAAGATCAAATAATTATGAAATTGGTCGTAAATGGGACTAAAGAATTTAGATCACATAAGATTTCTGTAAGGCCATCTGATTTGGTCTTCCAAACTGCTATGGTACCACAGGCTTTTAGATCTCTAAACTCAGAAGCAATTCGAAAAAATAAGTAAGAAAGAAAAAAAGAAGTAAAGACAAGTGCTTGTTTTATTACATGTGCTACACATGCTCAAGTCACATCTCCCTAAGGCCCTCCCTACTCACCTAAGGTGGAAAGAATTCTGCTTCCTTATGATCTGGTTGATTTGTATTATGAATCACCTATAAGCCTCTCATTTTGAGTAAACTCCTAAATCTAGGTAGTGCAGTGCCTTGCACACAGTAAATGCTCACATACTTTTAGTGACAAATTTAAGTAGGATTTTTAAGGCAAGGAAAATATATGGCTTTGTCACACTGAGATAATCATAAAAATTAATTGGAGGCACACTAAAAATCATTAGCCAAAACCAAGATATTATTATTACTATTGTTACTGTAATTACAAGCTATTATCACTGTAATTTAAAAAGCTAAAATGGGTTTTTCTAATCAAGAAAAAGACTACTCTCCATCCCTACAATTATTTCTCTGAATAAAAACAAAAGATTTTTTCCTTAAGACCCAGCAGCATTCACTAAATTGGTCAAAAGGGACTTTATGCAACAATGATGAAATATAGCCTATGGAAAACAAGTAGGTTGCATTCTTATATCACTACTATGCACTGTGCACATCATTTTAAATTTCCTTCTCATTTCTAGTCTAGTCCAGAAAGCAATAGTCTAGTCTATTGCTCTTTAAGATTACTCCACCCACATTTTTCACAGTTTAAGACAAGATCAGCAAGAAATTATCTTCAAAAACACTGTAATACTAGAAACATTCTATTTCAATATAATTACATTACAAGGAGTTATCTTTTACCTTTTTTATCTTTTACCTTCTTAAAAAGATTTCCAGGAAAATGTCTATATGCAAAGACAGTACGTAAAAAAATCTGCTGTGAAGGATAACACCCATTTTATACAGAAGCAATCATTACTTGGTTTGTTTTTTTTTAACTTAGTTTTAAATCATAAATATGATTTTATCAGATGATTTCAGTACACACATTTCTGACAAAAATGCCTCTAGTAGTCCTCAACACCTCAAAAGACATTTCAAATGACTGTCAACATGAATTTAAAGCACTAAAAAATTCCACAGCTGATTCATCCACTATCAGAACTTTAACAAGTATTTATAAAAAGCAATGACATTAAGTTTTATAATTTAGAAATGAACTTGGGGCGCCTGGGTGGCTCACTTGGTTAGGTGACCAACTTCAGCTCAGGTCATGATCTCACAGTTTGCGAGTTCGAGTTTTTAAAAAAAAAAAAAAAAGAATACATTACAATGCTAGTTTATATCAACATCAGTACATAGAAGGAAAAAAAAAAGAAATGAACTAGTAAATGTATTTACTGAAAAATACAAATGTCCTTCTAAAATCCCTGTTTTCTCTAATTAGTATCACTTCACCTTTCTAGAATATTGAAACATAAATGAAAACCAGAAAGACAGGGACTTAGAAAAGCATTAAAATTAAAGAAATAAAATGCCAATAAAGACTCTCTATTCCCCTAAAGACTGAAAAACTACAACACTTAAATATCAACTTTTGTATTTCATAGTCTTAAAAGAGATACAGGCTATGTATATTATAATTACAAATGAAAATGAGGCCCAGAAATGTAAATGAATTCAAGTACTTAAGTTATTCTCTGCAAAAGAAACAGGTTGAAATTTAAAATAGCCACTGACTTAATACTATTTTAATTAAACTTTCCTAGTCCAGGTTGGTTATAAGAATCACTTAGGCAATATAGTAGCTAAGACCACATCCAGAGCCAGGACTGCCTGCATTCTCAAGGAGCTGTGTAACTCTGGGCAAGTTATGTCTGTGCTCTCTCGCCTCATTAGCGGTTTGTGAGGATGCAGTGAACTGAAGTTCATAAAATCTTTTCAATTAGCTCAAGAGTCTCAGATTCATAAGCAAAATAGACACTCGCAGTTTTCTCCTAAAATAGCATATGCATTTATTTTTTGTTGTTGGGAAACAAAATATGGGAGGTCCACTTTCTAAATAATTCAAAAATCAAAAAATAAATAATTCAAACATCATGGTTTTTCTCAAATACTGTTTCCACATATGCTGTTATAAAGAATGGGGGAGAAGGGATGCCTTGGTGCCTCAGAAGAGCACGTGACTCAATTTCGGGGTCATGAGTTCAAGCCCCATAATGGGTTTAGAGATTACTTAAAAAAAAAAAAAAAACTTAAAAAGAAAAGATTTTGGGGAAGATATAAGGCACAAAACAGTTCTCCTTATTTCTTATAGTCCTGATAGTAAGAAAGAAGAAATTGTGTATCAAGTACATCCACATGCAATTAAATTCAACCAATCCCTGAATTCTGAAGATAGGGAATGCAATAGGTGAGTGAGTGCAGCTGAAGGTAAGTAAAGGAAGTATAAAAATAAATAGAACCAGATTTTAATTCTTAAAAAATGTTACAGCCTAGACAAGACAAACACAAATGAATATTTCAATACAACACCATAAATTACGGTGATTTTTGAACCCAGAAGAACCTATCTAAAGTATCTTTGAGATCCTGGATAAAGCAAAGCCATGCTTGCAATATTCTGGGTTTGTCTAAAGGATAAAAGAGAATATTTGCCAAGTCTACATCTGAATTATCGTATTTGAGCTCCAAATTATTTTATGTTGTTTAAACCCTCACTTTTAAGAAAAAGAATCAATCTGAAGTTCAAAGAAATGAAATGATTACAAGCAGTCTCTAGTAAAGCCAGTACTACAATTTCAATCACTTATTTTCACCAGAGTTTTGTTTTCACATCTCTAGGCATGAGAAAGGGAAGGATAAATGACTCTCTGAATTAAATAGAGCCCTAGGCCCTTTACATATTCCATCTCATTTAATCACAACACGAAGGTATTCTATTTTGCAGGCAGGAAACAACCTCTAAGAAGTTAAATTATAATTCCTTCTAACTTAAGGTTCATGCTCTTTCACTACCCAACTTTTCTTTTAGTTATTTTAGTGCTGGATATGTCTGGAAAAGTAAGCAAGCTATTGTTCCAAAGAAATCCTCAAGAAAAAAGCTTTTTACTCAGAAATAATAATATTTTTCTTACAGGACACTCAGGAAATTAGCTTTTCTTTCCTTTGATTCTGTTTCCCAAGCATGACTTTTCCTCCAACTTCTACCCCAGCTCAAATCTCTTCAGTTCACACCTGTACTATTCCTACTATTTCCTAATTGGTCTCCCAGCTCCCAAAATTTCCAACCTTTGCCACATTTTCCTTTAACACAGCAGTTTCATCATTCATCCAAAATACATTCAAGAATACCTAAGAGGCACCTGGCTGCCTCAGTCAGTAGAGCATGTGACTCTTGATCTCAGGGTTACATAAATTCGATCCCTATGTTAGGTCTGTAGAGATTACTTAAAAATAAAATCTTGGGGCACCTGGGTGGCTCAGTCAGGGGCATGATTTTGGCTCAGGTCACGATCCCAGCATCATGGGAACTGCTCAGGGTACAACCTGCTTGGGATTCTCTCTCTCTCCCTCTGCTCCTCTCCCTCACCCCCGCACTGCTCACTCTCTCTCTCTCTAAAATAAAAAGAAAAATTTTTAGTAAATAAATAAAATCTTAAAAAAAAAACCTAAAATCAGCATCAGGCACTGTGCCAGGTGCTGTGAATAGAACAATCATCAAGAGACACAATTCCTGGGGCGCCTGGGTGGCGCAGTCGGTTGAGCGTCCGACTTCAGCCAGGTCACGATCTCACGGTCCGTGAGTTCGAGACCCGCGTCGGGCTCTGGGCTGATGGCTCAGAGCCTGGAGCCTGTTTCCGATTCTGTGTCTCCCTCTCTCTCTGCCCCTCCCCCGTTCATGCTCTGTCTCTCTCTGTCCCAAAAATAAAATAAAAACGTTGAAAAAAAAATTAAAAAAAAAAAAAAAGAGACACAATTCCTATTCTCAGGGAGCATACATTCTAGCAGGAGAGATAAACAGTAAATAATAAAATTGTTAACAAGGTCAAGGAAGAACCTGGGAATGCTAGCAATGTGACTAACATAGAATCAGGAATAGTTTGCCTGAGAAAATGCTTGAGATAAGATCTGAATGTGACTAGGATTGACAAAAACAGAAGTTGGGGTGAGGAAAAAGAATCTGATTCACAAACCTATACTGACAAAATGCCCATATCTGTGTTGGCATATAAAATCTCACTTTAGCCATTCTTATTTCTCAGTTCCAATGTGAATCCTCTGATCTAGGCAGAAAGCCTCGTGAACATGGTGGGCTCTTTCTTTTCTGTTTCATTTAGGCTTTCTAAAAATTTCTCATCACTCACCTAACCCTAAAACTCAGCCCTCTCCCCACCAAAACTTTAATCACTGACTACAATACTCTCCAGTTTTTATTTTAATGTACTGTGTCACAAACAATTTACAGAAAAACTAGGAAAAACAACGGAGTCATCTTTTTAGTCTTCTCATTAAAAACTAAGTATCTAGGGGTGCCTGGCTGGCTCAGTCTGCCCAGCAGGGGACTCTTAATCTCAAGGTAGTGAGTTCAAGCCCCACACTGGGCATGGAGACTACTTTAAAATAAAATTAAATTAAATTAAAATAAAAACGAAGTATCTGGGGAGGCGCTATCACATTTCTCTCTTATCACTAAACAGAGCACCATGCTAACTACCAGAGTAAATGCTCAAAATGTGATTTTTTTTTTTTTAAACATCTATCCATCCCTCTGATCCATGCCCAAAATTGTCCATTTAGTTCTAAGGCCAATATAACCACTATTTTCACAAAAGCAAACTATCAGTCATAAAAATGAACTCAACATGTGGTTAGATCACTGCAAATCCATTACCATTACTAGAAAACATACCCCAAAGACTTTTAGTAATAGGTCAGCAGCTTCGCTTACATATTAAAAAGTATTGAGGCCTTTTAGGTCAACCACTGAATAGATATACATGTTAAAGAAAGCTGATTAAAATGTAGATTTGGTGGGGCGCCTGGGTGGCGCAGTCGGTTGAGCGTCCGACTTCAGCCAGGTCACGATCTCGCGGTCCGGGAGTTTGAGCCCCGCGTCGGGCTCTGGGCTGATGGCTCAGAGCCTGGAGCCTGTTTCCGATTCTGTGTCTCCCTCTCTCTCTGCCCCTCCCCCGTTCATGCTCTGTCTCTCTCTGTCCCAAAAATAAATAAAAACGTTGAAAAAAAAAATTAAAAAAAAAATAAAATGTAGATTTTGTAATGAAATATTTGACCTGGCATTTCCTTTTGCAAGTTTCTGCAGCACTCATTTACAGATACTTGCCACACATTTAACAGCTGGTCTGGCACTTTTTGGCATTCAGATCTTATACTGCTTCATAACAACAAAAGATCATTACTAGCTATTTCTAGTTCATTTGTGCAGTCTGTCTCCCCTCCTCGTGAGGTCTCATAGTCACCAGTTTAAGTGAGAGCCAGAATTCAAACCACACATTCAGACTCAAATCACAGACTTAAACCACTACTCCTTATACTTTCTCCTTAACTTCAAAATTTCCATTTAACTTTAATAAAATGTTAAGCATTTTTATACAATAAATGCCTTAACAATGATTTGGAAAAAACCCTCTGGTGACTATCCATTTTGGATTTTCCATACTCATACTCATTTATAAAAACGTGTTTTATAAAAATTCACAATTTCAGAATTGTCCGATCACTTAATAAACATTTATCATGCACCTCTGGACCTCCTCTAAGTTGGCAGGGTTTTTTTTTTTGGGGGGGGGGGGGTTGGTAAAGTAAACCCTAGTCCCAACATGGGCCTTGAACTTACAATCCTGAGATCAAGAGTCATATGTTCTACCAACTGAGCCAGCAGTAGTTCTTAACCTAGACCAAACTCTTTTGAAAAGCTGATAGAAGTTGTTGACATCTTCTCAGAGACACATAAAATTTTGCATATGACCTCAATGGCCTTACTGGAGTACACTGACCCAATACCCTTTTAAATTTATCAATACCACAATACAATGATCCAACCAAAGGCACTAATTCCTAGCCCTCAGTTTATAGTCTCCTTTATTTATACAAATTCTATTGTTGGCATTTCCATTTAATTATAATAACTGAGTACCCACTATATCCAAGATACTGTGTTTAGACACAATAAAGATCTAAATGAACTGAACTGTCCCTGTTCTCAAAAATACCACTGTACAACAAAAAAGGATAAAGCAAGCATTCAAATAGCATGGATTCTTCAGAAAATTTCACAGGACTCTTAAAATCTTCACAGTAAAAGCTAAACTTTCTTCACAGTTAAGAAACTAAGACTCAAAGATATTACTTAAAATCATAATACAAAGATCTGAATTGTTTCCTTTAACTCAGATTACATGCTCTTAATACTGAAATATTCTACACCTCTCCACCTATAGAATAGAGCCATAGGCTGGGAGAGAAAAAAGACAAAAAATACATATGTGAGAACTAAAAGGAAAAAGAAATGAAAACCAGGAAAGGATTCGTTGTGGCATTTTGATGGGTTTTAAAAGGTGGCCTCAGTGAAAAAATCTGAAAGAATTATTGTGTAACAAGGTATGAATGAAAAGAAAAATAGGAAAAACTTCTCTGCTGAATAAAAAGACAGGAAGAATAAAACATAAGCAGGTATATTTAGGTCATAAAAAGCCTTTGTGGCTTCTTCCTGCTGTCTCAGATCACTTACTCTGAGGGAAAATAGCTGCTATGTCAGGAGCACACACAAACAGATATTGACTTGGTGAGTAACTGAAGCATCCTGCCAAGTGCTACAATAAGTGAGCCATCTTGGAAACACTTTTCTAGCCCCAGTCAAGTCTTCAGATGACTGCAATGCTGGCCAACATTTTCACTGCAACCTCATGAAACCCTGAGCCAGAACCACCCAGTTAAGCCTATCCACTCCTCTCAGAAACCACACGTGGTAAGAAATTCTGTTCCCTGAAGTTGCTAAAGTTGAGACAAATTTATTACACGGCAATAAACAGCTAATACAATTGGCAAGGTGTGAAATTTGACTTTGTTTACATTAGAGCCAATGAAGTTTTGTGCTAGGAACTAGAGCAAAACCTACAGTTGGAATTAAGTCTCACAACAATATGCAACATGAAGTGGGAAGTATTTTTTCCTCCCATCTTCCACAATACTCAGTAAAGAGTCCTGCACATAGTAAATACCTGTTTGGTTAGTAAGTCAACTTACACACAGGATTCTCTAAGTGACTAAACATAGTAGTCTTTATGTTTCTTAAAAGTAAAATGGCCCCTTAGAATCTCTCCATAAATTCAACCCTGAAGTCTAGTTTTTTTCATGGTTTGTTTTTGGCACAGAGCCATACCTTCCTTAACTGAGAGTTGCAGATTATCAATGAAAACTGAGAGCTACTACAAGCTTCTTTCCCTAATCAAAATAAAAAGGTAGCTTAAAGAATGATTTCAGAGCCTATAGACAGCTGCTTCAGAGTTGAAGCGGCAAATACTGAAAGTTCATCATGGAGACACCTGGGTAGTTCAGTTGGTTAAGCATCTGACTCTTCAGCTCAGGTCCCAATGTCATGGTTCTTAAGATGGAGGCCCTTGTGGGGCTCCGCACTGGCAGCATGGAGCCTACTTGGGATTCTCTCTTTCTCTGCCCCTCCCCACTCACTTGCACAAGCCCTCTCTCAAAATAAATATTTTTTTTTAAAAAGAAGTCCAAGGGGCACCTGGGTGGCTCAGTCGGTTAAGTGTCCAACTCTTAATTTCTGCTCAAGTCATGATCTCATGGTTGGTCATGAGAGACAGAGAAGAGCCCCACATTGGGCTCTGGGCTGACACTGTGGAGCCTGCTTGAGATTGTCTCTCCCTCTCGTTTTGCCCCCCACACACACACTCAGGTTATCTCTCAGAACTAAATAAATGAAAGAATGAATGACTGGGTAGCCTCTATGTCATAAGATCTTCCAAATCATACTAATGAGAAATTGGGCAATATAGGTCTATCTCACCAGCATCTGAGCAATGTTAGTTATACCTCAAAGTTTGCAACCTGTAAGGCTGGGATTCCAAATTTTGATCCACAAAATGGTAAGGGCCTCTGGCCTTCCTGATCATTAAGTTTCAAACTATATGCCCTTCCCTATCATCCCATCCTTACACATGCCCTTTTACTTGACATCTGGACTTACCCAGAAAGGCTGATAAAAGTGGCTGAAAAGTAGTATTGGCTTTTTCAAAATAAGTCATGGTTTCTATTCTAGTTGAAAATATATATAGAGAGACATATATACAAAAAGACAACCACAAAAAAGTTATTATCAGTTCACTTATACAGATAAGAAGGTAAGAATATTTTCACTGTATAATCTGACTCAATAGCTAAAATTTGTCAACTAAAAAAATTTCAGAGACATTTTAAATTCTAAAATTCTATTTAAACATTAATTAGCCTCTAAAGTAACCCAAAAGGTTATAATTTTTAAGTGGTAATTTTTTAAAAAGTACTTAAGCTTAGGTTCAAAGTAAAAGAGAAACTAGTTTTTAATGGTCTTGCACAGCTCAATATTCCTCCAAAGAAAAGAAATTACATTTCTTTTTCTAACTTTATCAAAATAAACACACTAATAACACACTTACTCTGGTTTTGAATAACTTTCTCACAGGGAAAATAACCAATGTTTTTGTACCAAGTGTCATTTATTCATTTTATAAATTAGTCACTTTTCACCACACAACACTTAGAGTACACACTTGTAGACTGACACTTTGGATCATGAGCTTTCATATCTAAGTCTTTATATCTAAATGTTTCTTAAAAAGAAGCACTTACAGTCAAAAATATTTAAGATATTTCAACAAATTCTAAAGTATGCTAGATAAACTCAAAAGCATGATCTCATTTCAAAGTGAGAAAAACTGAATGGCATTCTAAAAGAAACAGTAAATTCTAATGATAAAATCATTTTGATAGGAATGCCTCAAGTTTTTTAAAAGCACTTTAAAACCACAATATCTTTCCATCGGTTACAAAAATATACACCTCCTACCATGAAATCAATTTATAAAATCCACATAGATTAGTGTAATCTGCAGGACAGTTCATAAGAACTATGATTCCTTCCCAAATTTAAAAGGACTCTTAAAAAAAAAAAACTTAAAAGGCAACAAGGGGTCATTTCAGAATTAAGATTATCAAGACCACCATAACCAGCTTCACCAGTAAAGCTTTTTCATACAAGTGATAAATTTATTACCTTGAAACAGTAAAATGATTACTTGAAACAGTAAAATGATTACGATATTTTGTAGTCTCTTATGTTCAAGCATTAAGAAAACCAAGTATGTTTGATTATCAGGTCTGAACCTTATTTGGACTTGTGGCTCTAATATCTCTTACTCCTTACTCTGAAATATGATGTAAAATTAGATATTCCAGTGTATACCTTACAAATATGAAGTCAAAACTCCACTTCCTGAAATACTACTTGACCAACCATCATCCCCTAAAGGGATGTAGTAGACAGATATTTAAAAAAAAAAAAAAAAAAAAAAAACAAGATGAAGAAAAAAAAAATCCTGACACATACACCTTGCTATTTAAGGTGAAGTATTTTTACTCTTGTGAAATGGAAATAGCAGGGGACTTGATAATGTACTTTATTCAGATCCAGCTCTACCACCTGCATTCTATACTTACTGTTTTGAGTAAGACACTCAACTTGCTTCTTCATCTGTTAAATGGAAGTCAAAATAATACCTGTCTTGCACCAGAGTTGTGCGAATGAGGCGGAGATATTTAAATTGTGCAGTACTAAGTGTGTGTGTGTGTGTGTGTGTCCGCACTCTAGATAAATGGAAGAACTATGGTAGATGCTAACTGTATAAACTAATATCAACTTTCAAACGTCTACTGGTACCAATGAAAGAGGATATAATAAAATGATTAATAACATATACTTCATTGTGTGGTTCTCATCAATTTTTAGTGGTCTTGAAGACATTCTCCTTCCTGCCATGCCTATGTAGTTTAGTACAATTTTTGTAGTCTATTTTAGCCCATCCAAGATGTTTTCCTCACTAGCTGTATCTAAAGCTGTATTTTCATAATATTTAAAGCTTGGTATTCCTTATAATATTAAATATGAACCAAAATGGTCTTTTTATCAGTTACCAATCAGAATTTCTAGAACTTTAGAATAAAGCTTTTCAAGCCAAATCAATATGGATTGTTAAAAATTCTACTGTTCATCAAAATACTAGATGGTCAAAATACATGCTAGTATACTTTAGAAGCAGAACATACATGACATGGTTCTCTGTGCTTAAAAAAGTACATTAAAAACCAATTAGTTTCCAAAGTGATCAAAAGTAATAACAACTGAAACATACTAATAAATTTTAATGTCTTGAAAAAATGAAGCTTATTTTTGTTGGTATCCACGTTATTTCTCACAAGCTTTAAAAAAATGTTACTTTCTTCAGCGAGCTCTCCAATACATGACTTTAAATATTATCCTCTAAAATCATGACATCCATGTTAAAGCACTACTATATAAAGATTATAAACCACACACTAATAGTGTTTCCTTCCAGACTGTATTTTATTATGATTCCAACTCTTTGATTCCGTAAAATTACTTTAAAGGATATCAGCTCATTATTCTTTTCTACAATAATTTATACTTGTTTTAAACTTTCTCCCAGGTTTGATCACAAATAGAAGCTACTAAAATCAGTATGGAGATCATATTAATGACCACACATGAGGAATTTAAGAAGCACTGATTAAATATAAAAGACTAGTCTTTTCCCTATTAAGTAGCGAAAAGTGATAGTTGGGGTCTCCTCCCCGAACAAGGAAGTTCTGTTAAATCCAGGCGAGACCAGCCATGTTGGAAAACACTTGTCAATTATAGTTCTGACAAGTGTTCGCGAACACGGTTGGATGAAGCTAACCTTGTGTACTGAGGTGTGTACATCAAGACCCTATTAAGCCCTGCCAGAGGATCTGGGCCTACTTTGAGGATTGTTTCGGAGTTAGAGCTGTCCTTACGTTCGTAAAGAGTGTAGAGCCGAGGGGAAAGAGGGCGGGGAAAGGAGAGTTGGGGGGAAATGGTTTGAGAGTTGGAAGCGGCTATCCGCAGCGAGAGGGGCGCGGCGACCAGGAGAGATTTGCGAGTTGAGAACCTGGGGGAAGGGCTGAAGATTTGGGGAGCGGGGAGATCTCAGCAAAAAGTCCCCTCGGCCCCCTCTGAGGGGCCCATGAGTGCAAAAGGAGGAAGGGAAGGGAAAACGCTTCAGTGCACTGACCTGTCCTCCGAGTCCATGCGGCTCAGGGGTTCCCCATCCGACGACATCTCCAAGCTGCCTCGCCGGCCCCCGGAGGTCGCGCTGCTTCCGCCACCCCCGGTCCCGTAGCCCTCATCGCCGCCACTAGAGACGACGCTGCTGCTACTGCTGCCGCCCCCGCCGCCGCCCTGGCTGCCCCGCGGTCCCTTGGGTTCCTCCAGGCCCTCCTTGCCGTCCCCATCCCCGCTGCTGCTGCTGGCGGCGCCGGGGCTGAGCGAGCGCGTCTCGTCGCTGCTGCTCCCGCCGCTGCTGCCCACCAAGCTCTCGGCGCTACTCTCCTCCTCGCCCCCGCCGCTGCTGCTGCTCTCGTCCTCCTCCTCCTCGTCCTCTTCTTCGTCCTCGTCCTCCCCGGCCTGGCTGGCGCTCTCGGGGCTCGGCTCCGACATCGTCTCCGCCTCGCCGCCCCCCACTCCGCCGCCACCGCCGCCGCCCCCACCGCCGCCGCCGCCGTTCAACAGCAGCACAGCCACCGCCTCGGCCTCGGCCTCCTCTTCCTCCTCCTCTTCTTCCTCCTCCTCCTCGGGGGGCTCAGCCCGGCCCCGCGCCGCCGGGCCAGGGCTGCCGGGGGGCAGAGGGCTCAGGCGAGAGAGCTCCTCCAGGTCGGCCATGTCGGTGATAGCGGCGGCCATGGCGGCGCCTGCTCCTCCTCCTCCTCCTCCCCGCCGCCGCCGCCGCCTCCCTCTCCCGACTCGAGCTCCCTCGCCCCCTCCCAAACGCCCAAAACTCCGCCGACGCCGCTGCAGAGCAGGAGGAGGGCCCGCGAGCTGCGTCAGCCTACACACGCGCTACGGAGCCCGCGCGGGGACAGGCGCGCGACTGCGCGCATTCACGCGGAGACGGTTGCGCGCCTGCGCGGCGGCACGAGGTAGCGCCTCCCCCGGGCCGCGGATTCCGCGCCCGCGCCCCCACCCGTGTACCCGCCCGGCACCCGCCCGGATCCGCCGAGCCCTCAGAGTTTCTTTGGGGCCTTCCCACGCCTTCCCCTTCCTCGCAGCCGCCAGGACACGCAGAACGAAAGCTTGAGTGCTAGCCGGGGATTTTAACAGCCGTCTGAGTTCTCACGATAAAGTCATTCATTCCGGGGATGTTTGGGGAGTGCCCCTGGGTACCGGCAGTGAGCCAGGCAATGAGCCCTGGGCTTCTGAGAGCTTGTAATCTACGAGGAGAGATCTTTAAAATGGATAAAAATAAGTAATACAATGCAAAGTACTAAATCCATACGGGCAGCCACAGGTTTTGGTCCAACCTTCGTTTGAATACCCCAAGAAATGGTTAAATCAGTATCAGAGCTAATGTGTCTTATGTTCAAGATCTTCAAACTTGTTAGCTCAGGAGTCCTGTAAAACAATTTTGTACATCCTTAATATAGTTTAAAAATAAATATACATTTTTCTTCAGCTTGTTATAAATATTTTATAACTGTCACACTTTTAAATGTAGCCAATGAACTCTAAATACTGCAGGGACTTAATATCCACCAATATCCACTTTTTAAAATACAGTTTCTTTTCTACTTGGTTAATTTCCATCCTTCCTTTATCTTCTGGAACTCTTTTATATTCGGTATCCCCTTCAGAATTTTATACTAATAATGAATGTCCTATTTGAACTATTGTATTGATCATCTTATATTTCCTTGTAATAAAATGAAATAAATTGAAACTTAAGGGTTTTTTAATTTCCTGTTATAAAATCCTAAATCTTATTATTTCAATTGATCAAAACACATATTTTAAATACTTACATGTATGTAAGTATTAAACACAAAAGTTAAATTTTGTTGGAAATGCATCTTACAGAGATGGAACTCCTAGTTCCAACTAGTCTATTTTATTGGTGGATGAGTAATTACTAGAATGAGAACAAGTTCAGCATCAATTCTATTCCAAGTTTTCAATTCCATGGATGCATGCATTGAAGAAACTTGTTTCCAAAAATGAGTGGATGAAAATGAATGGAGTTTTTAGTAATGCCACTCGAATCTTTGAACCCTTTCCAAGTTATATACCAAAAAAAAAAAAAAAAAAATTACATAAAGATCTAACAAAAAGTACTTTCATTTTTTATTAAATGTTTTATTTATTTCTGAGAGAGCACAGGCAGGGGAGGGACAGAGAGAGGGGGACAGAGGATCTGAAACAGGCTCTGTGCTGACAGCAGAGTAACTGATGTGGGGTTTGAACTCCTGAGCCTAGAGGTCATGACCTAAGCCAGTCAGAGACTAACCGACTGAGCCACCCAGGTACCCCTAACAAAAATGGTCAGCTGACAGCTCTTATTAGTTTATAAACTTTGTTGAAAGCAAGTAACCTGAAACCAGGAGACTTGTAAAGGATGTGTTACCCATTCTCATTTACCAGTCAATTGTTCCTTTTCTGATGTCCTAGAGATTTTTTGCTCCCCCATCCCCACCCCGCCCCAGGGTATTGCACCTAGGTAAAATTTGGGATGGGGAAGAATTATGCCTTTCTTTTTTTAAAGTCGGGGAGGGGCGGTTGGGATAAGGAAGGCTGGAAAGAACTTTACACTCTGACCCCAGAGACATACTTTCAGGCAGATCACTTTTAGAGACAGCCACCTGAGAGAAGTGAGGATCTGAGAACTGATTATGTTAAAACAGTAGTCTCCTACTCATACACATCTTGAAAAGTCTTCATAGACCATGAGTACTCCAGTTTTGTATCTGCTGCCTTAGGCCTTTGGATAGCTATTATATGTTCCATATGTTGCCTCAAGGGAAAGCAAACAATTTTTAAATAATAGTATGGGGCATTATGGTTTACAAATACCTTGAGACACACATACAATGCAAAATCCTAACCTCAAACATTTCAGCCTCAAAGCCACTCTTTGAGAAAGACAAGGAATGTCCTATCCTATATTGTAAATTAAGTACTATCAGAGAGTTTAACTGAAAAGTGTATACTAAGTGTATGTGCCAGGCATTGTACTAAACCCTGGAAATTAGGGTTAACATTTAGCTGAGCTAATCAAGGAAAACTTCATAAAGGATGTAGGATTTGAACAAATTTGTATAGTAACATATATAACTACATGTAAGTTTAATTAATTTGAGCTGAATCTTGAAGAGTGATGGATAGAATTCTATGTGAGGGGGAATTCTAGGACTGAGAAATAAAAACATGGAAACACATAAAAATTTATTCTGGACAGTGTTAATCAACCATGAGAAAGCAATCTAGAAAACTAAAAAAGACTTTAAGATTAGATTGCATAAAATCTTGAACAAATTGACTTTGGAAGACAACATACACTGAGATTTGTTTTTTAAAGATGTGCTGATATGATTGAAGTTATTTGTAACGGTGGCTAATGCATAGGGAATAAGAAGAAAAGTGTGAAGAGAGTGAAAGTGAATGGGGATTCAACATGTGGAAATGGCAGGTATCAAAGCGACAAGTGAATGCATTAGCTGCAGTATTTGTTGGACTTGGAGAATACAATGAGCTATCTTGGAACTGGCTAAAGTTCAGGTCCCACCCATCCCCAGAGACTTTTTTTTTTTTTAATTACAAATTTTCTGAAAATTTCAAAGAATTAAATAATAAACCACTATACATTTGTATAGATTCATCAATTATTAACATTTTGCCACTTTAGCACAGTCTGTGTTCCTCTGTCTCTCAGTCCCTCCTCCTCTCTCTCTCTCTTTTAAAATTTATTTATTTAATTTGGAGAGAGAGCAAGGGACAGGCTGAGAGAGAGGGAGGCAGAGCATCCCAAGCAGGCTCCATACTGTCAGTGCAGAGCCCAATAGGGGACTCAAACTCACAAACCAGGAGATCATGACCTCAGCCAAAATCAAGAGTTGGACACTTAACCAACTGAGCCACCCAGGTGCCCCTTCTTCTCTCTTCTTTACCCCTCCACTTTACCCCTCCCCCTTCCTCTCTTCTAACCCCTACCTCTACCCCCTCTCCTTTTCTCTCTCCATCTGGGTTTAGTTGCAGATCATTACTCTGCATGTATCTCCTTAGAACAGGGCCACTCTCCTACATAACCACAATGTTAAAGTGTCATTATCCCACTCACTGAAGTGTGTGGCTAGAGGCCAGACTTGTGGATGATGGATTTCCTTCCGGCGGCATCAGGTGAGAGGTGGGTGGATAGGACCACCAGAAGCACTGTCTACCGACCAGTGCACCTCCATAAACTATTTGTTACTGGTCTGTAGCTAGAAAAGTACTGAAATTAGCTTCTGGAAACTTCTATAACCACTTGACAGAGTAATTTTATGCCTACTGAATCTAATAATAAAAAAATGGGGCTTATGTTTTGATGTCACCAGTTTATTCTATTATTCTAGTAATTCACTTTTACTATATTTTGCAAAAGTATCAGTCCACTAAATTTAAGGAAAAAAAAAAAAATACTGGTCCTTTGCAGATTGAAAATCACTGCTTCTATAGTTCCCTTCTTCCCGCTAGGAGAATAGGTGATTCTATGCATATTAGAAGTTACCAGATAATACACCATTGCATAAGAACTATTTGATTAGGAATAGTATTCAAACCCATCGACCACAGTACTAATGGGGTTGGATTAGCAGTTATTTGAATTCCTCTGCTTTTCTACCTGCCAAGCCTACTAACAAAGTAAGGACCCCTCTGGCTTTCCAGGAGCCTCTGGGGTGCGAGGTCTTTCATATACTCACACATTCTTCTCCCAGGGGCCTCTTCTAGGCATTGCAGGCTCCATTCTGGGACCTGTGACACAGGCAAAGCAGGCAAAGCCACAGTGTAGCCTGCAGAAATGGAGATGATTGTGTGGACCCGTTTTAGGGGAACCCCGAGGCAGACTGCTGTGCCCAATATCAGAGAAGGTTTTCAGTGAAATAGCTCTTTATGTTTTTACTCAGAGCTCTGTTTCTCTTAGGCACCCAGACATGCTTTCATGGGCCTTGGATTGGCGACAGATTTCAGTAACAGCCACCCCAAGCTGCATTTATTATTCCCCATCCAATGACTAAGTCTTTCTTATAGAGCTTCTCTGTCTCATTCTCTTCCACTAAAATGAGTTCTGTTCTAGGAAGCAGTTTCAGCCCCCATGTCAGCAGGTTTCTTTCAGGCCTGCCTCACCAGTTTGCCAGACATGCCCAGACATGCTGGAAGCCAGCAACAGACCCAGCTTAGATTTAAGCTGAGATTCCTGCTACACCACACGTGAGATACTTCTGAAAACGACAAATGATGTCTCTAAAACATGCAGCTGTCACACATTTTGCACCTTTATAGCCTCCTCATTCTGCATGTAGGTACTGCCATAGTGAGCAAGATCAATAGCAACATAATGACTTCATTCTCTGATTGACTTGGAGTCTAAAGATAGTATACATGAGGGTGCCTGGGTGGCTCAGTCAGTTAAGTGTCCAACTTCGGCTTAGCTCATGATCTCGTGGGTTTGTGGGTTTGTGTCCCCCGTCGGGCTCTGTGCTGACAGCTCTGGAGCTTGGAGCCTTTCTTGAATTCTGTGTCTCCCTCTCTCTGCGCCCCTCCCCCAATCACACTCTGTCTCTGTCTCTCAAAAATGAATAAACATTAAAAAAAAAATTTTTTTAAAGTATACATGAAATGATAGAACATCTTACCGAATGAAGGAAAGATAGGATCAAAGCTGGAAAGAACTAGAAATCTGATGAAAGCTTTTCCAACCTGTAGATTGCAATCCAACCAAAACACAACCAAATAATGATTATAGTTTTTTCATAGTCTTTTTTTTAAGTTTATTTATTTTGAGAGAGAGAGAGAGAACCCGTGCAGGGGAGTGGCAAAGAGAGAGGAAGAGAAAGAATCCCAAGCAGGCTCTTGGGACTTGATCTCACAAACCATGAGATCATGGCCTGAGCCAAATCAAGAGTTGGATACTTAACCAACTGAGCCACCCAGGCACCCCATTTTTCTTTCTTTTTTTTTTCTTTCAGTTTTATAGTTGTGTATACATATATAGATTATAGCTAAAATTTGTTAGTATATTTTGAGACACAACTGCTTTTGGCTGGCAAATTCCCACAATAAGGAGATCATGTGCATGTCTGGTATTTTGAATAGTCAGTCATTTGGAATTTACTAAATATGCTTCCCTATAAGCTATCAGTGAATGGGTAGGCACAATGTGAAAGGTGAATAACTTAAATACATTTCTTGCTCTCTTTTGTATTTTGCATCTGACTTGCTAACCAAATAATTTTTTTCAATGTTCAAAATGCTCTCAATTATTAAATTTGAATTTTCTGGGTTAGTTATTGCAGCATACAACTTACAAGACCATCAAATCTCTAAGAAGACAGGGCAAAATCTAAACAAAATACATAATGGGTGAAATATTTAAAAAAGCAAATCAGCAGTTTGGATAAATTACCTTGGCTTCAAGCCAAAACAAAAAACAAAAAAAGGTATCCCACCCCTTCTTTTATTGAAGTATGCATGGCATCTATTTTGACCACTAACCTTACTCATACACTTTTTTCCCCTTTGTTCTTCCCTTTCTCCCTTATTTTGTTACTTGTTTTGATAGCTACTTTGTAGCCCTTTATACATCTTTTGGTAAATTATCTCAAATTATTATTTTTTTAAGTAAACTCCACTCCCAGTGTGGGGCTTGAACTGATGACCCCAAGACCAAGAATCACATGCTCTACTGACTGAGCCAGCCAGTTGCCCCTCAAATTAATTTTTAAAGGTGTTTTGTGGGACCTGGGTGGCTCAGTCAGCTAAGCGTCTGACTCTTGATTTCTGCTCAGGTCATGATCTCATGATTCATGAGTTCAAGCCCTGAGTGCAGCTCTGTGCTGACAGCACAAAACCTGCTTGGGATCTCTCTCTCTCTCTGCCCCTCTCCCACTAGTGCTCACAGGCTCACTCTCTCAAAATAAATAAATAAACTTAAAAAAAAAATGAGTTTTGTGGGGTGCCTGGGTGGTTCAGTCGGTTGAGCATCCAACTCTTGATTTGGGCTCAGGTCATGATCCCAGGGTCATGGGATCAATCCCTGCATAGGGCTCTACTAAGTGTGGAGCCTGCTTGGGATTCTCTCTCCCTCTGTCACACTCTCTCTAAAATGAAAATAAAAATAAAAAATTAACCTCCCCACATCTCTTACAGCTAGATTTGGCCATGTGACTAAGTTCTAATGAGCCAGGAGCAGAAGGATCACATCCTCCCTCAGAAAGCTGCTTGCCCTCCCTCCTCTCACACTTTTGTTGTGTCTTGTCCTTGGGCTGGGGCATATACTTGAACGGGGATGAGCCAGCGTCAACCACACATACCAGAACCAGACCCTAGGATAACAGAGCCACAAGAGAAGGGACCTGTGTCCCTAGATGAGGATGAAGGGATCAGGGTATCATTTTACAGTGCCATCCACTCCCATTGACTAATAACTCAGATTTTTTGTAGGGAGAAAGAAATTTTTTATGTAGTTAGTCTGTTCCAAACCAGCCAAATCAGGCCCACCTGAGTGGATCAGATGGTTAAGCCTCTGTCTCTTTATTTCAGCCTAGGTTGTGATCTCACAGTTTGTGAGATGGAGCCCTGTATGGAGCTCTGCGGTGACAACACAAGGACTCCTTGGGATTCTGTCTCTCTCTCTCTCTCTCTCTCACCCTCTGTCCCTCTCCCTCCTTTCTCTCTCACTCTCTCAAAATAAATAAGTAAACATTAAAAAAAAAATTAGGGGCACCTGGGTGGCACAGTCAGTTAAGCATCCAACTCTTGATCTCTGCTCCAGTCATGATCTCATTGTACTTGAGTTCTTGATTCTGTCTCTCCTTCTCTCTGCCCCTCCCCCACCTCTGCTCATTCTCTCTAAATAAATACATAAATAAATAGCAGAATATCTTTTAAAAAATTAAAATTAAAAAAAAAACCTTGCAACAACATGGGTGGAACTAGAAAGTATGATGCTGAGCATAATTAGTCACAGAAAGACAAATATCTTATGACTTAACTCCAATGTGGAATTTAAGGCACAAAACAAATGAACACAAGGGAAGGGAAGCAAAAATATAAAAACAGGGAGGGGGACAAAACAGAGACTCTTAAATATAGAGAACAAACCGAGGGTTGCTGGAGGGTTTGCAGGTGGGGGGATGGGCTAAATGGGCAAGGGGCATTAAGGAGGACACTTGATGGGATGAGCACTGGGTGTCATATGTAAGGGATGGATCACTGGATTCTATTCCTGAAATCATTATTGCACTATATGCTACCTAACTTGGATGTAAATTAAAAAAAAAATTTTAACCAGCCAAATCAATATCCTAATTAATGCAGGTAAAATGAACAAATTAGATAGCGTTCCTAACTACTTCCAGTTTGGCGCTGCCCGATTGGAATCAATTTTGCTCATACAAACTCTTAAAAAATTAAATATGTAAAAAAATTTTTTTTTAATTTTTTTTTAACGTTTATTTATTTTTGAGACAGAGAGACAGAGCATGAACGGGGGAGGGGCAGAGAGAGAGGGAGACACAGAATCAGAAGCAGTCTCCAGGCTCTGAGCTGCCAGCACAGAGTCCAACACAGGGCTCGAACCCACAAACCACGAGATCATGACCTGAGCTGAAGTCAGCCGCCCAACTGACTGAGCTGCCCAGGTGCCCCTGGATCATGTGACTCTTGATCTCAGGTTGGTGAATTCAAGCCCCTTGTCGGATGTAGAGATTACTAAAAATACTTACATACATACACAAATACACAAATAAAATAAATAGGGGTGCCTCAGTGGCTCAATCAGTTGAGCATCCCACTCTTGATTTCAGCTCAGGTCATGATATCACAGTTTGTGCGTGTGAGCCCAAATGTCAGGCTCTGTGCTGACAGTGAGGACCCTGCTTGGGATTCTCTCTCCCCCCCCCCCCCGCCTCTGCCCTTCACTCCTCTCAAAAAATGAAAATAAATAAATAAATAAACATTTAAAATAAACAAACAGGCAAATATCGTTTCTTATTTCCCAGAAATCTGAGATCCTCAGGACTGAGGTCTTCCTTTTTCTGTTCCTTCACCTATAAAATCATCTATATCCACACTCATTTTTCCTTCCCTATGTAAGCCTAAGCACTCTACTGTGGCAAACTCTTAGGTGTCCTGAAAGAGGAGGGAAAATGACCATATATGTATATATGGTCTTTTTTTTCTCCTCACCCTCTACTTGGGCTCTTGGCTCCTTCATGCTCCCTTACATTCGGTTATTTAACCTAAGCAATATTTTGTTAATCCAAATATTGGATCCTTTCAGGTAGAGAGCAGTAGTTTCCAAAGAACTGTAAATATAACACGTTGTGTAAGCAAGGTAAAATTGCAGATTTCTTTGTCCTTGTAGGTGCTCTGATGACAGGTTGAATGAAAGATACACTCAAAACAAATACAAAAACATTTCAGAGGCAGGATTCTGTGCCCTTATAGTTACCATCACAGAATCAGAAATCCAAATAGCTCAGAATAGGACAGCTTAGGACAAGCATCATGAGGAATCCCTAAGATACCAGATAGCAAAACTTGCTGTTCCTACAAACATAAGGAAAGTCTCCTGACTACCATAGATAAAATCCTTATACCTTGAGTAACTTTAATTTCACTGTCTCAAACATCCATCATTCTGTTTAACAAATCACTAGCTTCCCTAATCTAAAACCCATTTCTAACATTCATTATGCCATTTAGTAAGGCTTTATGGAGATCTTGATAGTGAAAGATCATGTTGGCAGCAAATTCTGGAGTATGCCCCTTTCTGATGGACTGCTAACTAAAGACTACTGACCTGGGATTTTTTTTTCTTAGCATATTAATTGAGTCTATAGAATTAAAGCTTACATTGTTGGCACATACATAGTATCACATAAACCACCCAAAGTACAGGATTTTGAACAGAATTATGGAAGTATTAATGGTTAAGATTAGTTCCATGACTGAATTCTCACCAAGAGAATGTGAACAGAGGTAATATGTACAACTTCCACCTAAATTGTTCTTGACTTCCTTTCCCATGTGCTAGAACAGCGCTGTACCATTGACCCAACTTCAACATGCAGTAATGGAAGCAGTCATATGGAAGGAATACAGGTCCCTGAGTAACTTCACCGTCTGGAGCTGGCAGCCAGTCTACACTGACCAAGCTGCTACATGGTAGAGAAATAAACGTCTATTTTATCCAAGCTACTATATTCTAGAGTCTCCTTTTTTTTTTTTAAGTTTATTTATTTTTGAGAGAAGAGAGAGAGAGAGAGCGCACAAGTGAGAGAGAGGGAGACACAGAATCAGAAGTAGATTCCAGGCTCCAGCTGTCAGCACAGAGGCCAACGTGGGGCTTGAACTCAGGAACTGTGAGATCATGACCTAAGTCAGACACTTAACTGGCTGAGCCACCCAGGCACCCTAGAGTCTCTTTTTTTTTTAAAGACAACTTTACTTGTCATTAAATGATAAACCTTTACATCTTGACCCATCAGCTTCCATCTCCTCTTCTATGTCTTCAATCTCACCCTCTATACTTGCTCCTTTTCAGTTTACAAACATGATCAAGTCCTTACAAAGTATTTCTTTCTTTTTCATCCAAAATTTTTTTTTATTTTAAAAGTGTTTATTTTTGAGAGAGAGAGAGAGAGCGAGGGAGAGAGAGAGAGCCAGAGAGTGAGGGAGGGGCAGAGAGAGAGGGGGACAGAGGATCTGAAGCAGGCTCTGCACGGTCAGCACAGAGACTGACGTGTGGCTCGAACTCATGAACCATGAGATCATGACCTGAGCTGAAGTTGGATGCTTAACCAACTGAGCCACCCAGGTGCCCCTTTTCCATCCAAATTTCTGAAAATATGAACTATACTTGCTTGTTCCATCTTCTTACCTCCCATACACTGTCTTTCTATTACAAAGTGATGTCCATTCCCACATTTTTTAAGATGACTCCCAGTAAAACTATTAATTAAATCTGGAGGATACTCCTCAGTTCTACACTTACAACTTGCTATCACCTTATAATGAAAATAAGTCTCAGGCCAAATTCTGCACCATGTACATCGCTGCATTTTCTCCTCTGCTCCATCCTCATTTTCTCTCCTCTCTTATTTCAACAATGCCACACCTTCTAGATTGCTTGTCTCTTTCATAGATTTTTCTTGACCTCCCTGTTTTTGAAATGTTGGTTCCCAAGTCTACATCCTTGACTCATTGTCTTCTGGTTCTACAAAGTCTTCCTGGCAAATAACATCTCTCCTGCTGATTCTGATCTCTGATGAGAACCTCTTGGATTCATTCATTCATATTTTTGGAGAGCACTGATTCTTTCTTGAGGTAGAAGATTCTTGGTTTATACTGACACCAATAAACAAAATTGTATGTGCTTCTGTCTCAGTTTTCCCCATGTATTGCAAATTGACTTGTCTATTTGGCCTTTCAGCAACGGTCAGGTTCTGTTAGTAAATGTCAATAGCATCTATTGATTGGACTAGGTGGAAGCTGGGCGTGCCCTTCTCCAAACATTGATATCATGTGATAGATTACAAGGAAAGCAAGACTTCATTGTAATTCTTCCAAATGTATAAACTTTTATTAGCAAGTGGACAAAAAAGTCATATAACATGTTCATATAAGGTTTCAGGAAATCCTCACTCTTTGTCCTCGGACATGCCCACAAGCATCTCATATGAGAGACTCACTCTGAGGTGGCTGTAGCAATATCCAAACAGCAGAATCAGCTGACCTTCTATTCAGATCTGTCAGTCTATGTCTCCAAACACTGAATAGAAGGCCCTGGGGAGAGGTGGATAACACAGAATCAAATAGAACTTAGACCAAGAAGGTAGTAGATTGCTGGGCTTCCCAGCAACTTCTTTACCATGTATTGATTATGTTGAGTGTCTACTACGTGTCAGGCACTGTTCTTAGCATTGCGTATATAGCTACGAATAAAGCCAATAAAAATCCCCGCTCTTGTGAAACTTATACTCTGGTCAGTTGTGTTGTTGTATCTCATTCACACAAGAGTGACAGGGCTGTGAAATCTCTCTAACCAGCCATACATCTGGGACATCATTTATTTCACCAATGAAAATATATTTCTAAACTCCCTTTTAGTAATTAATAAACCTTTGGATACAAATTTCAATACAGATCCTTGAAATGCTTAAATAGCCACCTGGGGAGTATGGATCCCTGATTAGGGTACTTCAGATTACAACTAACCACCCCTAGAGTGTGAATTCCTAATAGGGTAACTCTAATGATAACTAACCTTCCCTAGAGTGTAGATGAAAGCTAATTTACACACAAGTACATTACACTGTTTATAAGGAAGTATTTTAAAGTAAATTATAACAGAGGTAATATAACAACATGGCAAGAAGCATGGTTGCACAGAGCTCCCAAGTTTCACATATAGGTTTTAAAATACTGAAAGATACCAACCATCTCTCTTAGGACTTCTGAGTTCTCCTCGTGATCTAGCAACTACAGGTACAACAAAAGGTATATCAGACCATCCTAGTGTAACACGGTTCGCAATCATTCTGAATGGCCAGTTCTCATACCACTCCAACCACTGAATATGTTCAATAGCATTGTTGCTCAAGTCTTTAGCCATGAAGAAACTGACAAGGCTCTCTGAATTTCAACTCCAAATACCTTGAGGAAAAAATAATAACTGTCCTAGTTTGGACCTAAGATTCATGCCCAAATTGATTGGGATTGGTAAGGGCATAGGACCTTTATAATTTGTTTGATGGGATGATGGAGATGCTTGCAGAAACTCTTAGGAGGTTATGAAAAGTGTTCCAGCATCAGGGTTTTGTCAGGAGAGTAAATCAAAGGGGGAAAGAACCAAAAGAGTTAAAGATATATACAGGAGAGTGAACAATGACATTTAAGCTGGGTAGAAAAGGAAGTAAAAACAGGATTTTATCAGGGTAGCTGGCTGGTTCAATTGACAGAGCATGCAACTCTTGATCTCAGGGTTTTGAGTTTGAGCCCCACGCTGGGTGTATAGATTACTTGAAAAAACAACAGCAACAAGAACAGGACTTTATTAAATCATTTGTAGTAGAGAATAGTATTTACATCAAAAGAGATATTGGACCGCCTGGGTGACTCAGCTGGTTAAGTGTCTGACTTCAGCTCAGGTCATGATCTCACAGTTCATGAATTTGAGCCCTGCATCAGGCTTTTCTGTCAGTACAAAACCCACTCTGGATTCTCTGTCTCCCTCTGTCTGTGCCCCACTTACACGTGTTCTCTCTCTCTCTAAAAAATGAATAAACATTAAAAAAAAAAAAAAACAGAGAGAAAGATGCATACTTGAAATGCTATCTGTTCTGGTCCATTTATATAAATATATATATATATATGTAGTTCCACAGATGATCTGGTAGTATTAATAACTGTTACTTTATTTCTTTTTTTAGGTTTATTTATTTTTGGGGGGTGCCCAGGTGGCTCAGTCATTTAAGCAGCTGACTCCTGATATTGGCTCATGTCATAATCTCACAGTTTGTGGGATTGTGCCCCGTGTCAGGCTCTGCAGTGACAGTGTGGACCCTGCTTGGGATTCTCTCTCTCCCTCTCTCTCTCTGCCTCTCCCCTCCTCTGATGTGTTCACACATGTGCTCTTTCTCTCTCAAAATAAACTTAAAAACAAAACATATATATATATATGTTTTATATATATGTATATATATACATATATGTATTTGTGTGTGTATATATATATATATATATATATATATATATACAGCTGAAGAATAGCATGTTTCTCATATTATTAAAATAGCAAATAGTTCAAAACTAGGAAATGGAAGCAATGAACAAATATTGAAAACCTATTATGCGCAAGTTCTGTTCTTTCAAATTAATATGAGACAATTTGGGCATGCACAACTCTTAGGTTCTTTTTGGCAGATACAAGTAGCCAAAAACTTTCTTTTCAAGTAAAAGCCAAGATTCCAGAAGGAAAATTGGGTCAGGCACCCAGATTCCTCCAGTGTTTTTGACTAGAGACCCGTTGAAGGATTTATTTTATTTATTTATTTATTTATTTAATTTTTTTTTTTCAACGTTTATTTATTTTTGGGACAGAGAGAGACAGAGCATGAACGGGCGCGGGGCAGAGAGAGAGGGAGACACAGAATCGGAAACAGGCTCCAGGCTCTGAGCCATCAGCCCAGAGCCCGACGCGGGGCTCAAACTCACGGACCGCGAGATCGTGATCTGGTTGAAGTCGGACGCTTAACCGACTGCACCACCCAGGCGCCCCCCGTTGAAGGATTTAGCCTAGGGCATCATTGCTAAGGACATAGGCTATAAGCCTCTTGAGATTTGTATTCCCTACTTATGCTAGAGCAGGGAGAGTCTGGAATATTTTTAGATAACCATACATCTTGAATATCTTTATTTTGCCATTAAAAAAACCTCATTTCCAACATTCATCATGTTGGTCAACAAGCCATTGTTTTTATCAGTAAAACCTATTTCTTACATTTAGTAGGCAAATTACAAAGAATCATTGTTATCAAGATACTGATAACAGAAGCATTTATAAAAGCTACCTCTGAATGTTAGAAAAACCACCACCCTGCACAGTGAATTCTTTTTTTTTCTTTAGCTTTTCATTATTACCATTTTTATATATATGAAATGTACAGAGAATAGTATAACGAACACCCAAACACTCGTCACCTAGATTTAATAACTCTTATAATTTCCTCATATTTGCTCAAGTATTACATAGTTAATTATAGACATCATGACATTTCACCCTTAATTACTTTAGTACGCACTTCTAACAACCTAAATACATTTCCCCATGATCACCCTTAAATACATTTCCCCACGATCACACTTAGTAAAATCAACAGTAATACCCTAATATCCTCTAATGCTCAGTCTATACTCAGATTTCCACATTTGTCCCTAAAGTGTCTTTTACAGTTGATTCTTAAATACCAGATCCAATGAGAATCTTGCCTTGCATTTGGTTATTAGTGACTTGCACCTTCCGGATTAGAATGTTGGCAGCCTCTGGGTTATAGTTTAAGCCAAATGGTACACACATAACATCACAATGTATATATTAAAATTTTTTAAAAATAATGACAGACCTCCCAATGACTTTACTAGATATTTTTGTCAACATTATCTTATCTATTTCTTTCTTTTTTAAATACATATGTATTTTTAAGTAATCCTACACCCAATATGGGGCTCAAACTCATGACCCCAAGATCAAGAGTCATAGGCTCTATCAAATAAGCCTTCCAGGCGCTCCCTTATCTATTTTTTTCCCAGAGAGGAAGAAGGTTTCCAAGGGACTCAACCAGACTAACGTGTATTCTTTATAGAAAAAACCTTTTTAATCAGTTTGGGAATTCTTAAGTTAAAAGCACAGAGGATTCCAACACCACACTTTGAGAAACTGACCCATAGGGTATGTAAGTAGCACGCTCTCAGGAATGACTCTAAAAACACTCTGGGATTTGGCCTCTAACCACTTTTCTATTGTCTTTTGCACCCATCTAGATCCCCTGAGCTCTTCAGTGTTCACTGATAAGGCCAGGATTAGGGGGAGGAGAGATGCCTAGGACAGAAAAAAGAAGGAGGAACTACTCACATGTGCCAGGCCTACACTTATGTGACCGAAGAGTAATATCTGATGTGATAATAGTAATAATAATAATATTTATTAAGTCTTTACTTGTGCCAGGGACTGTTCTAAGAACTTTACATGGATTAACTCATTTAATCCTGCCAACCCCATGAGGTCGGAATTTGTAAAATCCCCATTTAGAGATGCACAAAAGCCCTCTCACCAGAGCGCTGGGGCTAGTCTGGCTCTACAGGCAAAAGAGGACATTCTCTCTTTACACAGTCACCTTTCTTCTCTAGTCCACGTGGCTATCTGGCCTTCTTGGTGTTGTCTATCAGTCAGGCCGTACACACTGCCTGCCCTGGGCCTTCCATGCTGAGATGGTGAGCTATATCCTCTCCTTTGACCACTCTCTAACACTGTGAATTCTCAGATTAGGGATACAGTTCTAAAAAAATTTTTTTCTTCTTCTTCTTTTCGATGTTTATTTATTGGGGCATCTGGGTGGCTCAGTTGGTTAATTTTCCGACCTTGGCTCAGGTCATGATCTCACAGCTTGTGAGTTCGAGGCCTGCATTGGGCTCTGTGCTGACAGCTCAGAGCCTGGAGACTCAGATTCTGTGCCTCCCTCTCTATGTCCCTCCCCTGCTTTCTCTCTCTCTCTCTCTCTCTCTCTCTCTCTCTCTCAAAACTAAATAAAGATTAAAAAGAAACTTTAATGTTTATTTATATTTGAGAGAGAGACAGACAGACCACAAGCAGGGGAGGGACAGAGAGATGGAGACAGAATCTGAAGCAGGCTCCAGGCTGTCAGCACAGAGCCTGATGCAGGGCTCAAACTCACGAACCATAAGATCATGACCTGAGCCAAAGTTGGATGCTTAACTGACTGAGCCACCCAGGCACCCATCACAGTGAAGCTAGTAATGAACACTAGATCCTAAGATGATATCCTTGTCTTATGAAATATCAGAATAGATCTGTCTGTTAGCAGACTTGAATACTTTCAGAATATCCACTTCCAAATCCAAAAGTTTAAGTTCCCACACACAGACTTTTAATAGTTTGCTTTGCCAGTTCTTTAGTTTATGTGTCAGCAACAAGGGTGTGTGTTTCACACCTAACCTCCCTGGAAGCTTTCAAGGAGCCTCCTCAATGCTGCTATCATCAACTTCTTCTCTGCCATTGATATGGAGGTTAACTCTAGTTTAAGTAACAAAGGTTCGTTTACCCAAAACAAACTATGCATTTTAGCACTTGTAAAGCACTTAAGCCTTCCCTTCACTGCCTGAAATGCAGCTATCTGCATTTTTAGCTAGCTACATATTTTAGCATATCACTGACAAGTCTCTTCAAGCTCACAGCCATGACACATCTTCCGAAGGCTTCCAGCCCCAGAATTCTTAGCTATCAAGATCCACATGGGCAGAAATAGTTCTGATCACTACCAGAAGTCCGGCAAACAGGTCACACATTCGATAATTCGGTATTTTTATTTATTCAACAAATATGCACTGAACACCTACTATGTGCCAGGATTTGTAAGGTCTCTGGCAAAGAATTCAGAACTCTTGTTTTGGTGGGAGAAAGGGTGGATAAAGCCTAGAAACTGGAGAGCCGCAATTCCTAAGGGCACCAACAGGCTTTGGAGAGAGCAAGGCATTCGCATTGACTCTCTTGGCTAGAGAAAACGTCTGTAAAGGACCAGACACAAAGCAGGTTCTGTCTCAAATATTTGAATCTATTCCATCTACACCATTTGGCTGGCAGGAAGTCCCTGCTCTCTGTGGATTTACTAATGGGAGACACAAACCTCTGACATAATGAAGTGGCAGGAGGTGTGTTTTACTCCAGTTTCTCTTGAAGGGCAAGAATAGCAGCAAAAGTTTCTTCGGTTAATCCCATAGCGCACATTTCCGTGTGGGTGCGCATGCTGGTATGCGCTCGTCTGTTAAATACAACAGGCTTCAGCTCTGTAAGAGAGAGTGAATTAATTTATGTATATTTTTGAATAAAAAAAAAGGAAGCCTGGCAGTGAAGTTAGCACACTGGGCCCATTTTATTTTATTTTATTTTATTTTATTTTATTTTATTTTATTTTATTATTTTATTCTATTTCGGAGTGTGGGGCCCTATTTTAAAAAGAGACAGTCTGATCTCTTAGAAGAGGTATGCCAGTACTTTTTTCTGGCCCTGTTTGGCTCCATTCTTACACATAGATGACAACTACATGAACAGGCTACAGGCTGAAATCGATTCCCTTGAGCACACTGAGATATCTACGAATTTAGGGGCTATTCTAGATTTTAGAGGGTTAAATCAGACAATGATTCAGAAAGTTTGTTTTTAAAGAGAGAAGCTATATAATTGTTGCTCAGAAGAAAAATTTTAATGCAGCCCAAAGATAATTAGCTACAAAACCTAAATTAGATGTAGTACTTGCCAAATTGACTTTCTATAACTTAGAAAGAAAGATTCCTAAGCAAAGCTTACAGTGTTATAATGAAAAAAGCCGTCTACTAAGCCTGGTCTGATTGACTTGGTCAAATGGTATATAAATTAAATCCATCTGAAGAATCTGATCTCCAAATGGGATTTTCATTTCCATCAGACTGCAGTTTAAAAATGTACATGAAGTAAGAAAGTAAGAGTAAAATCATTTCCCCCCATGACCAGTGAACTTGGCAGCCCACGTGGAAAATGAGCCAGCTCTTCCCCTGCTGAACAAATCCATTCAAAATGATTTCATAGTTTTCCTTCCTCATCCTTTGGAATGTGGAAGCCATTTTCCAGTGGGCTTTTTAAAAAAAATGTCTGAATTTAACCCTTTGAAAGAAGATATTTATTCTTTTTGTTTTTGTTTTCCAAGGGTATGTAGAATAATGCAATGGGGATTTTTTTTTTTTTTTAGCACAATAGCTGTAGGCAGGAAGTTGACTCCATCTTATTTAATTAGGACCCACGGGAGATAGTTGTGTCTAATATAATGCAAAATTCTATAATTGAACTAATGTGATTTTGCAGCCACCTGCCAGGGAAATACCAATGCAGGTAGCTTAAATGATACAGGAAAAAGGTTTTTTTTGCTTTGGTATTGCAAAATTAAATAAGCAAATTAAAAATCAGTAGTTGAAGACAGCTAGCTTTTGTAGTCAGGTTGGATTTGTTTTGGGGTATCTTTCTTCCTTGGCCTAATTTCCCCATATCTTATGCCAAACTCTATTCCAGGCAAAAAAGATATATACATATTTGCTTATATACACATAAAATATATCTTCTAGAAGGGAAACACACAAAAAACTTTAATTTTTGTATTTTTTATATTTTCTTTTTTTGTATCGATAAAGTTAATTCACATATTGGGACCCACAAAATGGAGGCTGCACCAGTGGTGGAGATCATGTCACAAAATGAATTAAGTCAGCCTGCACTTACAGGAAACACCTGTCAAGGAATCCTAACCAACATCACTCACAATCTTCTAACTCAGCTTTGGCTAGTTACCTTAGTCTAGAAAATAGGATCTGCTAACCTTATAAGGAAATTCCGGACTCTTAGCCTACCATACCCTGTTTCTGGGTTGCCTTTTCTAACACTTTATAAAATTCACTCTTTCCCAAAATCCCTTGGGAAGAATGCTCCACTGCTTGTTAGGCATGGTACTCCCCCAATCCACAGATTATTTTCCCTTGAATAAAGCACATCAGATTTGTTACTAAATCATTTATGTGTTGTCGTTTGACAGTATATACTCATTCATATTAATTCATTCACATTACTCCAAATTGAAAAAGGGTTTATAGTGTTGCGGAGCAAGAATATCCTGTCCCCTTCAAGGTCCTTCTAGCTGGACTAAGAATTAAATTGACATGAGATAGATTAACAAAAGAAAATCAAATTTAATAGCGTACGCACGGGAATCCACACAGACATTGAAATTCCAAAGACAGGCAAAATGAGGTATGCGTGCCATCCTGAAGTGAGGAGAAGAGGATAGGGGTCTGGAACTTCCAAGAGAAGGAACGCAATTCATAGGGCAATAAGAAGAGCTGATGTTTGGCAATTAGATACTTGCCTTGCCATATAGATGTGGGTACTTAGAAAAATTTATCTTTGGTAATAATTGTAATTCTGGGAAAGACCCCAGATTTAGATTCTTCTGAGTAGTTAAAGAAGGGGCAAAATTTTCTGTTGAGTCTATAGGGTCTCAATTGCTTTCAGCTCAGAATAGTCTTCATGTGAGGCGTGCCTGCATGGCTCAGTTGGTTAAGCATGCAACTCTTGATTTCGGCTCAGGTCAAGATCTCACAGTTTGTGGGTCCAAGCCCCGCATTGGGCTCTGTGCTGACAGCACGGGACCTGCTTGGGATTCTCTCTTTCTTCCTCTCTTTGCCCCTACCCTGCTCATGCTCTCTCTCAAAATAAATAAATAAACTTAAAAAAAAACTTTTTTTTTATTAAAGAAAAATAATAGTCTTTATGTCTCATGGCCCCTCTTGGGGCAGCCTGCCCTAGGCCCCTACAACAGGAAAAGTCTTTCCACCTTTACCTCCTAGCTACCCAATTTTCCTTTTCAAAACAACTAATATTATAAGTTTGTTTCGACTTTGTTTTTGTTGCAGTGAGGACTATAACTCTTTCTGAGACATTTTATAGATATTTAAGCAGCTATACACATACACATATATATCTATATCTATATCTAGATATATATATATATACACACACACACATATATATATATGTATTCCATAAACCCCAATCTTTAAAAAAATTTTTTTTTTAATGTTTACTTATTTTTGACAGAGAGAGAGAGAGAGAGAGAGACAGAGACAGAGACAGAGACAGAGCATGAGTGGGGCAGGGGCAGAGAGACAGGTAGACCCAGAATCCGAAGCAGCCTCCAGGCTCTGAGCTGTCAGCACAGAGCCCATCGCGGGGCTCAAACTCATGGACTGTGAGATCATGGCCTGAGCCAAAGTCGGACGCTCAACCAAAAGAGCCACCCAGGCACCCCCCTTCCCCCATCTTTATATATATTTTTTAATGTTTATTTATTTTTGAGAGAGAGAGAGAGGGACAGAGTGCAAACAGGGGAGGAGCAGAGAGAGGGAGTCACAGAATCGGAAGTAGGCTCCAGGCTCTGAGCTGAGCTGTCAGCACAGAGCCCATCGCAGGGCTCAAACTCATGGAGTGTGAGATCATGACCTGAGCCGAAGTCGAACACTCAACTGACAGAGCCACCCAGGCATCCCTCTTTATTTTTATACAAAGGTTAACATTCATCTGTATCCTTTTTGTAACCCCCAATGTATATTTGACAAAGGAGCAAAGTCTGGAACAAGTGGATATCCATGTCCAAAAAACGAACCTAGATTCAGACCTTACACCCTTCACAAAAATTAACTCAAAATGGACACACCTAAATGTAAAATGCAAAAGTATCACACTCTTAGAAGAGGATATAGGAGAAAAACTAGATGATCTTGGGTTTGATGATGACCTTTAGATACAACACCAAAGGCTGATCCATGAAAGAAATAGTTACTCAGCTAGATTCCATTAAAATTAAAAACTCTGGTCTATGACAGACACTGCCAAGAAGATAAAAAGAGAAGCCACAGACTGGAGAAAATAATTGTAAATACACATCTGATAAAGGACTATTATTTAAAATATACAAAGAACTCTTAAAACTCGACAAGTGGCTATAATAAAAATATATTTGGTCTTTGTTCCCAGTTCCTTTTTTGTTTGTTTAAGTTTCGTTTATTTATTTAAGTAATCTCTACACCCAATGTGGGGCTCGAACTTATAACCACGGAATCAAGCGTTCGTTCCATGCTCCACCAACTGAGCCAGCCAGGCGCCCCTCAATTTACACTCTTATCCGCAAAATATGAGTTTCTGCGTCTGTTTCCCACAACCTCAAAACAGAGTACTTATCAAATATTTGGATTTTTGCCAATCTGATGGGCTTAAAATGTTATTTCAGGTCAGTTTTTAAAACAATTTTTCTTATGGGTATTTTATATTTCCTGCTTTTTTTTTTTATTTTTAGATTTTAACTTTTTGGTGGTTATCCATCTGGAATTTATTTTGGGGAGCAGTGTGACAAAGAGATTACTATTTTTCCTTCAGTATTTTGTAATAAGGAAACATTGTCCACTCTTTACCCATTTGAAAGGCTCCCTCTTTCTGGATGCTATTCTCTTTTGTGGCTGTATTTTATTATACCTAATATCAATATCTTTTTTTTTTAAGTTTATTTATTTATTTATTTTAAGAGAGAAAGAGAGAAAGAGGGACAGGTAGAAAGGGTGGGAGAGAGAGAATTGCAAGCAGGTTCTGTGCTGTCAGTGCAGAGCCCTATTCCAGGCTAAAACTCACAAACTGTGAGATTATGACCTGGGCTGAAACCAAGAGTCAGACGCAAAACGTAACCCAGGTGCCCCCCAATACCAATATGTTAATGGTTTTAATAACTATGGCACCAGACTACGCTCTGTATCTAACAGGGCAAGACTTTACTTACTAATCTTTCTTCTCTAAAATTGTTCTTCTATTCCTTATCATTTCTTCTACCAAATGAATTTAAGAATCAGCTTGCCAATTTACATAAAGAATCTCTATGAGAAATGATTAGGACTTACAGTGAATCCATTGGTAGATTTCATGGGACAACTGTATTTTTTTTGGGGGGGGGAACAACTGTATTTCAATTTAGGAATATGACATATGTCCCCACTTAAGCCTTCTTTTACTTCTTTACTTTAATTTTTTAAATGTAACTTCTATACCCAACACAGGGCTTGAATTCAGAACCCTGAGATCATGAGTCACATGCCTTACTGACTGAACCAGCCAGGAGCCTCTCAGATCTTTTTCTTATTACATTTTTTGAACTTTAGAATAGTTATACTTATTGTGTAAGATAAACATTTTTCTTTAATATTAACATTTTTAATGAGATGTAGCTTATATGTGGTGACCCTCTTTCAGAATGAAATATATTATTTTCCCTGAAATGACATAAGGTTAAAAAAATGTTGGGGCACCTGGGTGGTTCAGTCAGTTAAGTGGCCAACTTCGGCTCAGGTCATAATCTCAGTTTGTGAGTTTGAGCCCCGCATCGGGCTCTGTGTTGACGGCTCAGAGCCTGGAACCTACTTCAGATTCTGTGTCTCCCTCTCTCTCTGCCCCTCCCCTGCTCACACTCTGTCTCTCTCTGTCTTTCAATAATGAATGTTAAAAAAAAATTTTTTTTTAATGTTTATTTACTTATTTGGAGACAGAGAAAGAGAGAGCGCTGGGGAGGAGCAGAGAGAGAATGAGAAAGAGAATCCCAACTAGGTTCTGCACTGTCAGCACAGAGCCTGAAGAGGGGCTCAATTTCATGAACCACGAGACCATGACCTGAGTTGAAATCCAGAGTTGGATGCTGAGCCACCCAGGCACCCCAACACAAGCTTTTGAACAGGAATGAAACCTAGCATTTATTATGCAAGGAAAAGTACTATTTGCTGAATACCTACTATACTAGCAATAGCTAATACTTATTTAGCACAATTATATGTCAGCCACTATTTCAAGTGTTTTATATACTTTAATTCCTGACAACAATCCTGTGAGGGAGTTTGTAATATTTGTATTGTATAGGTGTATCAACTAGGTCACAGAGAAGTTTAGAAACGTGCTCAAAGTCACACAGCTAGAGAGTAGTGGAGCTAGGAATAATAAGCAGTTGGCTTCAAAGGTCTTCTTAATCATTAGGCCATATTCACCACTAGTTGCCAAATATTGAATTTTAATCTATTATTTCATTTTTTTTTTTAATTTTTTTTTCAACGTTTATTTATTTTTGGGACAGAGAGAGACAGAGCATGAACGGGGGAGGGGCAGAGAGAGAGGGAGACACAGAATCCAAAACAGGCTCCAGGCTCTGAGCCATCAGCCCAGAGCCTGACGCGGGGCTCGAACTCACGGACCGCGAGATCGTGACCTGGCTGAAGTCGGACACTTAACCGACTGCGCCACCCAGGCGCCCCTCTATTATTTCATTTTTAATTCTGTATAGCCGTATCAGATTGAAAACTATTAAACTCATTTTACATCTGGGGCAATTTAGGCTAAGAGAAATTAAGGAACATGCTCATAGTTCACATCGCAGTCCTGGAGTTACTGGTATTCCAAGGTCAACCTGCTTTCCATTGCTCTTTGCTACATCTCATTTCATCTGTAAAACTGCATTTTTATTTAGCCATTAATTTGATTTTTGGTCAAAGGTAAATAAATCTTGCAATCAGAGCTTCAAATGAGGGTGAGGTTACCAGAGATACCATATTAACACGTATCATTTCAGTCAAAACAAATGACTTGATATTTTAGCTAATCTGTGAGGCTCTTTTACAGGGAAATTCATTCTTTTCCTTGCACTTTTAGAAAATGGCACAGTGGCCCCTTTTCATTCTACCATCTTATTTAAAAAAAAATTTTTTTTTTCAACGTTTATTTATTTTTGGGACAGAGAGAGACAGAGCATGAACGGGGGAGGGGCAGAGAGAGAGGGAGACACAGAATCGGAAACAGGCTCCAGGCTCCGAGCCATCAGCCCAGAGCCCGACGCGGGGCTCGAACTCACAGACCGCGAGATCGTGACCTGGCTGAAGTCGGACACTTAACCGACTGCGCCACCCAGGCGCCCCTCATTCTACCATCTTAAAGGGCAGAACTCATGCTCTCACGAAAAATAATTACCAGCCTTTTCTCTTCAGTATACTATAAGATGCATTAATTTAATATTTATCACTTCAAATGGCAAACAACAGTTGTAGTCTCTACACTTACAGGAGTTTTATTCTAGTGGGGAGGCATATATTAAGAAATAATCTATGAAGTGTGATCATTGCTCCGACGGGAAACACAAAGTGATTTGAGAGTGACTGGTCTAGTCTTGGGGTGTATTGGACAAGGGTATCAAAGACAAGTTCTTCAGGAAAAAAATTTGAGCCAAGATCTGAAGAATGGGTCATCGAGGAGGTTATGTTCAAGGAGCTAAGAGGACTGGGTGGGGGGTGGGGGCGGGGGGAGTTGGGTGCAGAGAACTGATGAGAGAGAGCAACTCACATTAAGGTTGAAGAAGTAAGCGTGAACTAGAAAGCATGCAGGCTTTGTGAATTTTAAGGGCTTTTCCTTTTTGGCCCTAAATTAATGGGAACCCTTTGAAGAGTTTCAGTAGTTTCTGTTCAAAACCTTTCTGACAGCAAATGAGATTTTTTTGCTTCCTGACACCAAATACGTGGTGTCTTTTCCAATACCACTTCCACTATCTGATACCAACTGGATATATAACAATTAATTTCGATTCTGACACTACCTGGAGTTAGCATCAGATCCCACAGGCTAAAGGACTTTGTCCCACAAGAGTGCCCCCACCTCAGACACCAATTACAAGTCTGCACCACTCTTCCTTCTAACTGAACAGCTATAAACTTGAGGGTTCCCACAACTCCTCTCTCAGGTCTGATAATTAGCTAGAATGACTCAGAACTCAGGAAAAAGGTTTTGCTTATATTACTGGTCTCTTATACAGTATAAGCTAGAACTCAGGGGCGCTGGCTGACTCTGCTGGTGGAGCATGTGACTCTGATCTCTGGGTTGTGAGTTCGAATCCCACACTGAGTATAGAGATTACTAAAAAATAAATAAACAAAAACTTAAGAGTTAGCACTCAGACACAGCCAAATGGAAGAGATGCACAGAGCAACATATGGGGACAGAACTTAAAGGTCCCAGGCTCTCTGGGTGGGTGTGCCATGCTTCTGGCATCTCTATGCGAGGTCACCAACCCAGGGGTTGGTGGTTGCTTACGGAGGTTTCATTGTGCAGGCATAATTGATGAAATCACTTGGCATTGGCGGCTAGACTCAACCTCTGGTCCATCTCCCCTCCCTCGAATTTGGAGTGTGGAGCTGGAAGTTCCAGCTCTCTAAGCACAGCATTTGGTCTTTCTGGTGAACAGCCTCCATCCTGGAGCTATCTAGGAGGCCCCGGCCACCAGTCACCTCAATAGCATACAAAAGACACTGTTATCACTCCAGAGATTCCAAGGGTTTTATGAGCTGTGTACTAGGGACTGGGGCAAAGATTAAATATTTATCTTTTAGGGTACTGCAGGCTTTAAGTGGAAGGATATGCTCAAGTTTCCATTTTTGCACATACTACTCTGCAGGATGGAAAATGGATTGGGGGAGATAAATCAAAGTGAGTGTTGATGGAAGCTTGATCCAGGGGATGGAGGAAGAGATGGAGAGAAGAGTGTACACAAGGGATATGAAAATACAATAGCAGGACGGGGAGGTGGCTAGGATGTCAGAAGTGAAGCAGGAAGAGGCATGTCAGGGATAGCTCCTTGGGGTCTGTCTGTACAGCTGGAATGATAGTGATGAACGAATCATGAGGTAAGAACTGAAGGAGGACGAGGTTTAGACAGTGTGTGAATTCAGTACATTATATTAAGGGCAATTTTGAGATATTTGATTGGAGATGTCAAACAAGCACCTGGAGATATTCATTTACAACAATGACATGCTTCCAGATAACTCTGGCTGCAGATATTCATAAGATCACCGAGGGACATCATATAATATAAAGTGAGAAAAGCCAAAGACTGAAGGGACATATAATATAAAGTGAGAAAAGCCAAAGACTGAAGCATGGGTTGATTAGTTCATGAATTTGACCAAACTGTCTTCTCTTGTAGTGTTAATCGTTTGGTCCCTGATAGGTAGTGGATAAATGTTTGAAGAATAAAATTTTAAAGATATTTCCTTTCTTTCTTTTTAATTTATTTTTTTAAAAAGGTTTATTATTTTTTATGGGGGAGAAGGAGAGGGAGAGAGAGAGAAAATCTTAAGCAGGCTTCACGATGTGGAGCCTGACACAGGGCTCGATCCCATGACTCTGGGATCATGACGTGAGCCTAAATCAAGGTTCAACTGATTGAACCACCCAAGTACCCCTTAAAAATATTTTTAATGATTATTTGGACATCATCTTGGGCCGGTCATAAGAGCAAGTAAAATATCATTGACACACCTATCTCATTCCTTCTCTATTACACAATTTTTAGGGCGTGGAAAAGGGATAATGCTAGGAATCATTTATTTGGTGCTTAGTTGAAACACAGTAGAAGAGAACTCTGACCTTTATCTGACCACTAAATTTCAACTGACATTTCCTCTGGGAAAACCTTTCCTTGTCCTCCTCATCTCTTTTAAAGTTCCCAGCACCCCCTTCCCCCAAAATGTTCCCAGGCCCAATTTCAACGTGTGTGTGTATGTGAGGGGCTCCTCCCACCCCAACAGCAAGCAATTCTTGGATAGCACCGAGGTGTCCAAGAGTTCAACATAATTCTGATACTATCTACCTAGAAATGACATCAGATTCCACAGGTTAAGGGTTTACTTCTACAGGGGCACCTGGCTGGCTGATTTGGTAGAGCATGCAACTCTTCATCTTGAGGCTATTAGTTTGAGCCCCACATTGGCTATAGAGATTACTTAAAAATAAAATATTTAGGGGTGCCTGAGTGGCTCAGTCGGTTAAGCGTCTGACCTTGGCTCAAGTCATGATCTTGTGGTTTGTGAGTTCGAGACCCGTGTCGGGCTCTGTGCTGACAGCTCGGAGCCTGGGGCCTGCTTCAGATTCTGTGTCTCCCTCTCTCTCTGCCCCTCCCCCGTTTGTGCTCTGTCTCTCAAAAAGGAATAAATGTAAAAAAAAAAAAAAATTAAAAAACATTGATGAGAAATGTGTGACTTCTGTAAATAAAACCATGAATACCACACTGTTTTTTAAAAAAATGAAATATTTAAAAAGGAAAAAAGAATTCACTACTACAAGACTACTTCTCATCCCCTACTTCAGATACTAGTCACAAACCCCAGGCTGTTACCTGTGCTTCTGAGAAACCAGCTACAGATTGGAGGTTCTAACTGCCTCCTTCTTAGGTTCAATGAACCTGCTGGAGCAGCTCACAGAACTCAGGGAAATACTTAAATTTACCAGTTCATGAAAAGGATATAATAAAGGGCACAAATCAGCAGCCAGATGAGGAGACACATAGGACAAGCTCCTAACAAAGGAGCTTCCATCCTCACGGAGCTTGGGGCCCCATTTGGTGGCATGTTACAAGCATTCTGGTTCTCCAAGTGTGGAAGCTTGCTGAAGAAAAAGAACCACAACTGTCCTCTTGTTTTTTTTTTTTTTTTTTTTTTTATGAAGGCTTCATTACATAGTCATGATTGACTAAGCCATTGGCCACTAGCAAATTCTAGCCCCTCAACTCTCCCCGGAGCTCAGGGGGTAGGGTGGGACTGAAAGTTCCAACCCTCTAATGCTGGCAGTCAGCCCCCACATTTGGGTGGGATCCAACAGTCACCTTGATTAATAGGAAGACACCCATTTCACCTTTATGAAATGACCAAATATATATTTCTTATAAATCATTATATAATGCAACATCCCATAGAAGAAAATGCAATCTTTGGATCTCCTTATACTCAGGATATATTTCCATCATAGTGCCACCCAGCATTCCAATAGAGTATTGAGCATTTCTTTGTTTACAGGTCTGTCTCCCTATAAGACTGAGAGCTCGTTAAAGGCATATACATTGTCTTAATCCATCTTCGTATTTACAATACGTTGTTTAGCATGCAGTAGGAAGTACTCAACACATTTTTAAAATTAATACATTTTAGGGGCGCCTGGGTGGCTCAGTTGGTTAAGCGGCCGACTTCAGCTCAGGTCATGATCTCGCGTTCCGTGAGTTCGAGCCCCGCATCGGGCTCTGTGCTGACAGCTCAGAGCCTGGAGCCTGTTTCAGATTCTGTGTCTCCCTCTCTCTGACCCTCCCCCATTCATGCTCTGTCTCTCTCTGTCTCAAAAATAAATAAACGTTAAAAAAAATTTTTTTTTAATTAATACATTTTATCTTTTAGAGTAGTTTCAGGTTCACAGCAAACTGGAGCAGAAAGTATAGAATTCCCATATAACCCCTGCCCCCACACATGCAGCCTCCCACACTGTGGACATCCTGCTCCTGAGTGCTATATTTGGTGTAACCGGTGAACCAACATTGACACACTGTAATCATCCAAAGTCTATACTTCACATTAGAGTTCACTTTCGGTATGGAAAATTGTATGGGTTTGGACAAATGTATAATGATATGTATCCACCATTATAGTGTCACACAGCATAGTTTCACTGCTCTGGAAATCCTCTGTGCTCGGTTTGTTCCTTCCTCCCTTCTCTAACCCCTAGGAATCACTGATCTTTTAACTGTCTCCATACTTTTTCCTTTTCCAGAATGTCATGTGGTTGAAATCATACAATGTGTATGTAGTCTTTTTACTTTTGCTTCTTTCACTTAGTAATATGCATTTAAATTTCTTTCATATCTTCTCATGGCTTGACAGCTCATCTCTTTTTATCATTAAGTGACACCCATTGTTTAGATGTATCAGTTTATCCATCCAGCTACTGGAGGATATCTTGGTTGCTTACAAGTTTTGGCAATTATGAATAAAGCTACTGTAAATATCCATGTACAGTTTTTTTATATGGACATAAACTTTTGATTTATTCATGTAAATGTTGAGCAGTGTAAATGCTGGACTGTGTGGTAAGAGTATGTTTAGTTTGTAAGAAAAGGCCAAACTACCTTCCAAAGTGGCTGTACCATTTTGCATTCCCACCAACAATGAATGAGAGCTCCTGTTGGTCCGCATCCTTGCGAGCACCACTACATACTATTTGAGGGCCAAAGTACCTTAAAGATTTTTTTCCATGTAAATGGATGGATTGTACTTATTGGTAAGGTGATGTGAAGCAACTCAGAGCTAATAATTACCTAGGGGTTCCCTTGTAAATGAACTATAAATTCAAACTTCTAAAACTTTGGGAAAATTAGATTTAGAAACAAAATACAGACTTTATTTATTTGGCCCCTATTAGTGTGTGAAAATACTCTTTATTCTTTTTTTTTTTTAAGATTTTATTTTTAGGGGCGCCTGGGTGGCTCAGTCCGTTTAAGCATCTGACTTTAGCTCAGGTCATGATCTTATGGTTCATGAGTTCAAACCCTGCATTGGGCTGTGCACTGATGATGCAGAGCCTGCCTGGGATTCTCTCTCTTTCCCTCTCTCTCTGCCCCTCCCCCACTCAAAAAATAATAAGATTTTATTTTTAAGTAATCTCTACACCCAATGCAGGGCTCAAGCTCACAACCCTGAGATCACAAGTGATCATGAGTTGTCCGTTCTTCCTACTGAGCCAAAATACTCTTTATTCTTATAATAAGCATAACATTGGCAGATTAATGACAACAAGAAAGAACTAGGTTTGAGTATACCTGCAGATTGATTAAAAGTTGAAGGAACAATTTGGAAAGCTTATTGATCATTGTTGATTAAAATAAATGACAATGATTTGTTGCTGTACATCATTTGGGGAAAAAACAGGACATTAAGTCACTAATGTTTGCCTATTTGTAAGATGAGCCAAAGCTATAAGTTATGTCTACAAGGCTGTCCTTATTCACTTGAAATGCCCTTTAATATCCTACCAAGAAACCTCCTATTCAATTACTTAGAACACTTAAACTTCATAAATTATGAGCTGTTTGAACAGGTTGATTCAATTAAGAGTATAGAAAAAACCCATATAACTATTGTCATAAAATTCCTTAAAATTATGCAAAAGCCACATGATCTTTCTGAGGTAGGACTGAAACACAAACAGAGCTGTTTTCTTTCTACTGTGTGTTATTAAGAGTAATTGCTTCATTCTCGTGATTGCTTTTGAAAGAGAAGGAATCAATCAAGCTTTCACCAAAAGCGGATGCCATTGCATTATGTATGAGGTTGGCAAGGGAAGAGAGACCTGTGACCTAGAAGGAAATCAGGATCTAAAGCACTTACAAATGTGAGCCTCTCATGTGTCCAAGTCTCCTTTGTCAAGGGGCATGCTTCCTTTGAACATGAACTTCAACATTATTCACTTCATATAAGTTTCTTAAGTTTATTTTCTAACATAGGGCAGTCCCTTGAATATGAAGATAATGTTACTGATATATTACAAAAATATAAAGACACACTTCCCCAGGAGTGTTGAAAGGCCCTGTCTACACTGCCTCTTCAGAGTCGCCTGGGAATATACAGCATTCATTTTTGAGATGGCAAAGCAGGATTAGGAGTATTGATGATTGAAGAAAATTATCCTCTGTTTGAATCTCCTGGCTCCTAAGGGCAAGCCCTTGGCCTCATTGGTACCATTGCACCCAATAAGGTGAGTGAATTGGCCTAGATTCTTTTTTTTTTAAGCTTATTTGTTTGTTTTATATATATATATTTTAATGTTTATTTATTTTTGAGAGAGAGAGAGACGGAATGAGAGTGGGTAAGGGAAAGAGAGAGGGAGACACAGAATCTGAAGCAGGCTCCAGGCTCTGAGCTGTCAGCACAGCACAGAGCCCAACGCGGGGCTTGAACCCACGAGCTGTGAGATCATGACCTGAGTGAAGTTGGGGGCTTAACCGATTGAGCCACCCAGATGCCCTTGTTTATTTGTTTTTTTAAAGTTTATTTATTTATTTATTTTTGAGAAAGACAGTGTGAGCAGGGGAGTGGAAGAGAGAGAGGGAGAGAGAGAATCCCAAGCAGGTTCTACACTGTCAGCACCGAGCCCAACGCAGGGCTTGAACTCAGGAGGCGTGTATCATGACCTGAGCCTAAATTGGACACTTTAACACACTGACGGCTCGTGGGTTTCAGCCCGCATCAGACTCTGTGCTGACAGTGCAGAGCCTGCTTGGGATTCTCTCTCTACCCCTCTCTCTGCCCCTCCCCCACTGTGTGCACTTTCTCTCTCTCAAATTAAATAAATAAACTTAAAAGAAAAGAAAAAAAAAAGAACCCATGTTACCTCCAGCACAGATCCAGAAGAATTTCTTATTTTGAAAGCTTTCTCATTCAACCTGCCAGCAAGACCAGGATTCCTTAATGTGTGATTTACTTGTCATCTTTGTATACACAGTTCAGCAGGCAGCAGAAACAGCTGGCAAAGGCAGGATATCTTAGGTGGAGATGAATCTCTGGAGGAAAAATAAGAATTTGGTAGAGAAAGCATCTTTCATGGACTTTTCTCTAGAGAAATCACATTGTCTTCTGGCCTGACAGAGGCTGGACTCTAATCATTATGGTTCCATTGAACCCACCTATCATTAAGCAGCAACTTAAAATCCACTTTTCTATAAAAGAGGCATTTTTTTCTTAAGTGTCTAATTTCCCTTTTATTAAGAGTAGTTTTAATGTACTAAATGCTTGAACATGGACTGGACTTCCTGAACACATATCCCTTTCTTCACAGCCCTCAGTAGGGTGGAGAGGAGGGAGAGGGAACTAACATTTTTTGAGCCTTCGCAAGGGCCAGATTCAGGAGCTGGTAATTTCCCAACTTGCTTTGTAATCAGATGAGGAAACTCTGGGAGAAGCCAGGGTGTCTGAGTCCAGGCAGAGGGTTGGGTAACCTCTAAACAGGGACTATAGTCTGGTTCAGGCCACTATCCTGGCTAAAGAACCGGTCCCTGGTAGAAGGGAGAAAAAGAGGGATCACTGGAGTGGGTAGTACAGAAAAGTGACACAAAGGTGTCCCCTTCGTCTGGGCAACACTAATGGAGTGTCCTTCTGTGCTGTGACCATGTCCTACACAGCCCAAACAACACCTACTATAGTGCTGGGAACATGGTGGGTCCACAAGGGAGGTTTTTGGAAGTAATTCCCATTAACATCATTTAAAGCATGTGTTTAATGTCAGCTGTCACCACCGCTGTGACAGATTTTGGTCATCATTTGAATCCATTAAAAAAAAATTTTTTTTAGGGGCACCTGGGTGGCTCAGTCGGTTAAGCGTCCGACTTCGGCTCAGGTCACGATCTCACGGTCCGTGAGTTCGAGCCCTGTGTCGGGCTCTGTGCTGACGGCTCAGAGCCTGGAGCCTGCTTCCGATTCTGTGTCTCCCTGTCTCTCTGCCCCTTCCCCGTTCATGCTCTGTCTCTCTCTGTCTCAAATATAAATAAACGTTAAAAAAAAATTAAAAAAATAAAAAAATAAAACTTTTTTTAATGTTTATTCATTTTTGATAGAGAGAGAGACAGAGCCAAGCCAGGGAGGGGCAGAGAGAGAGGGAGACACAGAATCCGAAGCAGGCTTCAGGCTCTGAGCTGTCAGCACAGAGCCTGAATGGGGCTCAAACCCATGAACTATGAGATCATGACCTGAGCTGAAGTCAGATGCTTACCCGACTACGCCACCCCGGCTCCCCAAAATCCATACTTAATATCACATTAACAGCTCAGAATTTGGTTAATCTCTTAATTAGAAGGCACTAGGCATTAAAGACAAGCCAAATGAAGTTGGCCGTGAGGAGCTGAGTTATCTGGCTCCACGTGCTGCAGAATCTCTCAAGAGGTTTCCTCTGATGGGTTCAGGGGCTCTGCCAGCATGGCGCAAAAGGCTCAAATACCTCAGGTGCCGCTCCGAAGGCAAGAGGAGATGGAAGAATACTTAGAGTGTGAGAAACTGGACCAGGGCTGCCTGAGCAGTAGGGCACCAAACAGACATACTGCCTCCAGGGCAAAATGTCTTACTTGTCTTCTGAAGTTAGTAGAAGTATCAAAACGTGGGCACTGCCCTTTCTCTCTCTCCCATTTTTAGAAAGATGTGGAGACAGACTTCTCTTTTGCACGATTTTATATTGAATTGAATAGGTAATGGTTGGACCAAGTTCCCCACAAAAACTTACATGCTCAAGTTGGAGTCTTGTATGGGTGTCGATGCCTCGTAACAAATGACCACAGGTCCAGTGGCTTGCCACAGCATCCATTTATTAGCTACAGTTCTGTAGGTCAGAAGTCCTGGAGGCTTCAGGTGAAAATCAAGGCATCATGCTGGCCGCTTTATGATCTGGAGGCTCTGAGGAAGATTCTCTTCCAAGACCATTCAGGTTGTTGGCAGAATTCAGGTCCTTGTAGTTGTAGGACTAAAGAGGTCCCATTTCCTTGCTGGCTGTCAACCAGGGGCTATTCCTGCTCTTGGAGGTCACTTTTGTTCCTTCTTATGTGGTCCTCTTCATCATCGAACCAGCAACAGTGTGGTATCTAGCCCTTCAGATGTTAATCTCTGATTTTTCCTGCTGCTTCTCGACAGAGAAGTCTCCATGATTTAAAAAAATTTTTTTTGCAATGCCTATTTTTTGAGAGAGAGAGAGAGAGAGTGAGCGAGAGAGAGAGAGTGAGTGAGGGGCAGAGAGAGAATGAGACACAGAATCTGAAACAGGCTCCAGGCTCTGAGCTGTCAGCACGGTGACGTGAGCAGAAGTAGGACGCTTAACCGTCTGAACCACGCAGGTGCCTCCATGATTTTAAAGGGCCCTTTAGGGAGATTAGGTGCATCTGGATAATCTCCCTTTTCCATGTAATGTAACCTAATCATAGGAGGGGGGAGGCAGGTTTACCAGGGTTCGCTGGACCATTCTTAGAATTCTGCCTACCCTAAGTTGCAAAATCTGTTCCTTTCTCAAAGGATGGTAAAGAGAAGAGATCAGGTAGGCACACTTGAAAGGCATCAGTTCAGTACTTCCTTTTCAACCTTCTTGCTGTGAGCATTGGAAAAGGCAAGACCTATTATCCTGATGGCCTAGGTGCAATGCTCTACCCGGGGCATGAAGAGGTTGGTGCGTCCCACCTTCCCACCTGAATGTGTTGATCTCTTAAAGCAAGGGTCAGACTTTCAGAATGTGAAAGCATTTCTTGTTACTCTCTTTCCCTGTATCTGAGATCCCACATTCGTGCAGCCTTGGGAGACAGGGAGATAATAAAATTTGGTTGTTAAACAGCAAACGTTGGGACGCCTGGGTGGCTCAGTATGTTGAGTGTCTGACTCTTGGTTTTGGCTCAGGTCATGGTCTCATAGTTGATGGGTTCGAGCCCTGCATCAGGCTCTGCACTGGCAGCCCAGAGCCTGCTTGGGATTCTCTGTCTCCTTCTCTCTCTCTGCCCCTCCCAACTGTCTCAAAATAAATAAGTAACCTTTACATTTTTAATTAAAAAAACAGCAAACATTTATTACATATTCATTCAGCAAAGATTTACCATGTGCAAAGCACTCTGATAAGCAGTGGGAATACAGCGATGACACAGTGGCTGACCTCCCAAGGGTCCTAAATGTTATGATAGGGGAGAAGCTAAAGCTGTGAGGGACTCAGAAAAGGAATGTTTTATCCCAAGAGGGATGATGTAGTCAAGAAATTCTCCTAGAGGTAGTGAGGTCTAAGCTGACTCAAGGGTAGGTGGGAGTTCCTTAGAGGCTAAGTGTGTGTGAGTGAGTGCCTGTGTGTCTGCCAGGGAGATGGTCACCAGCAGGGGGAACAGCATGGCTCTGTGGTCAGTATGGATCTCCACACTCCATGAACGATGGGCAAGTGTAAGATTTGCGGTGACAAAGGTAGTGAGAGGCTTGTAATTAAGTGCACTGATTCTGAAGCCTTCTCTTTTTTAAATTGTGGTAAAATACACATAACATAAAGTTAGCATTTTAGCCACTTTTTTTATTATTAAAATTTTTTTTAATGTTTATTTTTGAGAGGCAGAGACAGAGCATGAGTGGCTGAGGGGGAGAGAGAGAGGGAGAGAGAGAGGGAGACACAGAACTCATAGCAGGCTCCAGGCTCTGTGCTGTCAGCACAGAGCCTGATGCAGGGCTTGAACCCATGAGCTGTGAGATCATGACTTGAGCTGAAGTCGGAGGCGTAACCCACTAAGCCACCCAGGCGCCCCCATTTTGACCACTTCGAAGTGTTCAATTCTGTGGCATTAAGTACATTTGCAATTATCTAGTTACAAATGTTTTCATCCCCAGATGGCAATCCTTTACCAATTAAGTAGTCATTTCTTTTCTTTTTTTTTTAAGTTTATTTGTTTATCTTGAGAGAGAGAGAGAATGAGAGTACAGGTGCAGGAGGGGCAGAGAGAGAGAGGAGAGAAAGAATGCACAGAGCCAGATGTGGGGCTCGAACTCTCAAACTGTGAGATCATGATCTGAGTCAAAACCAAGGGTTGGACGCTTAACCGACGGAGCCACCCAGGTGCCCCAAAGAGTCACTTCTTATATCCCTCCTCTCCCCAGCCTCTGGCAATTGTGTATCTGCTTTCTGTCTCTATGGATTTGCCTACTGTGGACATCTCACACTTATGGAATCATACAATATGTGGCCTTTTGTGTTTGGCTTCTTTCACTCCACATACTTTTTTTTTTTTTTTTAAGATTTTATTTTTTAAGTAATCTCTACACCCAACGTGAGGCTTGAATTTACAATCCTGAGATCAAGAGTCACATGCTCTACTGACTGAGCCACCCAGGCTCCCCACTCTGCATAATGTTTTAAGGTTCATCTGGGGTGAAGCAATAGTCCATTCCCTTTTATGACTGAATAATATTCCATTGTACGATATACCACAATTTGTTTATCCATCCATCCATTGATGGATATTTGGATTGTTTCCATCTTTTGGCTTTGTGAATAGTGCTGCAATAAACATTGGTGTACAGGTTTTTGTTTGAACATCTGTTCTCAATTCTTTTGGGCATATACCTACAAATAAAATCACTGGGCCATGTTGAGGAAACACCGAACTCTTTTCCACAGCGGCTGTACCATTTTAGGTTTCCGCCAGCAATATGTGAGGGTTCCAATTGCTCCATAACCCTGTCTGGCTTTTGATCCTGGCTATACCAGCTTACCAGTTGTTAAACCTTGGCAAGTCCTTAGCTTCTCTGTGCCTCAGTTTTCTCTCATCTGTAAAGAATGAAATCATGATGCCTCCTTTACCAGGTTGTTGTGAAGATTACACTCAGTTAACAAGAAAACACGTCGTTAATATGTGTATAGGACAGTGTTTGGCATGCATTGGTTGCACCATATGAAATTGCTGATCAACTGTTAATTGGTGTACAGAAAAGGTAATTTTATATGATCAACCTGATAGCAAGCATTGTATAGCAGTTTGTTTTAATTAGGTAAGGGCCAGGTTAGCATAGTTCATCTTTCGTCTAAGACTAACAGGGCCCTCGTTAAGGGACTTCAAACAGAGCAGTGACATGATGACATATAATAAATAGATTGGAAGTGAAGAGTTGTGGCAAGGGTGCAGGGAGAACTGAAGAAAAGGGGGAAAAAAGGAAGCAAAAGTTAACTCTGCATGTGGTCAGTTTGGAAGCTGGTGCAGTAATCCAGGTGAGATACAACAGTGGCTGTGAGGATGAAATTAAGTAGATGTAATCAAGGGCGCTTTAGAAGGTAAAATGGACAATGAGGGTATACTGATCACATGTGAGCATATGCCGCTTCTGTTGACTTTATCTCTTAAATGCAAATATTATTCAAACATCGTTAGTTTGCTCCATCTCTTTTATCACTCAGCAGTCCAAATTACCATCATCTCTCAAATAGCCTGCCATAATGATCTCCTAATAGCCTTTCCATGTCAATTATGATTTTCATTCCATGTTGTTCCTCCATTTTTTCCAATCCAATCTCCATATTATGAACTGGCATTAAGGAAGTACTTCAGGGGCGCCTGGCTGGCTCAGTCAGTAGAGCATGTGACTCCATATCTCCGGGTTGTAAGTTCAAGTCCCACACTGGATGCAGAGATTAGTCAAAAATAAAATCTTAAAAAAAAAAAAAGAAAATACTTGAGATACACAAAAACGAAAAAGAATAATGCATATCCACATATCCAACTCATATATTTACAAAACAAGAATACATATGGCTATGTCCCTCTTGTAACCCTCCCCAGTCATACTCTCCTCATTATGTCTGTAATTCAATGTTACAGATAGGGCTAACTACCACGCTGATTTTGGTATTTACCATTTTCTCACATTTTTATACTTTTATAGCATTTACATGTGTCCATAGGTGTATGTGTATTTGTATACTTTCTTCAATATTTTAATGCTTCATGTGCAAGAAATCACATTGTATGTATTCTTCTGTCACTGCTCCTCACCCCCCACCCCACTTATCTCATTAGTGTGAAGTTTTCACGCTGAAACATGTGTCCTACTCAGTCCAGCGATTTTCAGTGTAGCAGAATCTTCATCGTAAGATTTTCAGTGCAGCGGAATCTTCATTGTACAAGTGTACCAAAATGACAGTTATCTATTCAAAAGGCAAATCCGATCATGTCAATCTCCTGCTTCAAATACCTCAGCAGTTTTCTACTGCTCTGAGGCTTAAGACTACAATCAGGCCTGGCTTCATTTCAAACTCCTTCCAGAGCAACGCCTCATCTTAGGCTCCTTGTCTTCTCCTATTAATGAACTCCACTCATTCTTCAGACCTCAGCTCAAATTTACTTCCTTGCTGATTGGTTAAAGCAGGACTACTTTTGGGGTGCCTGGCTGGCTCAGTCAGTGGGCATGCAGCTCTTGATCTCAGGGTTGTGAGTTCAAGCCCCACCTTGGGTGTAGAGATTACCTAAAAATAAAATCTTGAAAAAAACAAAAAAACAAATCAAGGCTACTTTCCTTACACGGGGTAAAGGGAACCTCAGCACCAGGTTAGGTAACTGCTGAGCAGGCATGTGTTCATTGGTTGACCTGGGCCTTCTTCTGGGAGAACTGAGCGCAGAAACTTAGTCAAGTTTTGCTTTGCTGCTACAGGGCTTAGCGTGAGCAACTCCATCTTGGGCCTTCCTGAGGTATTTTAGCAATTTCACAATATATAATTTAACAATACATATTCCAGAATTTAATTTAATTGAATTTACTTTGATGATGGGGTATCTGGGACTAGATACACCCTCCCTCCATAAACAACTAGAGAACTGGACAAAGTCTATAAACAACTGTTTTCAGACATTTGACCACAAACAGTACAGGACTGTGATCCCTGAAAGAAGGGAAACAAGGCCAGTCCTACTATGTCGTGGGGATATTTTTCTGGACGATGGTGCAGGGAGGGAGATCTTAAGCAGAGATAGCACTGGACTCAGAAGGAAAAAAGAAAACAGAACTAAAGAACAGATAAGACAATAGTAAACAAAGAGTAAAATGGCAGATTTAAACTCAACCATGTTGATCATTACATTAAATGCTGATAGTCAAAACATTCCAACTAGGATCCAGAGGTTGTCACATGGAACATAAAAGCAAGGTCTGGGGTTCCTGGCTGGCTCTGTTGGTGGAGCATGAGACTCTTGATCTGGGAGTTGTGGGTACCAGCATGACACTGGGTGTAGAGATTACTTAAAAATAAAATCTTTAAAAAAAAGAAAATGAGGTCCAACTATTGTGCTATTTATAAGAAATGCACTTTATTTTCTATTTATTCTTTTTCCTTTCTTTTTCTTCTTTCTTTTCTTTTTTTTGAGAGAGAGAGAGAGAGTGCGAGCTGGGGAGAGAGGCAAAGGGAGAGAGAAAATCTCAAGCAGTCTCCATGCTCAGCACAGAGCCTGATGCAGGGCTTGATCATGACCTGAGCTGAAATCAAGAATCAGACACTCAACCAACTGAGCCACCCAGGTGCCTGTATTCATTTTTTTAATGTAAGCTTTATGCCCAACATGGGGCTTAAACTTACAACCATGATATCAAGAGTCAGACCACCCACCGATTAAGCCAGGCAGGTGCTCTAAGAAATGCACTTTATTTATTTAAAAAAATTTTTAATGTTTATTTTTGAGAGAGAGAGACAGAGTGTGAGCAGGGGAGGGGCAGAGAGAGAGAGGGAGACACAGAATCAAAGCAGGCTTCAGGCTCTGAACTGTCAGCACAGAGCCCGACGTGGGGCTGGAACCCATGAACTATGAGATCATGACTTGAGCTTAAGTTGGACACTTAACCAACTGAGCCACTCAGGCGCCCCCAAAAATGCACTTTAAATATAAAGATACATATAGGGTAAAAGTAAAAGTGTAGAAAAAGACACTAGGCAAACACTAATTATAAAAAAAAAAAAAGGTGAAGTTGCTATATTAATATCAACAAAATGGACATCAGGACAAGAAATTTCACCAGAGTAAAAGAGTGACACTTCATAATGACAAAAAGTGAATTCATTGAGGGCCATCTGGCTGGCTGGCTCAGTCAGAAGAGCATGCAACTCTTGATCTTAGGGTTGTGAGTTCAAGCCCCACATTGGGTATGGAGATATGCATGCACATAAAAACCAAAATTTCAAAATACGCTAAGCGAAACCTGACAGAACCAAATGGAGAAATAGACAAATCCAAAGCCACAGTTTCAGTTGGAGATTTCAATATGGCTCTCCCAGTGATTTATAGAACAGGAAGATAGAAAATCTCTAAAAACAAAGATGTGAAACAATATTACCTCATCAAGTACACATGGAACATTTACCAAGATAGTAATCTAGGCCATAAACTGAGGTCTCAATAAATGTAAAAACTACAGAATGTTTTTTTTTACTACAATAGAATTAAATTAGAAATTAATTACAAAAGTTATACTAAGCTCCCCACCCCCCACCACAAATATTTGGAAATTAAACAGCATACTTTTTCTTTTTCTTATTTTTACATAAGTTCTACACCCACCATGGGGCTCAAAGTCGGGACCCCAAGATCAAGAGTTGCACGCTCTACTGACTGAGCCAGCCAGGTACCCCAACAACACACTTTTTCATAACCATGGGTCAGAGAAGAAGTTGCAAAGGAAATGAGAGAATATTTTAAAATGAAGAATAATATATCAGACATAATCAATAAAATGGATAAACCTGTAATTAGACTGATTAAAAAAATAGTAATACAAATTACCATATCAGGTATAAGAGGGTCATCTTTGAACATACTGAAGGTCTAATAAGTAGTATGAACAATTTTATGCCAATCAATGAAATGAGCAAATCTGTTGAGGGCATAAGGTACCAAAATTATGTCAAGAAGAAATAAAAATTTGAGTATTTTTTATCTATTAATTAGATGGAATTTATTATTTTTTTATTATTTAAAATTAAAAAAAGAAGTTTATTTATTTTTGAGAGAGAGAGTGTCAGTGGGAGAGGAGCAGAGAGGGAGACACAGAATCTGAAGCAGGCTCCAGGCTCCAAGCTGTCAAGACAGAGCTTGACATGGGGCTCGAACTCATGAACCATGAGATCATGACCTGAGACAAAGTCAGACGCTAAACTGACTGAGCCACCCAGGCGCCCCAGATGGAATTTATATCTAAATATTTTTCCATAAAGCAAACTCCAGTCTCATAGGGATTCACTGGTGAAGTCCATGAAACATTTAAGGAAGAAATGGTACACCAGCTCTTTCAGAAGACAGAGGAAAGAACCCTTCCAACTCATTTTAGGAAATCACTATCCACCAACACTAGACAAAGTCATTATAAGATTAATATTGCTCACGAGGGATGGACATAAAAATCCTTAACATTAGCAAACGGAATCCTGAAACGGAAATGCAGACTAGCCAAAACAAACTTGAAAATAAAGAACAAAAATGGAGGTCTTACAGTATCTGATTTCAAAGCACGTTACAGTAATCCAGATAATGTGAGGCTCAGGAATTTATATTAAAACAAAACAAAATCTCCAAATGATTCTGTTGATCGAGGTTTAAGAAATACAGACAGTTTAGGAAACACTTATAGTCAGGCACATTTTAAAGTGTGTTTTTTTTTTTTTTTAATTAGAAATTTTTTTTAGTAATCTCTACACCCAACAGGGGCTTGAACTCACCACCCCGAGATTAAGAGCCACATGTTCTTCCAACTAAGCCGGCCAGGCACCTCAGGCACATTTTAAAATTTGATTTTAAACAGTATATTCTTTGGGTTTCACCATTTTATGAAGCTGCTCAGTGAGCTCTATACTTGAGCACCCTTAACCTTCATTATTCTTTTAGCCCTCAACCTGATCTACCTTCTGGTCCTTGCTCCCTTCTGCCTCCAATCCTCACAATTATATCCTTAATGTTGTTTCCAGATTTTTACCTTCTTTACTTCCTTTTTCTTTTGGATTTTTTCTACTTTTGTAAAAGGAGATAAAGGGAATCATAGCTCATCTACTGTTTCCGTAAAGTGTGTTGATTCTTCTTTTGGTTCATCCACTGGAATTTTATGACAATCGATTACTGTCACTTTGAAAATTATCACAGTTTTCCAGAACCGTTTCGCCCAGATACTGTTAATGTCAAAGCCTAGTGCCTCTTCAGACCTGAGGATTTGGAGACAATATTTATGCTACTATTTTTGAAAATAAGTTCACTTAAAAATTTTATTTATTTATTTATTTGTTTTGAAAGAGACAGAGAAAGAGCAAGACTGGGAGGGTGAGAAAGAGAGGAGACAGAATCCCAAGCAGTCTCTGCCCTAACAGGACATCAAACTCATGAACTGTAAGAACACGACCTGAGTCAAAACTAAGAGTTGGACGCTCAACCAACCGAGCCACTCAGGTGCCCCCAAATAGGGCTACTTTTGATTTAAAAATGTAACTCTGCACATTGTCTACACAATGTCTTTTGAGCCATCTATCAGCAATCAAATAAACCAGATCACTTGAAACTCCAAGGAGAGCTTATGCTTTATGTTGCTGTTCCTGAAATTTCCTTGGAGATGATACACTTACTGCAACAAATCCCACCGGACCAATTCACAAAGAACTTTCCACTTAGCGTCCTCAGCCATGACTTCTTTTTGGCATACTGATCAGCTTTCCTGCAGACTCTGGTTCTTCGTGATTTTGAACTGAGCGTACTCCTGCAGTAATGACCACCTGGCTTCACTGAGCTTTGGTCAGGCAATGGAAGATGTGCGGGAGTGTGTCCTCTTACAAGCAAAGTGAAATGTAGCAGATTGCAAGTCATGGTATTTTCCAAAATGACTTATTTATGGTTTTCTCTTTGTACTTGGCTTTGAGTCAACCTCGAGAAAGTTTTATGGCTAAGATTTGGAGGTCACTTGGGGGCAGGAGGCCTCATCAAGTTGATTTTAACGGACTAGTTTATCTCCTGTTTCAGGTCCAATGAGAACTCAAAACTGGAAATTTATGATCTGTTCTTTGTTCTAAAACAAAGACATGATTGCTTGCCAAAAAAATTCGGAGACTGTAGGCTCCTTAAAGGAGATCCAGAATTAATACCATGCATATAGCATCGCTAGGTAATTGTGAGTGTGTACTGTCCATGCGTTTTTAGCAAAATGGGATCTTGTGAAACATAGTGTAATTTACTCTTTTTACTAAATATTCAGCGAACAGGATTAACCACATAATACATGGCTGCATAGTATGGGTATTCTCTACTTTATTTAACCAGTTCCCTAACAACAACAACAACAGCAACAATAACAAAATCAATTTCCTATAGGTGAACATGTAGGTCCTGGGGTATTTTTTGCACCTTGGCCCATTCAACACTCACTTCAACTGCCTTTCACTGCTGTCCTCTATTCTAGAAGCTGGAAAGATAAATACTTGCTTTCCCAGGCACCCTTACAGGTCAGGTCGCATATCATTTGGTTCTGGCCAACGAGACAGAAACAGAGCTGCTGATAACACCTCCTGGGCTTCTGCTGTCCACGTGGCACACCCGAGGAAGAGTGGTCACCGCTGATGGCAGAGCAGGAAGAGAGGAGTCTGGCTCCCTCACAGCATTCCCTGCCATGGGCTCCCCACTGTTTGCTTATGGCAAGAGATAAATGATTTAAACCCTTTGCGAAACAAACTACAAATGCTTCTGGGTACTCATTAGAGTATTTCTTTAGGATACATCCCCAGAAGTAGCATTGCTGGGTCAGAGTATGTGTTTTTAATGCTTTTGAAAAGTTGTATTAACTGACAGTCTCACCAGCCCTATATGAGTAGATCTATCCTCTTCCTGCACCCTGCTGACTGGACATTATCACTCTTTTTTTTTTTTTTTTTTTAAGCACAGCTTCATTGAAGGTATGACTGATATACAAAGAACTGGATATATTTAATGTGTACAGTTTGATGACTTTGGACACATTAACACCTGTGAAACCATTGCCACAACCAAAGTAAGAAAGATATCCAACCCCTTCCAGAGTGTCCTTGTTTCCTTTGTGGGTATTGTTGTGTGTGTGGGTGGTTAGGAACACCTAACGTGAGGTCTACCCTCAACACATTTTTTCCAGCTTGATTTATTTATTTTTTAAAATTAAATATATATATATATATGTATATATATATATATATATATATATATATTTAATTTTAGAGAGGGAGAGAGTGCATGAGTAGGGAGGGGGCAGAGGGAGAGAGAGAGAGAGAGAGAGAATCCAAAGCACGTTCCATGCTCAGCAGAGCCTGATGTGGGGCTCAAACTCACACCCCTGAGCCAAAACCAAGAGTCTGATGCTCAACCAACTGAGCCACCTAGGCACCCACCTCTCATCTACCCATTAAAAAAAAAAGTTTATTTATTTTTGAGAAGTGGGGGGGAAGGGCTGAGAGAGAGAGGGACAGAGGATCTTAAGTAGACTCTGTACTGTCAGTGCAGAGCCTAATGCGGGGCTTGAACTAATGAACCGTGAGATCATGACCCAAGCTGAAGGTGGATGCTTAATTCACTGAGACACCCAGGTGACCCTCATTTACTCATTTTTAACTGATGTTTTTGTAATCCCCCAGGGCTAAAGAGAAGGAAGTTTGAGCTGGGCATGAGAGCTAGCTTCAAAATTCAAATACACTTGGCAGATGAAGGCAGGGCCAAAGCTTACACAGAAGAAAACAACAGGTAGTCTAGGAGGCCTCAACCTTTCTAGACCTTTGTAAGTCTGAATCTTGCCTTTCCAAATCATTTGTCATGAATGATTGAGCCTGCAGGGCCCAAGAGGGATCTAAAAGCTCTGGATGGCACTCAGAGACATTGGGGCTTTCAATGCAAGGAGCAGATGGGCAATGAATTGTGAGTGGTAGCAGCAAGTATGTTTCTTGGAAAGATGGGCTGATGTCTTCTATTAGCCTGCTGGATCTCACATTTTCCAGCTGTGCCCTCAGAAGAGGCTGACCTATATGGACTACAGGGAGTTCTCAAACTTTGGGGTCACATGATTTTCACATGCTTAATAACTACTGAGGAATCTAAATAGCTTGTTTTGTGGGTTATATCTATTGGTATTTACTGTAGTAGTAATTAAAGCTGAGAAATGTTGAAAATATTTACTCATTCATCTATTTTTATTTTATTTTTTTTCTTTTAAGTAGGCTCCATGCCCAACGTGGGGGTTCAAACTAACGACCCTGGGACTGTAGAGCAGAGTAGCACAGCGGAAGCGTGCTGGGCCCATAATGACTCTGGGATCAAGAGTTGAATGCTCTATTGGCTGAGCCAGTCAGAAGCCCCTTTACTTGTTCATCTAAAGCAACAGTAATAAGGGCGCCTGGGTGGCTCAGTTGGTTAAGCGTTCAACTTCAGCTCAAGTCATGATCTCAGGGCTTGTGAGTTTGAGCCCCACACTGGGCTCCAGGCTGACAGTGTGGAAACCTGCTTCGGATTCTTTCTCTGTACCCTCCTCCCACTTTCTCTCTCTCAAAAATAAACTTAAAATAATAAATAAAATAACAGTAATAAACTCACTATGTGTTAACATAAATAACATCCTTTCTTATCTTTTAAAAGATTTTATTTATTTTATTTTTACAAGATTTTATTTTTTTTAAGTAATCCCTACACCCAACATGGGGCTCGAACCCACAACTCTGAGATCAAGAGTCACATGCTTTATACTCTGAGACAGCCGGGCACGACCAACATTGTTTTTATTTATTTATTTATTTATTTATTTTATTTTTTTTTTTTAATTTTTTTTTTCCAACGTTTATTTATTTTTGGGACAGAGAGAGACAGAGCATGGACGGGGGAGGGGCAGAGAGAGAGGGAGACACAGAATCGGAAACAGGCTCCAGGCTCTGAGCCATCAGCCCAGAGCCCGACGCGGGGCTCGAACTCACGGACCGCGAGATCGTGACCTGGCTGAAGTCGGACGCTTAACCGACTGCGCCACCCAGGCGCCCCCCAACATTGTTTTTAAATAAAAAACATTGCCTTCCATGTTTGTAACTCTCCTCAACATGTGGATTAACAGAAGATAGCTGGATCTTCACATCTCCTTCTGCATTCAATCAGTAGAAATACCACAGGTCAGACATCCTTTGGGAAAGGCCGTTGTTCACTACTGAGAGAATAGAAGTGAAAAAGGCAAATAACATCTTAGTATTATTATGAAAATAGTTTTGACTTCAAGAATCCTCTGGAAAGGTCTTGAAAACCCCCAGGCGTTCCCAGCTACACTCAATACAACTCTTGTGACCTCTTAATCTACTGGGTTCAGCCAATAGGAGCCCCAGGGAGAAACTGCAGTGGTAAGTCGGTGCCCAGAACATTTATTCTCCTGTCTTTATCCATGTAGGGATGCCTACACTGAGGCTGGCTTTGTCTCTTGAAAAAAAAAAAAAAAAAAGAGGAAGGGCTTCTCGGAAGTAACTCTCTTCTTTGGATTCCAGTTACTTCCCTCATCCCTTTGGGCCTTCGTGTGAAACATCTGAGTTACTGTGTTATCTTCCTTAGTTCTTCTATGTTCTATGCACACCTTTGTCAATAAAAACCTCTTAATTTATCCGAAAACTCTATCACCACATATAAATGAAACAAAAATTCAACATACAACACAGAGCCTTATTACATGTTAGTGGTTTTCCAAGACTAGTCCCTGGAGCATCAGCATTATCTGGGAACTTATTGGAATTAGAATTCAAATTTTTGGACCACACCTCAGACTGACTAAATTCTAGGGACCTGCTTTTTTTTTTTTTAATTTTTTTTTCAACGTTTATTTATTTTTGGGACAGAGAGAGACAGAGCATGAACGTGGGAGGGGCAGAGAGAGAGGGAGACACAGAATCGGAAACAGGCTCCAGGCTCTGAGCCATCAGCCCAGAGCCTGACGCGGGGCTCGAACTCACGGACCGCGAGATCGTGACCTGGCTGAAGTCGGACGCTTAACCGACTGCGCCACCCAGGCGCCCCTCTAGGGACCTGTTTTAGCAAGCCTTTTGGGTGGGTTTAATATATGCTAAATTGTAACCCAATCTGAAAACACTGCTCAAACAAGATAATTAGTAGTGCCCTGGTAAAGTTAGAAACTGTACAGTTAGATAAAGTTAGCCCTTAGTTAATAAAAGCTAATAGCAGCAAGCATTTACATGGTGCCAGGAAATATTGTAAACACTTGACACATGTTAACTCATTTAGTCTTTATTTTTTTAAATTATTTGTGTATGTATTTATTTATTTTTGAAAGAGAGAGAGAGAATGAGCTGGGAGGGGCAGAGAGAGAAGGACAGAAAGAAGCCCAAGCAGGATCAGTGCTGTTCGCATGGAGCCCGACGTGGGGCTCGAACCCACAAACCGTGAGATCAAGACCTGAGCCGAAAACCAAGAGTCTGGCGCTTAACTGAATGAGCCACCCAGGCACTCCACTCATTTAGTCTTTACAACAATCCTAGGGTAATAATAACTGTGAAATCAAGTTTTGATTATGTAGAAAAAAACTAGGCATAGATAGGATCAGTACCTTGGCCAAAGGACACACAGTTAGTAAGAGCAAGAGCTAGGCTCCAATCCAGGTAATCCAGTGCCAGACTTTGTGCTCCCATCTGCTACGCAATGGGGCCTGTAGCAGAAAAAAGGGTCTGGAGGGACTCGGGTTTCCTAGCAACAGAGGTGGTGGAAGGTCCCTTCAGCCAGCCCGCCAACCTAGGACGATTGCTTACACTGTTTCCCAGCACTGGAGGAAAGGAGGTGAGCCCTTTCTAGGAAGCAGCTGGAGGGAATGAGCCTTCCCTCAAGTAGACGAGATAGGCTTCTCTGAACATAGCTAATAGAGGATGTAAGGGACTTTCCAGGAAGTTTGTGAGGCACTGAGTTTGTGAGAGAGACACGGCTCTGGGGTTTTATCCTAAACTTAAATGTGTTGTCCCAGGCTAGAATTACATGAAACAGCTTGTGCTGTATTCCCTCACACCTCTGCCCCAGTCTTTCACCTTATGTTTTAGGTTGCCTTTTCATTTCTATTTTAAAATAAAAAATTAATGTTAAATGTAAAAGTTAAATTAAAAACATTAAAGTTTCTGCTTTTACAATACCAACCATATACTGCAAAGATTTATTTTCAACTAATGGATGAAGGATGTGATCCATTTTTCTGGAAGACTTCTGGGAAAACTTTCCAAATTACTTTAGCATAACAGAAAATTTGTTTCTGCATTGTCAGCTTATTCCTCATACATACATAGTTGTTCAAAATTGTTGAATAGTGAGTTTCTCTGCCATGTGCTAAATCTATATAAAGCCTTTATGTAGTTAAAGTGACCACATATGCATGAATGAATACACTTAACACATATTTTAATGGCCAGATGGTCTAGGAATGCATTCTTCAAATCAGTACACAGAAACATTTCGAACGTATGTGGGCAAGGATGCTTTCAATGGACTTGGTACCCAGATTCCCTTCCACATAAACTCCTGCCTCAAACATATCACCCCTCAGCCTCCTGAGATCAAGGCACTCCTTTCCAGAGCATTAGCTCCTTTCTCCCTTACACATGAAAACCTTACTTCTCTGAATCTTACCCTTACCCTTCAGGGTGTAAATCCTCCAGCATGGTGAAAAGTGAACGGCCACAATGGCTGAGTAACGAGATCTCACAGAAATGGATGGAATTAGAATTACATTTAACGTATCCTAATTTGTTGTGATCAAGTATGTTCGGGGAAGTACAATGGAAATGTAAGTTCAAGGAGAAAAAGAAACGATGTAACATTTCCTACTTAAAAAAAAAAGCTTTTGGGGCTCCTGGCTGGCTCAGTGCGTATAGCATGCGACTCTTGATCTCAGGGTTGTGAGTTTGAGCCCTGTGTTGGGCATAGAGATTACTTAAAAAGAAATATTAAAAAAAAAAAAAAAATCTTGTGTGGCACCTGGATGGCTCAGTCAGTTGAGGGTCTGACTTCAGCTCAGGTTATGATCTCATGGTTGGGGAGTTTGAGCCCCACGTAGGGCTCTGTGGTGACAGCTCAGAACGTGGAGCCTGCTTCAGATTCTGTGTCTCCCTCTCTCTCTGCCTTTCCCCCGCTGTCTCTCAAAAATGAATAAACATTAAAAAAATTTTTTTAAAAACTTTAATACATTTTTAATTAGCTAATTTTTAATAAAAAATTCTATTTAATGTAGTTAATTATTGAATGTTTTTTTTTAAGCTCCCCGAGGGAGTGCACCATTCCTAGAGGTACTGTGATACCAGGTCGATGCCCGGAGAGGACGGAGCAAGCTCCTATTCCATCCCCCTGCTCCAGATCCACTTAGTAGATTGTCCTCGGATAGATGACGTCTCAGATATCAAACTGATACGAACAGATACTATGCTTGATATTAGCCAAAAGGCCAAGAAATGATTAATCTTTTTTTTTTTTTTTTTTTTTTAAAGTAAGCTCTATGCCCAAGGTGGGACTCAAATTCACAACCCCGAGATCAAGAGTCATGCTCTACCGATTGAGCCCCAGGTGCCCCCTTGGTTTGCATCTCTTAAAAATGGATAATGAGAGGGGTGCCTGAGTGGCTCAGTCAGTTAAGCACCCGACTTTGGCTCAGGTCATGATCTCGCAGTTCATGAGTTTGAGCCCCGTGTCAGGCTCTGTGCTGACAGCTCAGAGCCTGGAGCCTGCTTCAGATTCTGTGTTTCCCTCTTTCTCTGCTCCTCCCCTGCTCACGCTCTGTCTCTCAAAAATAAATAAACATTAAAAAATTAAAAAAAAGATGGATGAGGGGTGCCTGGGTGGCTCAGTCAGTTAAGCACCTGACTTCGGCTCAGGTCATGATCTCACGGTTCTTGAATTTGAGCCCAAGGTAGGGCTCTGTGCTGACAGCTCAGAGGCTGGAGCTTGCTTCAGATTCTGTGTCATCCTCTCTCTGCCCCTCCCCCACTCATGCTCTGTCTCTCAAAAATGAATAAATGTTAAAAAAAAAAAAAAGAAAAAGATGATGAAGGGTGCCTGGGTGGCTCAGTTGGTTGAGCATCTGGCTTCTGATTTTGGCTCAGGTCATGATCCCAGGGTTGTGGGATCAAGCCCCGTGTTGGGCTCTGTGGTGAGTGTGGAGCCTGCTTGAGATTCTCTCTCTCCAGAGTCTACCCCTCTCCCCTGCTCACACTTATTCTCTAAAATAAAATTTAAAAAATAAATGAAACTATCAAGACAGTATTTAGATTCTGTTGGACACATTTAAAAAACTGATTTAATAATTTTATTTTACAAAGCCAAATTTACAGTTTGCTAAAAATTGATCTTTTCAACTTCAACTTTTGAAAAACTATAGATGTCAATTTTAAAATGTGCAAAGGGAAACATAATTTTTAAAAACACTCTTGTGGACATGCAAATAAGTTTGTAGATTGCTTATTTATGGTTATGTTTAATTTCTGACCACCATGGAAGTATGGCTATCAACCTTCTATAAATTGGGAGCAGGTGCATGTGGGGGACTTGGATGTGATGCTTAACCGACCCAATAAGGCACACACTAAGCTTTGGAGCTTGCTTCCATGCTGGAAGGGTGGTGCCGTTGATGAACCCCCATTTGGAGTAAGGTTCTTTCCGGCTTGTCTGCCCTCCTTACTATGAGTCTCTGTACTCCCTGGGCTCTCTGCACACCTCTCCAGTAAGATGGAGTTGAGGAAGGTAAGCTTTAGGTGAGATAGAAAGTATTGATCTAGTCCATATTTTTGGAGAAGAGTCCCTTTTGCTATCTCCTGTTACAGGTACCCTTGCTGACCTACAGTTTTTAAGCACCTGATTTTCATCTGGCTTTCTGAAAGGTTGACAAAAGTTACAAGTACTCTGTACTGCTTTTTCTAAACTCCTTTGGCTTGCAGGTATTCAAGTATGGGACGTTCTTCCTTCTTGAAACAGCTCAGAAAATGTTGTGTTTAATAAAGCCAAGTGACACACACCACATACACACATCAATCAAACCTAAAAAGCCTCACCAAGAAAACCTGAAGGGAAAACCCAAGAATAACAGTAACTCAACCCACTGACAAAAGATCTGGAACCATAATCATCTCATGCTTGGAAAGAAAGAATAATCTTTTGCCTATTTCCTTTGGAAGACTTTGGCTGGCATGATGTCTTTAGATAAAGGTGGTATGTGTAAACATGTTTACGTGGATACAGAGAGCTGAGCCCTCTCCTTCCATCTTAACCTCTCTTCTCATTCACCTCCTACAATACAGACTGTATCTATTTGCATTTCATTTTGTGTGTTTCTGTTTGGAGCAGATGAATTTTTGTACATCTGCATTTTGAATTAAATTTAAATCCTCTTTACCATAGCATGGAGAAAAAAGAAAAAAAGAAAGACTGACCGGTGCCAATTTAGTTTCAGCCATTTCATATAGGAATCCAAAAGCATCAAATTTCCTTGTACTCTGGGAACAATATATAGCATGAACAAAAGGTTATAGAGGGAAGAAAATGTAATTGATTCTGAAGAGCGTGAACATCTGCAAAGAATGTATTGTAAGGGAAAATGATCTCTGAGGGTCCTACTCCTGATGATGAAACAGTTTCTAGTTCCCCATGTCAGAGGAATAACACTCCGCTCCACACAGGCCTCTCCAGGCCCAATGCACTGAGCAGAGAGTGTCAACGCTTGGAGCTAGTTTCCACAACACAGAAACAAACAGAAAGAAGTGTGAAGACTTCAGGAAACAAAACCTGCCTGCCGGTGCTGAGCTAATGGCCTCAGAGGAAAAGTGAAGAAAGAAAAGTATATTCTGGTCCAAACTCTGTCATTACATATAATGTGACTGTGGCCAAGTCAATGTATCTCTCGGAGCCTCAAGGTCCTCAAACTCTCACATGGGAGAGCCAGACTGGATGGCAGAAGAGGCCTTTTTATGATGTGATCTACAATAATACGATTAACAGTCTATTATTTCATAGAGAAGTCCCTTGAGTCTCAGACTTTCCATTTTATTTATTTTTTATTTTTTTGAAAGATTTTGTTTTTCTCAAGTAATCTCTACACTCAAAGTGGGGCTTGAACTCACAGCCCGGAAATTACGAGTTGCATGCTCCACTGACAGAGCTAACCAGGTGCCCCAAAGTCTTCTCATTTTATTTTTTTAGTTTTTTGAATGCTTATTTTTGAGACAGACCGACACATGGAGTGCGAGTGGGGGAGGGGCAGAGAGAGAGGGAGACCCAGAAGCAGGCTCCAGGCTCTGAGAAGGCAGCACAGAGCCCAATGTGGGGCTCGAATTCATGAACCATGAGATCATGACCTGAGCCTAAGTTGGATGCTTAACCGACTGAGCCACCCAGGCATACCTATTTTATTTTATTTTTAATGTTTTATCCATTTTCTGAGAGAGAGAGAGAGAGAGAGAGAGAGAGAGAGAGAGAGAAAGCAGGAGAGGAGCAGAGAGAGAGAGGGAGACACAGAATCCAAAGCAGGCTCCACGGCTTGGAGCCTGACGTGGGGCTTGAACTCATGAACCATGAGATCCTGACCCGAGCTGTAGTCAGATGCTTAACTGACTGAGCCACCCAGGCGCCCCTAGGCGTACCCGTTTTAGATGGGAGAGAGCAAAAAATTCTAACACGAGTGATTTAAGAACATCAACATTTATTTAACATGATAAAAAAGAAATGAGATATGAACATTTGCATTTAAACAATAGTAAGTAGCCTTTAATACTTACATGTGCTCATTGTATAATATATACACAATGAACATAATTACATTTGTACACAAACTAAGTACTGGATTGGAAAACCTGCTTATTGCTGTACACATCTATCCCAATGAAGTATAAGCCCAGTACTTCAAAATACCTACATTTTAAATTGTACCTTTAAGAAACAGGAAGCGGTAACATTTGTGTTTAAGCTGACAAGAGTGTGGCAGTAACTGCTGACGCTGCAATCTGAGAAATAATAGTAGCAGAAAACAGGACATTCTTCACTTAGCAGTAATAAAATGGCACATTTTAAATATATATATAAAATTTTTACAAATCAAGTGTGAAACAAAGCATTGCAGTAGCCAAAAATGGGAAGGAAAAAAAAAAAAAAGGAAAACAAGCTTCATTTGAAATAATAACTAAATTTATGTACTGAAAAGCAAAAAGAAATATAAATCCACCTAAATTTTAGAAACATCAAAATCTGGAAATCAGCAACTGAGTGAGCTCTGGCTGTAGACCGCACATTAAAAAAGCACCTTTACTTATGTGCTCTGAAATCATAGCAGCAAGCTGGTGTCAGAACAACAACCTTAGGATTACGGAGTGTACATATGAGCCATTAAAGCTGTTTGGAATAAACATTTTCCAGAAGTGATAAAATGATGCTCTGTGGCCAAAAGCATCAGAACTATGAATTTCATAGATTTAAAGTATACTGTACAATATCTTCTCACATTGCTGAAGGTCCACGTCCTTAGCTTTCAATGGTTTTGACAGAAGTCAGGATAGCTGAAAAATAAAGACAGGGAAAATTACTTTGACACCTGCAAGTTAATGAGTGACCATTTCCTAAAGTAACTGAGGGCAATGTTCTACAACGGCAGAGCTGACAGGCATGGCCATGAAAATCCTAAAATATAATACAACAGAAGGACGTTTCTTGTCATTTCGTAGGTTTAATTTACCAGGCCATTTCAGAATTTTAAAAAAGAGTACCCAAATTTATGGCTGAATCAAAAAGATCAACAAAATAAGCAAAGATCTACATAACTTTGCTAAAATATCTAACAATATATTAAGCTGCCTGCACAGCAGTGTCATTTGTAAACCTTCCCAAAGTCCTGCCAAAACTACTAGGTCAGCAACATGACATACACTCAACGAGAAGACATAAAAAAATACAAGTCTGAGTGCTACTTGTCGTTCTGGCCGTACGCCAGAAGACAAGGAAATACCCGGCAATAACTGGACCCCATTCCAGCCTATAATGCCACTGGCTCTTAGAGGGAAAGTAAAACAAAACAAAATCCAATAATAACAACTTAAGGAACCCGGAAATGTACTTGAGTTTTAACTGTACATATTCTTTATTGTCAGACAACATTCTTTCATATCATTGGTCTGTGTACAGAGAATTGTAACCTGTTTATTGAACCAAAGATAATGAGAGTGGACTTTAATTTACATTCCTCCACGAAGATGGACAGAGGCCATCTATCAGCTCTTCGCACAGAAGGAATCACACAAGCATGCTGCTATTCCTATCCTGGTGGTATTCTTGTCACTAGTTGCAACTGTCACTTCAGAACCTATTAAGTTAAAAGTTTAAATGCATGAATGACAGAGGCAAGACACAGGTAAGACTGTAACAAACAGGTGGTTTGTCACTCCAGAAAGGATGTCAATCCTGCATAAATGCCAACTGACAACAAACAAAGGCCTCTTCTAGGCTCTAGGTAGACATAATCTCAAACAGAGGTTATAAATATGCCAAGACAGTTAGACACAAGTCCATCTGGATGAAAAAAAGGACACAGATTACAGTTGCTACAAAAGGTATGAATGGAAGTGGATTCTAGAAAATAAGCACTACTGGATGAACTTAGTCAGTGTTTGTACTAATTTGAGAATCTGTAAGTCAAAGCATATGTTAGCAACAATGCTTATAATGTCTCTATGTGTTTCTGCTGCTTATACTTGTTTAACAGAAATGTGCTGGTAATCCTCATGCACACATTACTAGATCTGATAGACACTGAAGAAAAAAAAAGGAAAAAGGCATAAATAGCTTCACATCTCAAAGCTTTTCTGAAAAGTAAAAAAAAAAAAAGGTATGTATTTACAAGTACAAAAGGCAACTAAATTTAGCAACTGTTTATAAAAGTGTTAACAGTAAGACCTTAGGAAATTATTGTCAGTTCCCAAACTGTGGTCTATGGCACAATGTTCAGTCGGGTTCTGTCCTTCCCCCTGCATCCACCCACAGCTTTTTTAGTAGCTACCTCTCTTACTTAAACAAAATTAATTATTTAGAAATAGTTTCTGATAGATCTTAAGGACTGTAATATTCCTTGTAGTTGGCTGTACCACAAACACTTCTTTGTCCTTTTAAAATAATAAACTCCCGATGCGGTAGGTGGGTTGCACAAACTGTAAAAAAACATTACTTGATCAACATGTAACTGCTTCAACAGAATTCTCAGGTCCGACTACGGAAAGGAATGCTAAGTGGGGGCACAGCTGCAAAACCCCGTGCGGCCTGTCTTGGCACGGGCTATACCTTTCCCGTTTTGCTGTTTTTATGGACGATGAAATAAGAGACAGAGAAAATGTTGTCACACAGCAAATCACTGGAAGGGCTGATGGAGATCTGAGTTAGTGCCTGTGGCTCAAATACATGGCCTCCTTGCTCTGCCAACAATCTCTAGTGCACGGCCCAGAATTAATCTCAGTTTTTGTTCACTAAAGCAACAAATGAATACAACTCAAGTTAAAAACTCTGAAGTTAAAGCACGGACGCAAAGGGAACAGACGTACTTTTTCTGAGACTACACACACATGAAATGGGATCCTTCTGTGAGCTGCGGCTGGGCGGCTGGAACCGGAGATGCCGAGGACTCAGGAGATGGGGACAGACTTTTCACTAAAACAGACCAAGAGAATGCAAGAAGGTACACATGTTTAGGATACACTTGGAGAAGGAAATCCTGATGTTGTGATCCCATAAAATAGGAACATGTTTCAGGAAGGAATTAATAGTTGTACTTGGTTTCTGTTGTTTTCTAAATTGGCGATTGATTATTTAGCATGAAATGTCTCTTGAAGACTGTTAAAATTCTTCTTCCTTATATACCTTAAACATCATATACAATGTTATGTGTCAATTATACATCAACCAAATTGGAAAAAAAATGTCTTGTCTTTTTTTTTTTTTTGGCTTTGAGGTTAATTTTTAGGTGTCTGTCAAGGAAGCCCTCTTGTTGGGTCTGTTTATCTATCTATCTATCTATCTATCTATCTATCTATCTATCTATCTAGTAAGCTCTGTGCCCAACATGGGGCTTGAACTCATAATCCTGAGATCAAGAGTTGCATGCTCTACTGACTGAGCCAGCCAGGCACTGCTGGGTCTCACTTTAACAGACTTTCTAGTTTCATGCAGCTAAATAGTATGAACAGTTTAAATGTTGTGATTTTAATGCACCCACACACTTTACGCAGACGTGCCAAAACAGTAACAGGAAGTGGTCAGTGACAAAAAACTGCCTTATAAGCGACAGAGGCAAAAGACAATGCTTAATGTTGGCTACAGGGAAACACGACTCATAATATAAATTTGCATGTTACATGCATGTAAGATACAGAAAATACTCTGCTAGAATCCAATGCTCCTCCTAAGAAGAACAGTACCAAATAATTGGATTTCATTGTATTTGCTTGTCTGCAAAATGATGGGGAGAAAGGTGAAGGAAGGCAGGATTAAGAATAGTTTTTTCCAGGGGTGCCTGGGTGGTTCAGTCAGTTATCCAATTCTTGATTTTGGCTCAGGTCATGATCTCACGGGTTCAGGAGTTTAAGCCCAGTCAGGGGCTCTGTGCTGACAGCCTGGAGCCTGCTTGGGATTCTCTGTCTCCCTCTCTCTCTCTCAACATAAAGAAATAAACATTAAAAAATAAAGAATGGATTTTTTGCTTATGGACTATGAGAAGTAAGGCTGATAATATGCACCAGTGGTATGATGCCTCTCCCCACCCCTTGCCAAACATCATAAAGAAAAAAAGAGAAAAATCTGTGAAGATTCTAAAAAAAAAAAAATAGAAATTTTTATTTTGTGACGTACTATGGATCACGATTTTCTCTCAAGGAAACGTCCAAGTGTGGATTCTAGCAGGGGCTAGAGTAAACAAGGTCATGCTACTAGTTTAGATATTAAATCTTACACAGTTCCCGAAGTGGTAGGTTTGTGACTACTCTGAGAGTCCAGCCTCAGAGAAGCAGGTACATTTTCCATGTACTGAAAGATCTTAGTAGAAAAAATTTGTGGTATATGTGTTAAGGTTGAGATGGGAGGGAGAGAGAGAGAGAGAAGCAACAGATTCCCAAGCCAGGACAGACCCTGTGGATCTAGCTGGGTAGGCACGTGTCCCCTTTCCTTCCTTTCCAGTGACATCCTTCCTGAAGGTGCATGTGGGGAAGCAAAGGTATGCGTTGAGAAATTCAGAGGAAGCACCAGTGAGAAAAGTATGAAATGTGGAATATCTACCTGCCATCGTTTGATTTCCTCTAGAAGCCTCAGGAGTTTGTTCACAAGAAGCAATAGTTTCTTCCTGCTCATGAATATCGTCCTTTATATTTTCTTCAGGGTGGCTTTCTGCTTTATGATTTGGGATCTGTGTCTCATCCTGAGGGCTAATGAAAACAGATATTTTAAAATTTGTTATTACAGAATGCAATACATTTTTTCCATCCAATTTACTGTAATGTAAAATTTTAACCATACACAAAGGATGTCACCATCTCCATATTTAGTAACTGCTGACATTTTGCTTGTAATTAATCTCTTTTCTTTTCCCCCCTTATAGAAATTTTAATCATAAAAAAATCAGAGCAAATAATATATGAAACTTATACCCTCAGCTTCAATAATGATCCATGTTTTACCAATTTTGTTTCATATACACTGCCAGTTTCCTACTCCCCAAATTATTTTAAAATAGATTCCAGACAAATCATTCAGTCTGTAAACACTTCAGTTTGTATTTATAATACCTAAATGTCATCAAATATCTAGTCAGTGCTCAAATTTCCTTGATAGCCTCATTATAGCAATTTTAGAGTTATGTTTCAAGAAGATCCAAAGTCCACATTTGTATTTGCCTGACAAGTCTCTTAAATTTTAAAATACCCCACAACACACATCCTTTTTATTCTTTGCCACTTATCTGTGAAAGAACCTGCTTTCTCCATCCTACATAGTTTATCACATTCTGTATTTTGATTTTATTCCTCTTATTTTTTATTAAAAAATTTTTTTAAGTTTATTTATTTATGAGAGATAGAGACAGCATGAGTGAGGGAGAGGCAAAGAAAGAGACAGAGACCCAGAATCCAAAGCAGGTTCCAGGCTCCGAGCTGTCAGCACAGAGCTGACGTGGGGCTTGAACCCACAAACCGTGAGATCATGATCTGAGCTGAAGTCAGACGCTTAACTGACTGAGCCACCCAGGCGCCCCTCCTCTTATTTTTTATAAACTGATAGCATTTTGAAGCTTGATCAGATTTAGGTTTTTTGGGGAAAGGGGCAAACAGTAGATCATTAGGTGGGGTTTGTGCCCTATTGCATCAACAGGTTCTATTCTTTATGTTGAAAATGATCAGTGAGTTCAAGGGTTATCAGCTTGATCCACTCACTATAAAGTTCCCTGTCAGATTTTCAGCTAACAGCTTTTCCAGCCATTGAGGAGTATTGCCTAAATCCCTTATTTCTTTAAGGCTAGCAAAGCAGTGATAGTGTAAGTCTCTCATTCCTTATTGAATAAAATTCTTCTAAAAAGAAAAATATTTCCTCAAAAACTTTTTGGTTGCAATTTGTTTGGGAAAGGCAAGAAAAATACTTGATTCTTTGCCTTTATGCACCAGACTTTGGAATAAGAAGTCAACTCCTTAGCATCGTCCAGAGTGGCCAACAAATGATTTTTTTGTTGTTGTATCATTATAAACTCATAGATTTTTAACTGAGGGTAAGATTGAGGGTATACACATAAGAAGGCTAGTTAAGAAATGCAGCTAAACAATAAATAGCAAATCACTATAATTTTTGGAACACATCAGATAACTTCGATATCTGATCAATGTCTATCATTATGCAGGCAATACTGAAGTGGCTCACTTTGATAGACCTTATACATCTCTTGGCATTTTTAAAAAGGTATTTATTGAATTCCTGGGTGAGAAGCATAGTGATAAGTGCTATACTTGTATTTTCTTATTTAATCATTGCAACACATTTGTGAGATAGATACTATTATCATCCTCATTTTTACAAGTAAGGAACCTGCAGTTTAGGAAGTTTATGTAAATTGTTTAAGATCCTACAGCTCTTAAGTAGCTAAGCTGGGACAGGAATCCAAGACTTTTTGACTCTGAAATTCACCATGCTTTCTTCTAATGTATGATTGTTTATTTTTGAGAGAGAGAGAGAAAGAGAAAGGGAGGGAGGAAGGGAGGGAGGGAGCGCAAGCAGGGGAGGGGCAGAGAGAGCTGGAGACACAGAATCCAAAGCAGGCTCTAGGCTCTGAGCTGTTAGCCTGACGCGGGGCTCGAACTCAGGGACCGCGAGATCATGACCTGAGTCAACGCCCAGTTGACTGAGCCACCCAGTCACCTCTGAAGTTCACCATTCTTAAGTAGTTATAGTATTTGGGGAATGATTCCTTTGTTGTTTTCCCTATTACTTATTACCTGAATGAAACATCCTCAGACATTTTCTCTTTGTTTCTCTCTTTATCCATCACTTCCTCAGAATTCACTCCATTTGGTTCAGGTTTAAAAAGTGTTGTGGAAAAAATGTCCTCAGTGCTTTTCAACTATAGAATAAGAAGAAAAATGATTCAAAAATAAATGTGTATTAAAAAATTAGACCCTGTCAAATAGTTACTGAAATACATATTCAGATTCAAGTATATTAACAATATTACCATTCTTTTTTTTTATGTTTTATTTATTGATTTTGAGAAGAGACAGAGAGCGCCAGCAGAGGAGGGGTAGAGAGAGAAGGAGAGAGAGAATCACAAGCAGGCTCTGCCCTAAGAAGCGCAGAGGCTGACAGGTGTCTGAACTCAAGAACAAAGAGTCGGACACTTAACTGACTGAGCCACCTACGTACCTCTAAAAATATTAACATCCTTTACTACTGGAAGCAAAAAGTTACTTGCCTAAAGGGCTGATGCACGTTGCTAACAGCTAGGTGTTTTGGGACATAAGATTCTTTAACTGGGGTTAACAATAATTTATTCTAGCCTTACTTATGTTTTAACTTTTCAATTAACCCATTTTTTGATGTGCTGAATACATCACTCAAATTAACAAAACCTATTTCACTTAGACGTAGGGTCTCTGTGATGAAATGAAACATAACTATTTTCAACCTTACCACTTGATCTAATCTTCAAAAATCTACCCCTTTGGAATATCTGTTCAAAAGTAATCTCTTTACCTCTTTGCTGAAATCTGTATTTTGAGGTCCACTTTCTTTTAGTTGAACAATTTCTGCTGCAGGAGTTTCATGGTTTGGCTTCACATCATTTTCTCTAATGACAGTATCCAGTTCCTTAATGTTATCATCCCTTTTTCGAGTCTGTCCGAAAGACATATAGCATAGATTCATACTATGTACAGTTTTTAGATAGCATCTGTTATTTTGAAAAAAAAAAAAAAAAAAAAAGGTTGATCTTCACGTACAAGGAGGTTCTCTTATGAAAACCAATAGGAAGAAAAATATATATATATCAGTATTCCATGCATTTTTTTTCTCTTTTAATTACCCATTTTGTAATTTGAAGAATGTGCAATTTCAGCGATTAATCTGCTGAATCTTTAGTAGCAGTGCCTGGATGCTCCTGATTAGATGGAAAGGGGATTTCTAGGAAGACAGGGAAACCCTTTCAGCTGGTTTCTGGCCTGTCTACTAACAGGGACAGGCCAGACAGAAGCTACTGAAAAGGTTTGCTCGTCTGCTATCTCTGTATTTATGAATCGGGGTAACAAACAAACAATAAGAAATGGAATGGTGTCTCTTTGCAAGGCAGGAGTTGGGATGTAAGGAATAGTAGACTTACGCTTTTACTGAGAAGCTCTGTCCTGCTACAATTTAGGTCATGTTAAATTAGGACACAGAGTAATACACATTTTATTGGAGGGGGAATTGGGGAATATCTCGTTAACTTGCGTGGCATTTTACATTCGCTGAAAGCACTTTTACCTTAGTATCTCTGTGAAGTAGACAGGGTAGGGCTGTGTCATCTGATTTACAGCAGAGAAGAGTAAGGCCACAACTGGTACAAGTATGTCCAACAAGTAAGATGGCTCTGGTTTTCTGAACCCAGGGCTATTTCCACTTTACTGAGCTATCTTAGCTTATTATTATGGACATTAGGTAAAATCAAATAACTATCCACACTGCAGACATTTGAAAACCCATCAATCATGTAACTCCAGATCCTGACTCAAGTGATACTACATTTACACACAAGAATGGTTAAAAGCAAATTGATGTACCTGGGTAATCCTGAACGGATTATCCCTTAAGCCTGAGGGACTTTGTAAGGGTGACTGGTCTAAAGAACCAATAACATTTAATCCTTTTTTCTTTTCCCTCAGGCACGCTTGTTGATGTCTCCTTATTCTTTCCATCTGCTCTTCCACAGTCATCCTAGGTCGAGTACTTTCAGCCAAACAGAGCTGTTCCACTGCACTTCTTGGTCTTTCCTTTAAATTAGAAATAGACATATGAATATATCAATACAGAATAACTTCTGAAAAGTATGTTGGGATAAAAAATGTTCTGAAAGGATTTATTTTGTTCTCAAAATCACAAGTGGAGCTTTGAGTGTTAATTTAGTTAACACCAGAAAGGCAAACTGTTTTTTCCTTCACTGATGATTGGTGATGCACAGTCAATGAAACAGGAAATTGTATAAAACTCAAACTAGGAGAACACAGGGGGCACAGTATCTAAATATAAGACTTTATTTTAAACATTTTATTTATGTTGAGAGAGCAGGAGCAGGGGAGAGGCAGAGGCAGAGAGAGAGAGAATCCCAAGCAGCTCTCCGCTGACAGGCTGACAGTGAGGAGCCCAATGTGGGGCTACATCTCAGGAACCATGAGATCATCACCTGAGCTGAAATCAAGAGTCAGAGGCTTAACTGACTAAGCCACAAAGGTGCCCCCCTCCTTTTTAATTTTTTTTTCCTAAGGTTTAGTTTTCAGTAATCTCTATACCAATGTGGGGCTCAAACTCATAACTCCAAGATCAAAAGTTGCATGCTCTACTGACTAGGCAGCCAGGTGCCCGAAGATATATTTTAATGAAAATTTAATTTGTTAAAAAAGTTTATTTACTTGTTTAGGGGGAGAGAGAGAGAGAGAGAGAGAGAGAGAGAGAACCAGCAGGGAAGATGCAGAGAGAGAGGGAGACAGAGAATCTGAAGCAGGCTCTGTGCTAACAGCATGAGCCCAATGTGGGGCGAACTCACAAACCACGAGATCATGACCTGAGCTGAAGTCAGACGTTTAACCAATTAAGCCACCCAGGTGCTCCAAAATATGTTTTAAGTCAAACATTTACTGTGAAAAGACTTCGCAGAGAAAACATCCTCAGTTTTTGATCAATAAGGATTTAAAAATTAAACAACCAATTCTTAATCTCACTTTCTTATTAAAGACGTAAAACAATATCGGTATAAAATGCCAAATAAGAACTTCAATATTAGTCACAAGCAAATTTTAGCTTATTTTATGTAACAGAAAATTTGAAGACTGAACATATTCTAGAATCTATGGCATAGAATCCATAGGTTTCTTTGTGCCCTCTGGTCTGGGTTGGTGGGAACTGACTGAGATATTGGTGAAGTTGCTTTCTTTTGAAAAAACCTAGGGCAGAGATGAGCATTTCCGTGAGGAAGCAATATGTCAGGCAAACCCACTAAGATCCTTTTTTCTCTTGAGCAATCTGGAAAATGCTTGCAGGGCAGGAGTGATAGCTCTAGAGCCATTTTCTATTGTATAGAATAAGTATCTTAAAGAGCTCAAGTAAAATCTAAAAGAGGAAAACTGAAAAGCCTTAATTTGCAGAAGTAACGATGATTTTCATTTACATGTAAAATAAAACACATTAGCTTTGGAAAGAAAAAACAAAACACCAACCAAACCAAAAAAAAAAAAATTAAAAAAAGTAAATTCTAAATATAGATTGGGAATTGGGTACTATAGTCATCCCTTTCCTTTTATTTTTATTTCAGATTTTATTAAAGTTTCTTATTTTATCCTTTTATTTTTTTAATTTATTTTTATTTTTTTAAAATTTTTTTCAACGTTTATTTATTTTTTGGGACAGAGAGAAACAGAGCATGAATGGGGGAGGGGCAGAGAGAGGGAGACACAGAATCAGAAACAGGCTCCAGGCTCTGAGCCATCAGCCCAGAGCCTGACGCGGGGCTCGAACTCACGGACCATGAGATCATGACCTGGCTGAAGTCGGACGCTTAACCGACTGCGCCACCCAGGCGCCCCTATCCTTTTATTTTTAGTAACAATAAACATGCAGTCTTCCTGGCTTTTCTAGGTTTATATAATAATGTCACACTGCAACTTTCTTCTCAAGTTGTCATATAGTAAAAATCTGTTTTTATTTATTTATTTGCAATTAAAAAAAATTTTTTTTGAGAGAGTGAGAGAGAGCAAGAGAGCCAGAAAATGAGTGGGGGAGGGGCAGAGAGAGAGGGAGACAGAATCCAAAGCAGGCTCCAGGCTCTGAGCTGTCAGCATAGAGCCTGATGCAGGGCTCGAACTCATGAACTGTGAGATCATGATGGAGCCAGTGTCGGACGTTTAACAAACTGAACCACTCAGGAGCCCCTGTAAAAATCTGTTTTTAAAGGTCAGATATTGTTAATTTTTAGATCTTTTCTCTAATGATAACTGGAAAAGAATATGTCATTACAGTTTTAGTTATTAGTATTCTAAAAATTATTATGGGGTTGAAGAATATTTGTGAATTATTGTTACATATTTTCCATAGAAAAGAAACTCTTAAAAATAACTTATGTATATTCATTCCTCATATATTATGGAAATTTTGTGTTATATTCCAAGTATTTTATTCTGACACTGATATTGCTTATAAAGGTCTTTTTTGTACCAATAATAAACTGTAGTCTTCTATACTCCCTTCCCCACTCCTGTATTTGGTGATATAGAAGTCTTTCTTCTACTATTTAAGATAGTTACATATTAAAAAAAAGAAAGAATATAAGTCCACTAATATCTTTCTTCTTTATCTCAACATACACTGTTAACTTTTTAAAAAAGTATTTTCATTTATTTATTTATTTATTTATTTATTTATTTATGCGTAATCTCCACACCCAACGTGGGGCTTGAACTCACAACCCCAAGATCAAGAGTCACACCACCCTCTACCCTCCACCAACTAAGCCAGCCAGCGGTCCCTTAACTTTTTTTTTTTTTTTAACGTAAGCTCTATGTCCAGTGTGGGACTTAAATTCACCACCCTGACATCAAGAGTTGCATGCTCTACTAATTGAACCAGTCAGGTGCCCCTCAACATACATTTTTAAAACCTTTTTCTGTTGATTTTTTTTTAGCATTACAATTTCCAAAGAAAATACCCTTTCCATCTGTAAAAAAATGCCTCTAAACAAACAATAGTATTATAGAACCATGACTGCAAATATATAGCTATTCATTTATTTTGATTCTACAATAATTATCTTTCTAGGTCTTTATAATTTTGTACTCATTAAAATATTATATTTCTTGTATATAAATTTGTCAGATGTTTTAGGCATATACTTTGTACCTGTAGTTTAATATCTCTCAAGAATAACCATAAATCTTATCATTTGTAGTACTTTTCATTCTTTTCTTATAGTTTAAAATTATCAAATTACCCATACCAAATAAGTATAGAATTTATAAAGATGAAAAGTAAAAGTTCTTTTGCACCCCAAATGTTTGAGACTACTTGGTAAAAAGGAGTTAAGTATGCTGATAATCTTCTCAATGTGACCAAGCTTAGACTGGTTTACAGCCAGTTTGAATTAAATGGATCTCAGATGAATATGTGAAATATAGAAGCTATTTTCCCAATCCCAATTCACATTTCTCAGAGTAACCAGAGGATTGGCAAACTCCAAATCTACCATAGCTGAAAGGCCCTGTAAACTCGGGCTGGCTTGGAAATCCATTACCTTGGATGACCATAGGACATGTCTATCACTCTCTTTAAGGAAATTCTTAGAGGTATCAAGAGATGTAACATGAGACAGCTGTCTGAAAACAGATTCCACAAACTGTGGACTAAGACCCCATGTCAAAGCTGATCAAAACAAACCTAGACTAGGTATTGAGTAGGTCTGTCCCCTAGACACTAATTTCCTCAGTGGAATTAAAACAATAAATAGGCCTTAAGAATCCTTTTAAAGATTAACTTCTAGTTAAATACCGTTCTTGAATCCATCATCTTCTTAGTTTTCCTTAAGGTTACATAAGAGGCTATCGTTGAAGATTCAGGTGTTGGTGATTTGGTCCTTGGAGGAACTACTCCAACAGGAAAATGGGAACCTAAAAATGAAAACACGAGTTAAGTTCTACAAAACATCTTTCACACAACATTGCTTTCTTTTGAGGTACTCAATTTCTAATTAAAAACATTTTTTTTTTAATTTTAGAGAGATAGAGCAAGAGAACATGTGTGTGTGGGGGGCGGGTGGGGAGAGAGGCAGTGGGAGAGAGGAAATCTTAAGCAGAGCCCAATCAGGGCTTGATCCCATAACCCTGGGATCATCACCTGAGTGAAATCAAGAGTTGGATGCTCAATCAACTGAGCCACCCAGGAGCCCCTGACATACTCCATTTCTGAGGTTTTCAAAATTAAAAGGCAAATTTATTTTTATTGGTTTATTGTTTTAAAGATTTTATTTTTAACTAACCTCCATACACAACATGGGGCTCAAACTTACTACCCTGAGATCAATAGTCATATTCTCTACCGACTGAGCCAGCCAGATGCTCCAAAAGGCAGATTTATCGTTTAAAAAGAGCCAGGGAAAATGTAGTAGCCTTCCATTAGTTACTCTGTCTAAAGTTCTACAGATTTTTTTTTAATTAAAAAATTTAATTATAAAATCAGTAATACTCAGTGGATCAGACATCTTCACAACAATCTTCTAAAGAAAAGAAGGTAAATGAACTGCAGTGTCTGCATTAATTTACTTCCTCAAGTCCATGCAGCTCATCAGCAGCATGGCTGGGGCTTCTCTTTGCTGTAGCCTTCTTTCCATTTGCAGTATTTTCAGAGGTTGAAAAGGACCTTAATCCTCTCACATGTTGCAGATCAGGAAAGGAATGGCCCAGAAAGGTTAAGTGATTTACCTAAATGCCCTTAATTTCCATTTGGTCTCTTTTCAATCACACTGTACTGTCTCAAGAGAATCCACTAACAATGTTAACAACAGTTAACTATAGGTAATCACTGTGACTTTTTTGCATTTTCAATAATTTCTAAAATGGACACACACCATAAAAAACAAAACACACAACACAAACTCATTAACCCAACAACAATAAAAGCTAAAAGTAAGTTAATACATAAAATGTACGTAGTTATATCGCATTAATTTTGTTTAAGTAGAATATATGCACTATTATTCACTGAGGACACTAGCAAAAGAACAAATTATTAAAATCTCAATGGCTTACTTAAAAAAAAAACAACAAAAAACAAACCACTCTCTTTGAGCTCACTTAAAGTTACATCAACTAAGTAGAAAAAAGAAGTCTAGTTTCTCCCCCAAAGACAAATGGTACATCAGTCATTCAGGGTCCCTTTAATTTACACACCAAACAATCTGTAGCTTAGGTTTTAATATTGTTTATGAACTGTGTGAGTATTGTAAGGCTGTATATTTAAGAACGTGAAGTGCTGAACTGCTACACAATATAGGTAATTCTGCAGTTCAAACTAAGAGAAAGACTCTATTATCCTAGTTAGTGATCCACTTTTAAAAGTTCTACTTTAAGTCATGTGGCACAAATTACACCATAATTTATCTGTGTATTTCAGACAATTTATTCAGGTGAGAGCTTGTAAGTAAAAAAAAAACAAAAAAAAACAACAAAAACTCAAACATCTAGGGATGCCTAGCTGGCTCAGTTGGTAGAGCATGTAACTCTTGATCTCAGGGTCATGAGTTCAAGCCCCACTAAGTGATCTCTTATTTCAGAGATCATTAAAAATAAAAATAAAAAATCAGGGGCAGCTGGGTGGCTCAATCGCTTTAGTGTCCCACTTCGGCTCTGATCTGCAGGTCGGTCGTGATCTCAGTTTGTGAGTTCAAGCTCTGCATTGGGCTCTTTGCTGTCAGCACACAGCCCACTTTGGATCTTCTGTCTCCTCCTCTCTCTCAAAAATAAAGATGAAAAAAAACCAGACAATAGAATTCTTTCAAAAAATAAACACCTAAATTTTAAAAGCAGCAAAACTCTGAAGAAGAATCCAAACCCTACAGAGAACATATGCCAGACAAGGTATTTTTTATGAGTAAAGATATGGCATTGACTTTTGTCCCCCCTCTCTGTACCTTCCCCGCTTATTCTTTGTCTGTCTAAAATAAAATAAACATTAAAAAAAAGTCTATTGATGAGTTGAACTCACTTATTAAATAATTTCTAAATTTTGTAGACTTGACTGGCGACAATTATCCCTTATAGATCATGGGGTATTATGACTATGTAGGAACCAGAAAAAGAATGGAATAGAAAATGCAAATTCAAAGCATAAAATGTAGTCCTTATTTTATATATGCTCTAAATACTTTGCCCACAGGGATTAAGAATGTTACACATGTGATAAATAGCAACTTCCTCCCCCCCACCCTGCATATGCTTTTTGAAGAGGGTAGATGTTAGGTCTAGGAAACAAGTGCTGTTGAAACAGGGGCACTCTGGCTAGATTTACTGACTTCTTTTAATTTTTAAGTAATCTCTACACCCCACAATGTGGGGCTCAAACTTACTCATTCAATATCAAGAGTCATATGCTCTACCGACTGAGCCAGCCAGGAGCCCCTAGATCTATTGGGTATTTAAGAAAACCTAGGAAGTCCCAATTTTTATTTATTTATTTTCTTAAAATTTTTAGTTTGAAAGAGAGACAGAGAGCAAGAAGAGGAAGGACAGAGAGAGAGAATCCCAACCAAGCTTCACACTGTTAGCATAGACATGGCTGTGCTCAGCGTGGAGCTTGATCCCACGAACCTTGAGATCATGACCTGAGCTGAAATCAAGAGTCTGATGCTTAACTACTGAACAACACAGGCGCCTCTAAAGTCCCAATTCTTAAAAATTTTTTATTATTTATTTATTTTTAAAAATCTAAATCCTAGTTAACGTATAGTATAATAATAATTTCAGGAATAAAATTTAGTGTTTCATCACTTACATGTAATACCCAGTGCTCATCCCAACTAGTGTCCTCCTTAATACCCCTTGCCCATTTAGTCCTTCCCTCCACCTAACACCCCTCCAGCAACCATCAGTTTGTTTTCTGTATTTAAGAGTCTCTTATATTAAAAAAAAAAAAAAAAAAAAAAAAAAGAGTCTCTTATAGTTTGTCTCCCTCTGTTTTTATATTATTTTGGCCTCCCTTCCCTTATGTTTGTCTTGTATCTTAAATTCCACATGTGAGTGAAATCATATCTGTCTTTCTTTGACTTATTTTGCTTAGGATAATACACTCTAGTTCCATCTACGTTGTTACAAGTGGCAAAATTTCATTCTTTTTGATCACCCAGGAATGTTCCACTGTATGTATGTATGTATGTATGTATGTATGTATGTATGTGTGTATGTATGTATGTGTGTGTGTACCTTCCTTATCCATTCACCAGTCAATGGGTTATTTGGGCTCTTTCCATACTTTGGCTATTGTCAATATTGCTGCTATGAACCTTGGGGTGCATGTGCCCCTTAGAATCAGCACTCCTGTATCCTCTGGATAAATTCTATAAAGTTCTATTTTTAATTTTTTGAGGAATTGTTTTCCAGAGTAGCTGCACTCATTTGCATTCCCACCAACAATGCAAAAGAGAACCTCTTTTTCCGTATCCTCACCAACACCTGTTGTTGCCTGAGTTGTTAATTTTAGCCATTTTGACAGTTGTGAGGTGGTATCTCATTGTGGTTTTGATTTGTATTTCCCTGATGATAAGTGATGTAGTGATGTTGAGCATTTTTCACGAGTCTGCTAACAATCTGGATGCTTTCTTTGGAAAAGTGTCTATTCATGTCTTTTTGCCCATTTCTTCACTAAAGTCCCAATTTTTATTTATTTATTTATTTATTTATTTATTTTTTTTATAAATTTTTTTTCCCAACGTTTATTTATTTTTGGGACAGAGAGAGACAGAGCATGAACGGGGAAGGGGCAGAGAGAGAGGGAGACACAGAATCGGAAACAGGCTCCAGGCTCTGAGCCATCAGCCCAGAGCCTGATGCGGGGCTCGAACTCACGGACCGCGAGATCGTGACCTGCCTGAAGTCGGATGCTTAACCGACTGCGCCACCCAGGCGCCCCTAAAGTCCCAATTTTTAAATGTTGGCAACCAACACTTGTTGAGCCAGTGGCTCAGTTGGTTGAGCATCCTACTCTTGGTTTCCACTTAGGTCATGATCCCAGGGTTGTGGGATCAAGCACCATGCTGCTTAAGATTCATTCTCTCCCTCCCTCTCTCTCTCTCTCTCTCTCTCTCTCTCTCTCTCTCTCTCTCTCTCTCTCTCTCTCTCTCTCTCTCTCTCTCTCTCTTTCTCTCAGTGCCTGGGTGGTTCAGGAGGTTAAGCATCTGACTCTTGATTTGGGCTCAGGTTAGGATCTTGCAGTTTGTGGGTTTGAGGCCTGTGTCGGGCTCTGTGCTGACAGTTTGGAATCTGGAGTCTGCTTCAGATTCTGTCTCCCTCTCCTTCTCTACCCCTCTCCACTTGTGTGTGCATGTGTGCGTGTGTGCTCTCTCTCAAAAATAAACATTAAAAAAACAAAAACTATGGAAAAAAAAGTCTGTTTCTCTCCCTGTTTGCCCCTCTCCCCAGCTCCTGCTCTCTTTTTAAAAATTTTTAATGTTTATTTATTTTTAGAGAGAATGAGAGACAGAGCATGAACAGGGGAGGGGCAGAGAGAGGGAGACACAGAGTCAGAAGCAGGCTCCAGGTTCCAAGCTGTCAGCACAGAGCCTGACGTGGGGCTCGAACTCACAAATTACGAGATCATGACCTGGGCTGAAGTCGGACCCTTAACTGAGCCACCCAGGCGCCCCAAGTCTATTTCTTTTCTTTATCTTATCCTTAAGCATGTACACTAAACTTATTAAAATATAGAGGTAATCATGATCATTACCATCCTCTGGAACAATACAAGGACTTTAGAACATGTTAATATCAACAAAATTAGTCCTGGTTATATGCTATTGGTATCCAATATTTTAGTTCTCTGCTTCTTAGACCTTCCCTATCTGACCAGTTTGCTTCTATCTGAAAACTGTAGAACTCTCTCAAGTGACGGTTAAGTGGCAAACTCTCTAGTTTTTATCTTTATCTTTACTGTTTCTTCAAGTTTTATTGACGCAAAATGTACAACTAAAATGAATAGATCTTAAGTGCACAACTGGTGAAGTTTTATAAATGTATTCTTACCCCTAGCTGCACATGCATATGCCAGTGTAATTATCTCAGTGAAGACAAAGACCATCTTCGTCACCCCACAAAATTCCCTTCCAGGGAATCCCACCCTTCTGCCAAAGATGACCACTGTTCGGTTGTCTATCACCAATAGATGAGTTTTGCCTGTTCTCAAACTTCACATAAAGGGATTCATACACTAGGTCTGCTTTGTGTTAAGCTTTTTTCACTTAATATAATTTTTTTTCACATTTATACATGTTGCTAAGTTACACATGTACATCTATCAGTAGTGTTTTTTAATTGTTAAGGAGTTTGAAGATACCATAATTTGTTTATCCATACTCTTGTTTACAGAAATACAGGTTGCTTCCAATTTTTATCTACTATGAATTAAAACTATGGTTAAAAATCCTTGTATAAGTTTTTTTGAGGAATGATGTTTCCATTTTTCTTAGGTAAATATGTAGGAGAATTGCTGGATACAATAATTGCATGTTCAATTTTGTAAGAAACTACAAAACTGTGGTTCTTTCTTACACCACCATCAGAATTGTGTTTGAGATCCAACTGTTCTATGTCCTAACAAACACTTGGTAGTCTTAATTTTAGCTATTCCAGAAGGTGTGAATTATGATTTTAATTTGCATCAAAACTGCATTTATGCTTGATCAGTTGTAAACTTTTTCATATACTTGTATACTTCATTTGTTAAGTGTTTAAGTCTTTTGCCTACTTTCTTATTGGGTTGTCTTTATTATTGATTTGTAAGAGTTGTTTATATATTCTGAATACGAAGACTTTGTTAGGTATATATACCAATGATATTTTCTCCGATTCTAATAGATAGAAGTTTTAAATTTTGATGAAATCTAATTAATCTCAGTTTTCATAGAGAGTACAGCCTTTGGAGGGTTCCAGCTTTCCTTGAGGGGGTGTCTTATCAGACTTGGTTTTTTGTTTAAAAATGTTTATTTATTTTTGAGACAGAGAGAGAGACAGATGGACAGACAGACTGAGAGAGGCAGAGGGGCAGAGAGAGAAGGAGACACAGAATCCAAAGCAGGCTCCAGGCTCCGAGTTGTCAGTGCAGAGCCCGATGTGGGGCTCGAACCCACAAACCATGAGGTCACGACCTGAGCCATAGTTGGACGCTTAACCAACTGAGCCACGCAGGCGCCCCAAGACTTGTAATTTCTTCAGGATCTGAGCTTTGTCCTGTCATAAGGCACTTTAGTGCTCCACTTAACTTATTGGATCCCTCCTACTACAAACTGAATTATGACTTTCTAAAATTCATGTGAGGTCTTAACCCGTGATGTGACCATATTTGGAGATAGAGCCTATGAGGAGGTAATTAAGGTTAAGTGAGGTCATAAAGGTATGCCCCTGATCCAACAGGATTAGTAACCTTCTAAAAAGAGAGCTAACATCAGAGAGCTAACATGTGCTCTCTCTCTCTGCTTAACTGAGAGGAAAAGCCCGGTGAGGTGCAGCAAGAGGCAGCATCTGCAAGCCACGAATAGAGTCTTTCCCTGAAACCAAACCCAGCTGGACCCTGATCTTGGACTTCTACCCTCCAGAACTGTGAAAACAAAATTCTGTTGTTTAAGCCACTCAGTCTATGATATTTTGTTATGGCAGCCTGAGGAAACAAATACACTACCTTTCACATAAGGTGAGCGTCCCTTTCTTTACTTTTCCTTAACTTGTTGAAGATTCTCAAAAAAATTTAGAATGGTATCACCCAGCAATTAGAATCACTTTTAAAAAAAAAAAAAAATTTTTTTTTTCCCAACGTTTATTTATTTTTGGGACAGAGAGAGACAGAGCATGAACGGGCGAGGGGCAGAGAGAGAGGGAGACACAGAATCGGAAACAGGCTCCAGGCTCTGAGCCATCAGCCCAGAGCCCGACGCGGGGCTCGAACTCACGGACCGCGAGATCGTGACCTGGCTAAAGTCGGACGCTTAACCGACTGCGCCACCCAGGCGCCCCTAGAATCACTTTCTATAGGAATAGGAGGATTGGCCAGGGCATCTAGTTAGCTATACTGCTAAAACATTTGTTTGCAGTTTAATATTTCCTGTGTATTTATAATAATATGCACCATTGGGGCACCTGGGTGGCTCAGTTGGTTAAGCGTCAGACTCTTGAATTTGGCTCAGGTCATGATCTCACAGCTGGTGACCTCCAGCCCTGCATCAGGCTCCACACTAATAGCATGGGGCTGTCCAATGTGAGGCTTGAACTCACGACCCCAAGATCAAGAGTCACATACTCTACAGACTGCCAGCCAGGTGTCCCTGCATATAATTTTTAATTACTCAAAATCTTAGCTACTAACAGCCTACTGGTGACCAGACAATTAACACATTATTCTGTATGGTACATGTGTTATATACTGTATCCTTACAATAAAGTAAGCTAGGAAAAAGAAAACCGTATGAAGAAAACCAAATGGGGGGGGTGCCTGGGTGGCTCAGTTGGTTAAGCATCCGACTTCGGCTCAGGTCATGATCTTGCGTTTCATGAGCTCAAGCCCTGCACTGGGCTCTGTGCTGACAGCACAGAGCCTGGAGCCTGCTTCGGATTCTGTGTCTCCCCCTCTCTCTGCCCCTCCCCTGCTTGTGCTCTCTTTCTGTCTCTCAAAAAAAATGAATAAATGTTAAAAAAAATGTTTTTAAAAGAAAACCATATGGAAAATACATTTATAGTACTATACTGCATTTATTGAAAAAAAATCTGCATTTAAGTAGACCCTCATAGTTGAAACTTGTGTTGTTCAAGTCAACTGTATGTGAACACACACACACACACACAAATTTTGGTGAACCATTTACACATTCTCCTATACAACCACAATTTCACTTAACTGTCAATAATCTCCAGAACATATTTAAGTTTCCATAATTGTCCCAAGAATGTCTTTAGAGACTTAAAATTTTTTTTATTATTAAAAAATATATAGTATTTATTTATTTATTTATTTGAGGGAGAGAGAGAAAGTGCAAGCTGGGTGGGGTGGGGATGGGAACACGCTCAACTGACTGAGCCACCCAGGCACCCCGATTGAGACTTTTTTTTAAACCACAATCCAATCAAGGTTAAGTATTGCGTTGTATCTGGGCTTTTCTACCTTTTAATCTTGAATAGTGCCTCCTCTATCCTTTTTCTTCACAACACTGACTAATGACCAGCATTAAAAAAAGAAAAAAAGTCTGGCTCAGTTGGAAGAGTGTGCAACTCCTGATCTCAGGGTTGAACTAACAACCCCAACGTTGGGTGTAGAGATTAGTTTCTGGTAAAAATGAAATACAATATAAAAATCAGAGTACACCCATAGTAGTATTATTTCATGGAATTTGTTTTTTAGTTTATTTATTTGTTAAGTAAACTCTATGCCCGATGTGGGGCTCCAACTCACCACCCTGAGATCAAGTGTCACAGGCTCTACTGACTGAGTCAGCCAGGTGTCCCTCAGCCCTTAATCCTTTATGTATAATTCTGAAACAGAAAAAACCTAAAACCTCCCTCTCCCCAATTCTCAGGAAATGGAAAACTTTTCAAAAGTTTGGCATATGAACCTTTTTAGTCTTTATCCCACTTAGGATGAATATTCCAGGAATGTTAATTGATTTCAAAAGAGGATGCTGCCTCATGCCTAGCTGAAATGACATGTAATATATGGTTTACATATGGGTCATGTTACCTTCCTAATACCTGAAATTTCTGAATTCAGAAGCTCATCAGATTCCAAAGGTTTCAGATAAGGGACTATGGATTTGTCTATGTATTGGGCCAACATGTACACTGAGCTTATTGCTAAAATGTCTGAAAAACACAGGAGATAAAACATATCCTAATGCTGACCTTTAACAGAAGTTTCCATTTCTGAAACAGGTTCTGATTTTTCTTCTCCATTAGACTCATCAACTTCTGCCACTGTTGTTAACTCTGGTTCACTCTTGTAGAGTCTATAATCCGGACCCTTGAAAAGAAGATGTGCAATTTTAAAACAAAAGAAAAAAAATTGCTACAAGTTTCTTTTAAAATGCTTACCTCAAATCAAACCTTGAAAACTAAAAGTCTCAGCCAGCTATATTGGGGACAGCACAACTGACATATATGTTACAGCTTAGGTGGAAAAAAATCTGAAATATTTTAATCAGTAAAAGTTTTGGCTTATAAATTAAAAATATTCCTCTTAGGGACAAAGTCAGAATATTTTTTATCATAGTAAAACTGAAATCTGAAAATAATTATATCATATTAACTCTCAATTGGCCCTATTCCCTACCTTCCTACTTCTCTTCTAGCTTACCACATTTTACATTTATTTAACCCCAAACCTCTTATTTTCAGCTTCCGTGGATAATGAATGTTTCTCCTTGGCAATGTCCATATCCTCTAATAGTTTTCCTAGATGGAATGGCCCATATCCCAACCCTTTTATCATTCCTAGAATGATCTTTTTCATTCTTGCTTCCTTCTGATCTAAATATATCATTTTGTCTCTAATATCCTGAAATGGTATATTTAAAATAAGACGTCTTAGACAAATGTAAAGTAACCACTTTGCAAAAACATTAGAAATATGAAATTATGAAGTATTAAAATTATAAAAACATTAAGAAATGAGAATGGTAAAACCAAAACAGGAAAAACACAGATAATAACATTAAATACAAACAAAAAACAAACAAACAAAAAAGCACTGGCTAAAAGTGGGGTTATAACAAAAAAAAAGTTTGAGTGTAAAATAAATTAACTTTCAAAAATGAGAGGGCATGTACATGATTGATTATTCTGTGGCTATTGAAGCCACTTACACAGTGAGATCCATTTCTTGGATATCCTTGAACTTGATGAATCTTCTTTTCTTCAGGCAGATGGACTGGGCCCCTGCTATAACAGAGCAAGGAGCTGCTATCACTGGGCAGAGGGGGGATTATGGGAGGCTGCTCTGTAAAGTCATAGGACCGAGGAAGTGGAGGACGAGGTGGGACTACTTCCTCTTCCTAAAGATTGTAGAATAGTCACCTTATTTAGATAAGCATATTGAATTAAGTATATCTAAATTCTTTGCAATGGTAAGTTAACTTAAAAATCACTTTAAGATAATTAAAGGGACACTGCCAAGCCAAAAGTCAGTCTCATACTGAAAAGTAAAATAAAGAATGTTTATGATAGCCAGTAACTGGGTCTTAAAAAAATAGTTTTACCTAATTTTTTCCTGTAACATTCAGGTTAGCTTTAATCTGAAGCTCAAAATCAAAACAGATGTGAGACTACAGTGTTTCACTTTAAAAGTAGAAGAAAATAATTAATTTAAAAATCTTATTGCCTATTTGTTTTTGCAATTTTTAAGGGAAAAAATAAACTTCTTTTTGTTTGGTTTTAATATAAAATTCAAGACCACAAATGCTTTCAGTTAGGTTGACAGTATCTCTTTGTAGTTGTAATTTCTTTATGGTATGCACAACACACAGCGAACTTATCTATCAATCATCCTATAAATTTTACCAAGAATAAGACACAATGATAAATATTCAAATTACGTATATTAGAAAAAGTATGACAATGTTAAAGTTCTAACATAAATGAAAAATAATGATTTTTTTTTTTTTGCATTAAGGGAAGAAAAATTGCCATCTGTTAGAAGGATCAAATTACTGAAACAGCGAAATTTCAAGATTAAAACAATAACTTAAATATATTTAGGAAACATTTTTGTTATGAAGAAAAGACAATTAAATTCCAATTCATGTTTTACACATTTAAAATAATTTAGAGATAAACAAACAATCCAAACTTACCTCGTTTTTGTACTTAACTGTTGAGAAAGGCTTTGATCCTGCCATACCTATTAAAAAAATTATAAAACATAACTTATATTAAATAAGTTTAAGATATATTAAATATATCTTTTAAATCCACATAAAAAAGGAGTAATTTCATTTATTTTATTTTTTCTAAAAATTCCATTGTTAAGTAGTCTCTACAGCAGACATGGGGCTTGAACTAACTAATCCCGAGATTAAGAATCACATACTATACAGACTGAGCCAGCTGGGCGTCCCCATTTGACTTATTTTAACTGAAGCTTTCAGTTCTAACCCTTCATTTATTAATGTTTTCAGAACTGGAAGCCAATTACATTAAAAAATACAAGTTAAAATATCTAGTTTATTTTTATTTTTTAAGTTGATTATTTATTTTTGTTATTATTTTTGAGAGAGAGAGAGAGAGAGAGAGTGTGAGTGGGGGAGGACAGAGCATTTGAAGTGGGCTCTGTGTTGACAGCAGTAAGTCCAATGAGAGGATCGAACTCATTAATACCGGACTTGAATTCACAAACTGTGGGATCATGACCTGAGCCAAAGGTAGATGGTCAGTCGACTGAGCGACCCAGGCGCCTTAAAGTTTACTTATTTTTGAGAGAGAGGCATGGTGGAGGGGCAGAGAGAGAGAGACAGAAAGAATCCCAAGCAGCCTCCATGATGTCAGTGTTGAGCCTGACGCAATGTGAGATCATGAGCCAAACCTGAGCCAAAATCATGAGTCAGACACTTAACTGACTGAGCCATCCACGTGCCCCTAAAATATCTAGTTTAAGTAAGAGTACAGGGAAATGGGTTTTCTGAAGTACTGTTGATGTAAATATAAGTCAGTACCATTTTTTAAGAGGGCAATCTGGCAGTGACTATCAAAATGGAAGATGTGTGCTCATTTCCCACTTCTTCTAATCCATAAGTACTAGCATGTGTGTTTAGTCATATATACAGTAATGTTCATTACAGCATGGCTTACGATAGAAAACAAACAAACAAACTCAAAACCTGGAAACAAACTATATGTCCAAAAACACAGAAATGGACATATTATAATTCATCTATACAATGAATTCTTACACAGCTATTACTGCGCTGTACTGTTAAGGAGAAAGAAACCAAATTGTTGAAAAATAAGTACAGTATGATTCCATTTTTTGTTGTGGGGAAAAAAAATTCCTAAAAGCAAAACATTTTGTGTGTGTATAATTAAATACATAAAACAGTAATTTATTTCTGTTGTGGGTGAGGTTGCCAGAACTTTTGCTTTTTACCATCTAAACTTGTGTACTGACTCAATGTTACAGGAGTGCCTGTTTTCTGATGTCAAAAGTCCATTAACAAAAGAAACCCAATTCTATGTATCATTCCATTTATTTTTTATTTTATTTTATTTTTTTTTTATTTTTTCAACGTTTATTTATTTTTGGGACAGAGAGAGACAGCATGAACGGGCGAGGGGCAGAGAGAGAGGGAGACACAGAATTGGAAACAGGCTCCAGGCTCTGAGCCATCGGCCCAGAGCCCGACGCAGGGCTCGAACTCACGGACCGCGAGATCGTGACCTGGCTGAAGTCGGATGCTTAACCGACTGCGCCACCCAGGCGCCCCTCCATTTATTTTTTTAAAAAGTTTATTTATTTATTTTAAAGAAATTTCTACAGCCAATGAGGGGCCCAAACTCATAACCCTGAGATCAAGAGTTGTATACTTTTCCTAAATGAGCCAGCCAGATGCCCTGTGTCACTTCATTTAGATATAATATTATGGTCAATTACTGCAGAATAAAACACAAAGCTAATTTACCTGTTTCTGTAGTGCCTCTTTGCTGTTTGTGTTTACTCAGTCCTTCCATGACATCTTGAATTCTCCAAAGTTCTTTCTGAATCTGTGCACGCTGAATTCCTGCTGATTCAGTCTATCAGTAAAAAGAGATCACATACAGGAAAAAATAAAGTTGTAAACTAAACTAAGTATATATTTTAAAAAATGAGAACTGCAGTAGATTAAGTTTGAAGACTATGAACTCTCCCAATTTTGCAACTTTTGTGGCAAAGATAAAAGTCGAAAAAAAAAATTCAGTTTCTCAGACCTAAGTGCATTATTTCACTTCTTTTCAATAAGCTTTGCCTTGCATTACTGCTGATCACAAGAGACTAAAATATGGGGGAAAAAAAAAAAAGAAAACAAAATAGAAACTCACAAAACCCAAATTAAAAAAAAAAAATTTAAAGGAGAAGAAAAAAAATGGGAAGTATACTAGTTTCCTAAGTACTAGAAATTCTAGAAAATAAGATCATATTGGTATTATTGGTCTTACTGAAAGTAAGATTCTAATAGAACTCTATGACTTTATCAATACTTCTGATAAAAAGAATTATGCTTTTTTGGAATGTAAATTTATTTTTTTTAAAAAAAGGGCAATGAAAGTAGTACTGTCACAGTTACCAAAAAATTTTTTTTTCACTTAATATGTTTTTGACAATCATAGATATGAGAATAAAATCAATATGTTTCATTAGTAAGCTAAAAAGTCCTCCAAGGGGTGAAAACATGCTTTCAAAGTCTATAAATGTAAACACTATGTACTAATGCTGCTTCAAAAAGGCACTACACAACCTTAGTTATCCAGTTTTCTAAGCTACAGGGCTGGAAGCATCAGAGTAAATGAAGGAAATATTCACACAAGAGCCAAACACAATGACAACCCAGAGACGTGAATACTGACATAGACTTCTAGGGAGTGAATTTCAGTTATAAAAACCAGATATGTGCACATGTCCTATATAGAATATATATTATTTTTGCAGTGATTAAAAAAAATATATAGACTATCTGAAAAGTATACAATGAAAGTCTCATTTTTGTATTATTTCTCATTTATCTGATTACTGGTGCAAACAATATTCAAACACTTGTTAGCAATCTGAATTTCACTTTCTATAGATTAAAGCTGGTCATATTCTTCATCCATTTTTCTAATGTATTGCTTTTCCAAACCAAGAAGAAAATTCCTTTGAGATCTAAATAGTAACTTTGGTTGAATCAGTGGTCAACAATACTTCTCCCTAGTATGCCATCTTTTTGTTTAAGCCATTGTCTTCTTACTGACATTACTTTTTAAAAAGTAGGTTCTATGCTCAACATGGGGCTTGAACTCACAACCCTGAGATCAAGAGTTGCCTGCTCTACCGACTGAGCCAGGCAGGCACTCTGTTTACTTATTTAATAAACACTTATCAGTATGTTTTATATGCCTGATACTATTTTAAGTGCTTCAAAAATATCAACATATTAGCCATTATAATAACCCGATAGAGGTAGGCACTATTATTTTATAGTCATGAAAACTGAAGTGCAGAGTTGTCATGTAACTGGTCTATGTGCAATGTTATCTCTCATAGAGTGTGCCTTGTAGTTCTTTATATTTTCAAAACAATAACTATTGTGGCTTTTATTATACCTTTAAAATATGAGAACCATTTTGTTAATTTTTTCAAAAATTTCTGGATGAAATTTGGTTAGGACAGCATTTGAGTTTATAGGAAGAATTTTTACTGAGATAATGTTAAAGCATGCCATCCATGAACATGGTATACCAATTCCACTTCTTCATTTATGTCCTATAACATAGAAATTACATTTTCATGATGAATGTTTTTGTTAAGTTAAATCAAGTTAAACTACTTTGGCCTGAAAGCTAAAAATGAATTTTCTCATTTAAAAATTTCTCATTCTCAAAAACAAAAACATCCAAGATTATGTGACAAAGTGTATATACCTGCAACATCTACAATATTTTAATATCTGGCCTTATACAGAAAAAGTTTGCTGACCCATGGGTAAGTTCTTAGATATTACAGTTTTTTTTCCTACTGTATTTAGTACTTAAAAAAATTTTTTTTAAATGTTTAGTTTTGAGAGAGCCAGGGAGAGGCAGAGAAAGAGAGAGAGGGAGACACAGAATCCGAAACAGGCTTCAGGCTCTGAGCTGTCAGCACAGAGCCTGATGCGGGGCTCAAACACACAAACCATGAGATCATGACCTGAGCCAAAGCCAAACACTTAACTGACTGAGCCACCCAGGCGCCCCGTACTATATTTAGTATTAACCCCACTGTTCAACATAGAAGTCACAACCACATGTGGCTACTTAAATTTACACAATTAAAATTAAATACAATAAAAACTCAGTTTCTCAGGCATACTGGCAACATTTCAATTGCCCAACAACTGCATGTGGCCAGTGGCTACTATACTGAACAGCAAAGATGGAGGACAGTTGGTTTTCTCCAAGTCAACTTTACTAACCTTTACTCCTTGTATTCACTTGTCTGTTGAGTCCACAGTTTCCAATGCAGATAACCAAATTTACATAGGGTCACAAACATGAAGTGACTTTTATTATTTTCTTAAACGTATATTATCTCCACTTCTCAGAACAACACTTTAAGACAGGTATTATTGTTCCATTTTATAGACTAGAAAATTAACACCTGGAACCTGATTCCAGATCTGATTGTTTATGCTAAATGGTGCTGCATCTTTCCCCATTCAATAATGTACCAAAAGTCTATAGGCTAAATACAGTTTGATAAGAAAGAGACATTTAATATAGAATGGATTAGAATACATTTTTATTTTTTTATTTTTAAGTAATCTCTACACCCAGTGTTGGGGCTTGAACTTATAACCCTGAGATCAAGAGTTGCATGCTCTTCTGACTGAACCAGCCAGGTGCTCCAGATTAGAATAAGTTTTATAAGACACAAATTACCCTTTATTTGATAAATCCATTTAATTCAACACTTTAATACTAACTTCCATATAGTTAGCTAGGAGCGCAAAACATGACAGGGATCACACCATGTACCCAACAGAATAAAGAACTTTTGAACAATGAGAGATGGGATACTTTGTGGGATATTAAGAGTCCTATTATTGAAAGTATTAAAACCCAGGTCTTAGGTGGCCAGTAATGTAAAAATTGTTAAGGGCATGCATGGATAACAAGGTATACAGTACCAGTCAAAACCAGTTGAGACAATGCAAAAAGACATTCACTTCTGTACCTGAACTTCACCAAGGCGATCTAGCTGTTCTTGCATCTGGTTCCTGGTAACAGTCACATCATATTCTAACTTATCATACTCTCTCCATGCTCGTTCCAGTTCCTAAAATCAAAGAGCTTTAATTACTTTAATAGGGAAAATGTGCTTTTATATTGTTATCACTGCAATGGCAAGCTTTCTAGATTTTAGAAAATTGTGTAAGTTTATACTGGGTGAAAGAAAAACTTTTGTAATTCATTTTCCCTTTCCTTTACTGTTTTAAAGCACTTTCTTAACTGCCCTGATTAAAATTTCTCCATAAATAAAAATACCAAGTAGGTTGTATTTTAGCATGTTGGATTTTCAATCATACCAGAAGCCTAACGTACCTTTACTTGTAATAAATTTACAGTAATGTAATAAACCTAACTCAGCTAACTAAACAAGTCAGTGAATCCTGCCCACAGAGACTCAACATATATGCTACCCACCTATTCTTTTCTCCTTTGGAAAAAAAATCACCAACCCTAAAATCAGAGAGGTTTTTCACATTTGGTCTTTAACCACCTGTCATCTAATACAGGATGTCAAAAATACATCATCATTTCATTGTTTCAGAACTCTATTCTACGGGAGTGCAAGTATTCTTCTATGGGTTCTAATTACTCTTCAGACATTTCAGAGCGGTATGAAGTCAACAAATTGATAAAGACAGGGGCTTTGACCAGTTTTATCATTAGTATTAGTGTGGTGTTGGCACATGTAACACAACCAACACATACATGCTGAACACTGTTATAAAATGAATTAGTAACTCTTGTCTAAGAACCTTTCATGACCAGAGATTTCTTGCCCTGAACTGTGCTGAATGAAGCCGCCCTGGGAAATGTCAGTTTAACAATAGCAACAGTCTTGGGATAAGGCAAGAAGATACTGAGTGTGGAGGAAAGGGTACTGAAAATAATTTTAAGAGTTTTTTTTTTTTTTAATGTTTATTTGAGAGAGCGAGCGAGCGCACGCGCAAGTGACCATGTGTGAACAGGAGAGGGGCAGAGACAGAGAACCCCAAGCAGGCTCCACACTCAGTGTGGAACTCAATGAGGGACTTGATCTCACAAATGAGAGATCATGACCTGAGCCAAAATCAAGTTGAGAGCTTAAATGACTGGGCCACCCAGGCACCCCAAAAAGGATTTTTTAAATTGAAGAATAGTTGACACATGATACACAATAATCTTAACAGTTTATTTGTAAAGGGTCTCTTTTAAAGAGTTATTTTACTTTTCATACTGTGCAACTAGCTTAAAATCACTTTTAAAAATGCAGGTAATGAAAATTATTCAAGGTACACACTTTTAAAAATTAAAATGAGTGTTAGAATATGGCCATTTGGAATAATTGCTTTTTGAATCTAAGATATTTCCTTAAGCAGGTTTTACAATGAATTATATTTTTTAAAAAGTAAAAAAAAACCAAAAAAACAAAAAAAAAAAACCACTGGAGATTTTCTTTTTAAAGCTTTATTTTATTTATTTTGACAGAGAGAGTGTCCACGTAAGCAGGGAAGGGACAGAATCCCAAGCAGGTTCTGTGCTGTCAACCCAGACCCCGACGTGGGGCTCATGAACTGTGTGATCATAACCTGAGGTGAAATCAAGAAATTAAAAATGCTTAACTAACTGAGCCACCCAAGTGTGCCACCACTGGAGATTTTTTTTTTTAATCATCTCTTTATTATATAGATAATTTAGGGAGTCTAACTGATTTCACAATTAATAAAATTTTTAAAAGGCAAAGTGATAAAGGACTAACGATTTTTATGTCATCTATATTGCGTAAATGCTAGTCGTCTTACTTGGCTTCAGCAAACTATTTTTAACTGAATAAATAAGGATATTGATCTCCTTTAATAAACTTTGCTTTTAGACATCTTCTAATTTGTGTACATCACAAAAATTACAAATTTAAATAGTGGGCCTTTGAAGGCTTCACAGGGAGGGTAAAATGAAGCTGACAGACCCAATGGCTGCCCAGTAATTAAGTACAGATGGCATTGCCAGGCTAACACCTGACCTCTCTTGTAGAAAAGCCAGTTTCACGGTGGATCCAAAGGCTATAGAGGCATCTAAATGTCAGAACATTTTAGTATGGTAAGAATCCTTGTCTTTCTTATGGAAACACATAATCTAGAGCTACAGACTAAGAGCTAGAAATTATTTTAAGGGTGAAGAAACTCAATATACTTTCAATTTTTCTAGCCTGGAAAGTGCACTCTAACATTTGGACTAAGTCCCATAATCCTCCGGGGCTTACCTGCTTCTGCCTTCATCTCTGGGCTCCTCAAACATGATTATGCATGGGCAGAACACAAATCAACAGTGGATGGCAAAAAAAGGGGCAGCACTGGAATAACATCAGTTTCTCCCAATACCTGGCTGAGCATTTCATTAAAGAATTTAATGGATTACACAAGTTTTTTTGTTTTTTTTTTTTTTTGGTCAAGAATATACTTGTATGACAAAGCAATTAAAAGGGGTAATGACTTTTAAATATACAATTATCGGGGTGCCTGGGTGGCGCAGTCGGTTAAGCGTCCGACTTCAGCCAGGTCACGATCTTGCGGTCCGGGAGTTCGAGCCCCGCGTCAGGCTCTGGGCTGATGGCTCAGAGCCTGGAGCCTGTTCCCTCAGCACAGAGCCCGACGCGGGGCTCAAACTCACAGACCTTGAGATCATGACCTGAGCCGAAGTCGGACACTCAACTGACTGAGCCACCCAGGCGCCCCAGGAAACAGTGCTTTTGATAAAAATGTGGAGTTTCATGCTATATACAGTTAAGAGAATGAATGAAATTTTGCAGTCTACAAACCATACGGATGACTGTCACAATGTTAAAAGAAGCCAAAGAGCATATACCGTATATCCCATCCTTTTAAAGTTCAAAAATAAGCAAAAAGCTAACATATAGTTTAAAAGTCAGGTAGCGGTGTTCTAGGGAAGCAGTCGCTGGAAAGGGAGCTTCTGGTGTGCTAGTAAAATTCAGTATCTTGATATGGATGTCAGCCATATCTGTGCACATAAATTGTGTAATTTTCTGGCAATATGTTACACTCTAACAAAGGTAAAAAAAAAAGTATGTTTTTTAAAAAAAAAAATTGTTACAGGGATGGCAGAAGACTTCTCAAAAATTTGACTTAGTCTAACTTTAGGATGTGGAACAAGTAACTTTTAATCGCGGTGACTTCTTTATAGTCTACACTATGGGGGAAAACCTTCAAGTAGGTCTGCAGCACTCAGATGTAATGAAATGCCAGACTACCAAAAATGAGGATTTTAATATTTAAAATGGAACTATGGTAATTACACATTTTTATCTTTATTAAGAAAGTAATAGGACTAATGATTCATTTCCAAGTTTTTAACGTAATAAGATCTTTCCTCTTTCTTTCAAGATCTTATTTTTAAGTAATCTCTCTACACGCAATGTGGGGCTCAGCTCGAACTCAAAACCCCGAGATCAAGAGTTGCATGCCCTACTGACTGAGCCAGCCAGGCGCCCCACCTTTTCTTGTCCAGAATCAATTATAATTTATAACCAAATCCACCCATGGGAATAGTTACACAATATGCTACATACAAATAAATGTGTAATCTTTATTTATAATCTTTAACTTGTATCTGTAGTTTCTCTTCTAATCTCTTTGAAATAAATTCCATCTGAAAGAAGTGGTTATTGTTTACTGTACAAATTTGAAATGTAATAAATTTGTATCATTATAAATGTAGAAAAGCTAGTAAATAGGGAAAGAAAAAGAAAAAAATACCTATTATTGTGCTACACTTCTGTTAGCATTTTCATGGGTTTTCTTGTAACCTTTTCCACACATACACAATGTCCAAATACACACAAAAGTAGGGCCCACTCCAAATTCAACAGTTATGGATATAGGGCCAGTCTGGTTTCATCTATAGTACTCATATTCTACCTTTGTGGGATTATTTTAAAGAAAACACCAAGCATCATGTCATTTCATTTATAAACACTGCAGTATGTATTTCTAAAGAAACCAAAATGAAAAAAAAAAAAAAAACATGGAAATTCTTACTTTTAAAATCATTAATATGCATTCCTTAAAAAATTCCTTAAAAACAATTTCCCCTGTTCTCCTCTCTATTCCCTTACTACTTATTTAAAAAGTTTTTTTTTTAATGTTTTTATTTATTTTTGAGACAGAGGGAGAGACAGAACATGAGCAGGGGAGGAGCAGAGAGGGAGACACAGAATCCGAAGCAGGCTCCAGGCTCTGAGCTGTCAGCACAGAGCCCGACGCGGGGCTCAAACTCACGGACTGTGAGATCATGACCTGAGCCGAAGTTGGATGCTCAACCGACTGAGCCACCCAGGTGCCCTCTTTACTACTTATTTAAAAAAAAATTTTTTTTTAATGTTTATTTATTTTTGAGAAAGAGAGAGAGACACAGTGCAAGTGGGATAGGTCCAGAGAGACAGGAAGACACAGAACGTGAAGCAGGCTCCAGGCTCTGAGCTGTCAGCACAGAGCCCGATGATCTGACCTGAGCCGAAGTTGGACACTTAACCTACTGAACTACCCAGGTGCCCTTCTATTCCCTTGCTACTTATATGGGGACGAGATTGGGTCACTTACTCTGCAGAATTTACGTATTCTACATTTTGCCAACTGAATTCCTGTGGGATTCCTTAGCATGCTCTTCTGTTTGCTTTGTTTCCTATAAACTCATAGTTAGTTACACACTAACGCTTGCTACATTCAGATTTGATTGTTCGTTAAAAATAGCTTGCAATTGTTGTTGGGTACTTCCTACTGCAGCAAATCAGGAGGCATATCATATCTGCCTACCTCTTTTTGGGGGGATGTTGTTAATTATAAAATAACCAAGTATTCAGAAATTATCTTAAAATCTTTCAAAACGTATTCCATACCAATTCATGGATATTGATGGAACTACTACAAAAAATTACACTTTACTATAACCATGATTCTCAGAAACTCTTTATTACATTGAGAATGAGTATATGAAGGTATTTAATGTGTAAGCTTCTCCCCAAGACAGTTCATTTGTCCTGCTTCCCTGCCCCTGTAAATTTACAATCCTAGAATCTAGCATATCCACTGGAATCTAACATCTGTTAACTCAAGGTCCTCCTCCTAGCTAGAATCCAGCTTAGAACACAAATCAGTTTAATGGAAGTCTATACATACTACTTACTCATTGTAAGCCTGGGCAATCTGTCTTAGTTTTCCATTTTTAACATAGTAATAAGAGTACCCATTCCAAGGGGTTATGGGGATTATGTGCATGTAAAGCCCTTAATAACTGCTCCAAAAAATATTCATGATGGTTATTATTATTATTTATATACTGTATTATTTCATAGTGGGTAAATGCATAAACTACCAGCATTATTTAGGATGAATGGGGGGCTTTTATACCTCCCTTATGATGGCTGAAATTCCAATTTTAGATTTTTGAGTTAATATAATCTAAATTTGATTCCAAGTTCCAGAAACTACAAGTTATGTGACCACGTAGATAGTGAGGCAGAATAGAAGGTACAGAAGCCATAGAATTAAAAAGTCCTTGATTGAGGTGTTGATTCTTCCCTTATTAGTTATGTCATCTATGCAAGTCATTTAGCTTCCATGAGCCTCAGTTTATCTGTGCAGTGAAGATAATAAAAATGAAAATAAATGGAGATAATAATTATATTTACTTTGCACATGCTTTTCTTAAAGATCAAACCAGGTAATATATTGAGAGAAACAATTACAAATATATTTTGCTGCCATTATTGGATGAGTCACAAAATATCTGGTTCCTTGAATTGCTAGGTCGAGTAAGAAGCACCTGATGAACTGATAAAACCTAAGAATATTTCTCTTCCATTTGGAGACGAGGCCTAATGTAAATTCCCCAAGAGAGGTGCCTGCAGTGGACGTTTACGGAAGTCCACACCATACCCCTTTTGCCCACTCAATTTCAAGGAGCTATGTTAAGTTCCATGCCTGCTAGTGTCTCACAGCAAGCAAGCTAAGGCAGTTTGGAAGTATGGGTGAATTAAGGACACTGGGGCAACTTCAACCAATGCATGATAGACACCCCAGTCTCCCAGACTTTGGTAGAAAATTCTGACGCATTCTGCTCATTTCCTCAGTCCCCAGTGGAATTAAACCCCAGCTGACGACAGTGGGAACCAGCTCGGTAGTGAAACCTTTACAGGCTTTTCTCCTTCTGTCTCATTCTTCACTCACACTCTCTCACTTCTGCTTCTAGAAATGATCCCAAAAGAAGATGGTGACACATTGAAAAATTTCAAGTATAACTGATTGTTGAAACAATCTTTGCCACTAATCCGGCTTAAGTAAAAAGAAGTAAAAGCAAGGTGAGAACACAGAGGCACTAGGTGCTTAAAACATGTAAGGTTGTTGGATGGGGCTTACGGAAAGAAGATACAATATCAAGAATTTAATAGAATATAACAGGAACACTGCCTTACATGTTTGCCTTGTGTTAATCCTAGTTTTACCTACTTAAATGGCCAACCAGGTGAGGAGAAGATGTTCTCAGAATCAAAGCTTTCATCTTTGGAGGCATTAATGTTATACCTCTTGTATCTTTTATACCTCATGACTTGGATTTGAACCAATGACCTCAATCAACTGCAAAAGAATCAGAAGAATCCTTTGGGATTCTGCTAGCACAAATGTAATTCAATTTTAAATCTAATCAACATCCACCCAGTGTCAACCATATGCCCAATATGATGTTAGGCATCATTTGTAGTCTTGAGCTACAAGTATGAATAACTTCATAAAGGCAGAAGTACCATAGTTTGTATTCTGTGTAGTAAGACATGTCTTAGAAGAACATATTGAGGGTTTGTAATGACCAATGAATAATGCTGAAGACAAAGAAAAAGAAACTGGGAAAGTGATTATAGGGAATAACAACCAGAAAAATGGGATAATCAACATCATTAATGTCTACTAAAACATTAAAAACAATTTTTTAAATGTTTATTATTTACTTTTGAGAGAGAGAGAGACAGAGCACGAGTGGGGTAGGGGCAGAGACAGAGGGAGACACAGAATCTGAAGCAGGTTCCAGGCTCTGAGCTGTTAACACAGATCCCAACACAGGGCTCGAACTCACGGACCATGAGATTGTGACCTGAGCTGAAGTCAGAAGATTACCCAACTGAGCTACCCAGGTGCCCCTCTACTAAAACATTTTTAACAAACTTCCATCAGAGTTGGGAGTTAACCTTCAGATAAAGCAAATTGTAAGCCTACTGATCAAATTTAAGTTACTAAACCCATTTGGTAAGGGAAAAAAAAAAAACAATTCAACTGAACACTGTACATCCTCAGAATTTTCTAAAACAGATACCAAATCATGAAATAATTTCCAACTACATTTTGATTCAATTCAGGTTGCCACAGAGATACCGAGTTTTTCATTAGCTTGGCATTGACAGCTTAGCCCCATTTTCCCTTTCTAATGGTATATTCCTGATCCTCTATTCCAGTCAGTTACTTCTATTTCTTTTTTTTTTTTTAATTTTTTTTAATGTTTATTTATTATTGAGACACAGAAAGACACAGAGCATAAGCAGGGGAGGAGTAGAGAGAGGGGCAGACACAGAATCCAAAGCAGGCTCCAAGCTCTGAGCTTTCAGCACAGAGCCTGACGCGGGGCTCGAACTCACAAACTGTGAGATCATGACCTGAGCCAAAGTCGGACACTTAAATGACTGAGCCACCCAGGCACCCCCAGTTACTTCTATTTCTTGTAGAAGAACACGTCTCCTACTTTCTTATCTCTGTGTTGTGGTTCAAGGCATTTTATCCTGCATGGACTACTCTTTACTGCCCTTTCCTATCCAAATTCTACCCACCACTGGTTAACTAAGTGACTATTTCCTTGTAGACAACATTTCAGGTACAACTATTTCCTTTGTGACCATATTATAAAAATCTATGTAGATTTAAGTTTTCAGGGATTATGTTGAGAAGACCTGGGATTGAGTTCTAGGCATAGCATTGATTAGCTCTGTAACACTGAGTAAGTCATCTGGTTCAATCATCAAAATGTTAACGCACATCCTACAGTGCTGGATTCTAGGACTACAAAGATGAATGAGATAGGGTTTTGATATCAAGGAGTTCACAACTGAAAGGATATTAAATTCTTTTTTATTTCTTATCAGAGAGAGTGTGTGCAAGAGGGGAGGGGCAGAGAGAAAGATAAGAAGAGAGAGAATCCCAACCAGGCTCCTGAGCTGTCAGCATGGAGTCTGATGTGGGGGTCAATACCACAAACCGTGAGATCATGACCTGAGCCAAAATGAAGACTTGGACGCTTAACTGACTAAACCACCAAGGTGCCCTCAAAGGGTCTATGAACATTACAGTATAACAGAATCAAATGAAATAATGGAAATAACAGTACTTAACAAATAGGAATAGGATATTAAATATAAGGTATTTAAGAATGACAAAAAGTATGTTTTGATTTATTTATGATCAAGGTATATTCCTTTAAAAACTGCTCATGTTTGGAATATTAATTTAGTGTTTAGAACTGAAGCCATGTTGAGATTCTGGTATCTTGTTAGCTTAGACCTCTCTTAGTTTAGCTATAACTGTCTATGGATGACCTTCATTTTTTTTTTTTAAATGCTTATTTTATTTTTGACAGAGAGAGAGCATGAGTGTGGGAGGGAGGATACAGAGAGAGAGAGAGAGAGAGGGACAGAGGTTCCAAAGCATGCTCTGTGCTGATAGCAGAGAGCCCGACGTGGGGCTTGAACTCACCAACCATGAAATCATGACTTAAGCTGAAGTTGGACACTTAATAGACTGAGCCATCCAGCTGCCACTGTCTGTGGACCTTCTTATATATTTTTTAATATGAAATTTATTGTCAAATTGGTTTCCGTACAACACCCAGTGCTCATCCCAACAGCTGCCCTCCTCAATGCCCATCACCCACCTTCCCCCCCCTTCCATCAACCCTCAGTTTATTCTCAGTTTTTAAGAGTCTCTTATGGTTTGCCTTCCTCCCTAACTTTTTTTTCCCCCTTCCCCTCCCCCATAATTTGTTATGTTCCCCTCCCCCTTAACTTCTGTTAAGTTTCTCAGGATCCTCTGTGGACCTTCTTAGAAGGTAGCTCCTCCCTATCTGAATATACCCTTATAGACAAGGGTATATTGGCAGTTTTCTATAACCGGTGGCTTCTGCTAGGATTTTTCTTTCAACAGGCCACTTGGGTAGGAGTTCTTACAGGTTTAGAGATAACCATCACAAGATCTAAAGCAGATGGTTTAAACTCAAAATAGTCAATTTATAAACTCTAAGAATTTTAGATTTGGTAATCCCAAGAGACTTAAAAAAAAATTTTTTTTTTTAATGTTTACTTATTATTGAGAGACAGAGACACAGAGTGTGAGCAGGGGAGGGGTAGAGAGAGGGGGAGACACAGAATCCGAAGCAGGCTCCAGGCTCTGAGCTGTCAGCACAGAGCACGATGCAGGGCTTGACCTCACAAACTGCGAGATCATGACCTGAGATGAAGTCGGTCGTGAAGAGACTCTTTATAAAGTAACATGACTATGGGTTAAAAGGTTCTAGTTATATTTCCTACTCAAACCCTCTATCAAAGCTGAGATCACACCGCAGCTATGAGATGATAATGTCAGTGGCTGCTTAAAAGCATTTCACAGGTGCCTTTTATTGAAACGGTTGGTTAAATGAATCCAATTACCACCTTCCCCAAATTATTCTAACTCCCTAAAATCTATGAAATACTTTTCTTCTTCTTTTATTTAAAGATTTTATTTTTAATTAATCTCTACACCCAACTTGGGGCTCAAACTCACAACTCTAAGAGTCACATGCTCTACTGACTGAGCCAGCCAGGTGCCCCGAAATACTTATTTTCTTAATGTAATGAATATTAACATATTGAAGGGTTTTCATTTGAATAATTCATAAACAGGAGTATTTGTCTCCCCTGTAAAACAACTATTTCACAAGGAACAGGATGTTTACTATAAGAGAAATAATTATATTTATTTTGCATCAGAAAATAAATCACCCTTTATTTTTATTAATAACAAATTATTTTCTGTTATAGTAAAGAACAATCCTAAAGTCAGTCCAATTGTATAGAAACATAAATAGGAAAAAAGAAAAAAAAAAGAACCGCATAATATTTCAGTGACTCTTACTAGACAAAATCTGTTACTTACGGCAGTGGCTCGAGAGAGTTCTCTACACGTACTAAGCAGTCCATTTTGTAAATCGTCCCTCTGTAACACCACGGTCTGAATGGCTGCTGGGTTATCTGCATTCATTTCTATCTCTTGGCTGGCTGATAGCAAAGCTTGCTCAAGCGTGTACTATTATAATAAAAATAATTACACTTAATGTTCTGCATCATCGAATTAATTCTTTTTACTTTAGTTATCAGTGTCCTGATAATGAGCATATAAAGTAACATCAATTGCAGATAATAAACGTAATTGTCCTACTTTCTCCTTGTGGAGTTGCTGAAGTTTCTCTTCCAGAGCATGTACCACTTTATCTTGTTCACATAACCGGCTTAGCTTGGCCTAGGTTATAAGAGAAAATCTGTTGTTAGCAAATTTTCCTTTTTCCTGTAGTTGGAGGTAAGTGTAATAAGAAAACACATTTAAAATAGCTATAGAATACCTAATTAGGCCAATCTTTATTTCGATCAGTAAAATAAAAATTAAAATAGCTTTTAAAGACACAGTGCTTAACAAACATGCACATAAAGTGAAAAAGCATTTCAACCATACTATTTAACCTACACAATTCAAAATATTCGTAGTGAACAAGCAGTCTCATATAACTTTAATGGATTTCAATGTAGTTTTTTCCCTACAAACTGCTAGATAGGTTAAGCGACATATGCAGTCCTTAATTAAAATATCGACTGGATTCTGTTTTTATATTTTAAAAATTATGCTCTTATGTTCAGAAAAGAATATAAACAAAAGATTGCTTTTAACTGCAATAATACAAATAAAACCTTGCTAAATGGAGGAAAAAATCACTTTCAATAGTTTAAATGTTTTGAATTCTTGTATTACCCTAATTTTTAAATTATGAAAATATCATATAATGACGAGCGAGAAATCAGAGATTTCACTTTCTTTGCCATGTACCTGTTAAAGTAACTACCTTATGTTTATTAGACACCAAAACTCAAGCTATACCAAATGGCATATACTGAAATGAGAAGGTATAACTCAACGGAATAAAACCAGGGGAAATGAGGGAAGAATGAGATAAAGAAGAATGGGGCACCTGGGTGGCTCCGTCGGGTTAAGCGTCTGACTTCAGCTCAGGTCATGATCTCACGGTTTGTGAGTTCGAGCCCCACACTGAGTTCTGTGCTGACAGCTTGGAGCCTGGAGCTTGCTTCAGATTCTGTGATTCCTTCTCTCTGCCCCTCCCCCACTTGCACTCTGTCTCTGTCTCTCTCAAAAATAAATAAAAACTCAAAAAAATTTTTTCTTAAATAAAGAAGAATGCATGGCAAGTTAGTCAATCTAACTAATTAATTGTAATTGATTGTATTTTAGATACAATTAAAAGATAAATTTAAAATTTTTTTTTTTCAACGTTTATTTATTTGTGGGACAGAGAGAGACAGAGCATGAACGGGGGAGGGGCAGAGAGAGAGGGAGACACAGAATCGGAAACAGGCTCCAGGCTCCGAGCCATCAGCCCAGAGCCCGACGCGGGGCTCGAACTCACGGACCACGAGATCGTGACCTGGCTGAAGTCAGACGCTTAACCGACTGCGCCACCCAGGCGCCCCTAAAAGACTAAATTTTAAAAAGGAAGGAGTTACAAAATTTCTAGAGACTGATACTTTCTCTAGAAGACAGAAAACTTTACTTTGTTTTCAGTTCTCCATACTTTTTTTTAAATCAGAAATAGTCCTTTTTACTTTAAAAAAATTGTTTTTATTTTAGAGAGAGTGTGTGCACATGTGCAGGAGCAGGGGAGGGACAGAGGGAGGGAGAGAGAATCCCAAGGAGGCTCCACACTCAATGCAGAGCCTGACCCAGGCCTGATTCCACGACCCCAGGACCATACCTGAGCCCAAATCAAGAGGTGCTCAACCAACTGAGCCAACCAGGTGCCCCTAGTCTTTTACTTTCATTTAAGTGATTTTTTCCTAGATTCAACTGTTAATTATGGGGAGGGGGGATAGTTACAGAATAGGGGAGTGATGCTATAACTTAACCTAAGCATAAAATAAAAGAAAATGTTAATTTATTTGGTGTCATTTTGGAGGGCAAGAGAGGAAGAGGAAGTTTTTTGTCATGCATACTTCCAATGTTTTGGCAGAGAATATAACAGAGTACTGACAATATATATGTAGCATACTAACACTTACATCAGTATCCACTTCTTCAGGTCTGTATTTGTATAATGGGCCTCTACATTCATCTTGTGACAGCTATAGGGAAAAATGTCAGGTAGCAAGTTTAAAAATAGTATGTAAAAAATATATTTAGCCTATACTTAACATTTTAGATTTATATAATAAGAAAATGGGATTTTAATGATTCTTATACTTTAAGAAGTTTAATTCAAACACAGATCATTACAAAAGTAGAAAAATATTTAACAGTGATGCAATATGCAAGATACATGAAAATGATGTTAACTTAAGCTTGTCAAACAAAATAATAAGTTGGTCAAACAAATTATACGGCACCTTACATCTTCCATTTGTAAGACACACATCATTTTAATGGAAAATTGACAAATACAATCATGGCAACTGTACTGAATCAAATATTCGAACCAGGCATATTTCAGCAGCCAGAACCATCCTTCACGGTATACACATAATCACACAACTGTGTATGCGTATACTCAAATGCCAACACATCTTAGTACAACTTTAGTAACAAAACCTGTAACATACTGCATACATATACATAATATATAAACACACATACACAATATAGACTTATCTTGTTCTTCTGTCTTAAGAACTAAAAGATAATGGGGGAAAAGGATGGGTTTAATTGAAAAGAGGAAACTCATTCAAAACCTCATAGAACTGAAAGCCTATGTTATAAACTATGAATAGTCAAATTGCATAAAAAGTTTGTATGTGTTGATTGACACCATTTGTTTTATTACACTATAAGAAATGCTTGCTCAGTGCATTTAAACGTCCTTTCTTCAAACTCTTTCCCAGTATCTTTCAGTCAAAGGAATCTTCATTTTTGCTTGTGTTTATCAAGATTTCAAAAGTCATCCCGGTCAGTTATACCACAGCTTCTGCAAGCAATATTTCACTTTCTCCCTGGTCTTCTGACTTTATATCGACTGCTAGACAGTAACAAAAACATAGTTGGAAAAACTTACTTTGGGCTCACTGCATATTTACTAACTGGCACACTTTTTCTCAAAGTGGGGATGGGAGTAATGTTTTCCCACTACATTCCAGATTGGAAAATTAAACTTCATCTAATGCATCATAATGCATCTAATTCATCACAAATGCATAAAAATGTATAAGTTTTAACTATCTACGTCCACTTGGCAAAAAACTGCTTGCCAGTTACATCTTTAGAAGGAAGCATAATTTAAAAGCAGATAACTTTGAATGGATCTAGAAATGTAGGTTATCAGGAGGTTAAAAATGTAAGCATTACAAACATACAATAATAAATCCTGGATTTATGTGTTTCATTTCAAGACATAACTTTCACGTCCTCATGCAAATGAATCTGTGACTATTTAAGGGTATGCAGTGATTATTAAACAAAACTTTCATAGAAATGAGTTATCACATGAAAAATGAATTTAATGAGAAAAGTCAGAATACTTGTGCAGTATTTTCAAATAAAGAGCATTAAATATGTTGTAAGAAGTATCAATTTTTATTCTAAATTAAAGCACCTAGATCCAAGAAAATAATTTGTACTTTTATCTGAAAAAAAAAAAAAAGTAATGAAAAGGAAGTTTTAAAATGCTTAGATCCATGATAAAAAAATGTAAGACAATGCCAAAATTAAATTTCCCATTTATAAGAAATTAGAGATGTAAAGCCTTTAGCTACTAAATGTTCAAATATACTTTACTTAATATTTAAAGTTAAATGCAGAGCAGCTTTACCAAACCATGGAATGTAAAGTTTGAATGTAACTAATGCACAGTGCTACATGTAGATTAAAATATGAACATCGTATCCTAATTGCCAGGGTCAACAGAAAAAAAGACTAATATTTTAAAATGGAAATGTAGCAGTCTATAATAAAAATTTAGGGTGTTGGTATACTATTTTTATTTATGGAATCTTACTGCATATTCATTTTCTTTCTCTTTTTTTTTTTTAAATCAATTTTCTTAATGTTTATTTATTACTGAGAAAGAGAGAGAGACAGAGCATCAGCAGGGGAGGGAGAGACACAGAATCCGAAGCAGGCTCCAGGCTCTGTGTGTCAGCACAGAGCCCTACACGGGGCTCGAACTCACGAACTGTGAGATCATGACCTGAGCCGAAGTTGGTCACTCAACCAACTGAGCCACCCAGACACCCCTGCAATATATTCATTTTCACATCAGCTGGCAAAGTAAAAAATGTATACTGTGTTGCTAGAATTTGAGAGTGATATATCCTTATAACCATATGAATATATTACCTACGTTAGATTTACTTTATCATTATGTTTACTACCACTGAAAAATTTATTAAAACCTTTTAGCAAGTTATTCAATAAAGATATTCATTATTAGACACTAATAAAATCTTAAAATAATCAGCCTTCCACTATACATTGCTTTTACCTATTAGAAGGAAAGAATAAAAAAAACATGATTATTCTTTAAAAAAAATTAACCTTTAAGCATGGCCTATTTTCCATTACTGATAATAATAACTGAGGCTTTTCTTAAGAAAAGATGGATATAGTTTATTAAAAGTATTTCCACTTGGAATTGAAGAAGTTTGCTATTTGGTCCTCACTATGAAAATCTTACTAATAAGAAAAAAAGTAATTTCGTTAATATTCTCATTACTTAAGATCTCCATAAAATCATGTTTCACTTTTTATCATTTTTCAAATGCATCTTTAGCAAAAGGAAAAAAGTTCTGGGTTTGAATACCTTTTTTTTTTTTGAAGTACCTGAGCAATACTAGAAAAGCACATGAAAAGGGGCAACGGAGAATGTATAAGGGTTAGCAGTGCTCAAGCTTCAACCTGAGAAGTGTATTATACAGACTTTACTCACATCTAGACATATGAAGATATATGCTCTATTTAGAAAGTCAGAACTTTTTCATAATAAAATATCTAATAACCTTTTAAAAAACTGGCTTGGCATTAACACAAAATTACTTTTGTTTATCAAAATTCAACTTTCTATAGTATCCCTTTTAAGAATGTGAATATACATATACTTTAAAGTTAATGAATATATGTAAACCCCAAAAAGGTTTTTTGGGGAAATATTTGATAGAGTTAGACATTTTGTGAGGGCTCAAAAATAGTCACAGGACGGTAGGTATTTGCTAATATTAGTAGGTGCTTTTCAAAACAATTATTCATCAGGTGATTCATCTCACAGATATTATAAAAACTCTAGTACAAAAATTAATTGGGAAAGGCCGTAGAATGACTAATAAATGAGAAGATTTTTCAATACCAAGTGCGCTCATTTAGCACTTTTTTTTTTTTGGATTCAGTTTTAGATCCTTTTTATATCACCGATTCAAAGAAAATTAACTGAATAGGTAATTTTTCGGGTGTCTTCTTTCTTCCAAGAAAATGCAAACTTAAAGGTTCTCCTGAGAGAAAATCTAAATGGCTATGATTTAGAATAACAGGTCACAAAACATCATATTTTAAGTTGTATTTCAGGAAACTATTAACACAGCATTGTAATGCAATGTCAGAGAGGCATATTGTTAGAGTGTATAATAGAAACTTTCATAAAGATTTCCTTTGGATATTAACACGGTAAGGGAAATCTGGAGAAAAAAATAAGATCAAATTTCAATTTATGTAAATTAATAAGCAAATTTAAGAAATGTGTCTGAAAGTCATTTTTGTTTTTTAATGCTTATTTTGAGAGACAGAGAGAGAGAGAGAGAGAGAGAGAGAGAGAGAGAGAGAACGAGTTGGGTAGGAATAGAGACAGAGAGGGAGAGAGGGAATCCCAATCAGGCTCTGTGCTGTCTGTAGAGCCAGAGGGGCTTGATCTCATGAATCATGAGATCATGACCCGGGCCGAAATCAAGAGCCAGATGCTGAACTGACTGAGCCACCCAGATGCCCCTGAAGGTCACTTTCATCTACCAGCAGTGCCCTGTAACAATTAAGTACTTCATTAGTGGCTGACTTTTAAAAAAGAATTCTCTAAAGACACCCTCAATTTGACAGGACTGGCAGTCAACACTGATTACCTGGTAATCGGTTGCCTATCTCACGCCCAGGAATGGCTGCTGATGGTAGACATTCAGATCTTCCAGTTTTGTACAAATTTAGTTTTTTCTTTCAAGTATTCATATTTAATGGAGAAATACATTTATACAAATCGATTGTTCTGGTCAGTGATGCTAGTATATAAGACCACTCTAACATATCTCCACACTTTTGAAAAACTCCGATTAGAACGTTTAGTGCAACTGAGTAATTTCAATCAGCGATGACTTCTGCATCACCAACCCTGATTACTGATCATTATAAAAAAGATGGGGCACCTGGGTGGCTCAGTCGGTTAAGCGTCCGACTTCAGCCAGGTCACGATCTCGCGGTCCGTGAGTTCGAGCCCCGCGTCAGGCCCTGGGCTGATGGCTCAGAGCCTGGAGCCTGCTTCCGATTCTGTGTCTCCCTCTCTCTCTGCCCCTTCCCCGTTCATGCTCTGTCTCTCTCTGTCTCAAAAATAAATAAACGTTAAAAATAATTAAAAAAAAAAAAAAAAAAAAGAAAAACCCAACCCAACAAAACTGAAAATCCAGGCTATCACTCTTACTGAGAATATGCAAAATGTGAAAATAAAACCCATTAAAACATAATACCTTTGACTTTTACCAATATAAAAATGATAAAGTGCAGCTTCAGAAAAAGGTATTAATTCCAGAACAAAGGCTAAGGTTCTCAGCAGTGGCATTTTGGAATGAAGTGTCAAGTTCCTTTAACCTGGTTACTTTAAAAATGAAAGATTTTCTTTTTTTAACCTTTATTTTTTTAAGTTTATTTATTCATTTCTAGAGAGAGAGAGTGAGTGGAGGAGGGGCAGAGGGAGAGGGAGAGAGAGAATCCCAAGCAGGCTCTGTACTGTCAGCGCAGAGCCCGATGCAGGGCTTGAACTCGTGAAACCTGAGATCATGACCCGAACCAAAACCAAGAGTTGGACACTTAACCGACTGAGCCACCCAGGCGCCCCAGAAAGATTTTATTTTCTTTTGAAAAGTAAAGCTGTTTAACTTTAAATATTTAATCCTTTGTTTCTTTATTGATAGAATAAAAACTGGGCCCAGAAACAGGGCTCACCCTTCTATCAACTGTTTCAATCTCCCAGCTACAAGGCCCATGATACTGATCCCTAGGTGACTAAAGCAAACCAGAAGACTTTAAAGCCAGTGAGCTCAAGGTGCTTCTTTTCACTAGGTGCTTTTACACATGTTAATCAAAATACATTCATTTTTCATGTTTGTTAATTTTCTTCTTCGGTATGAATTTTAAAGTACTATAACAGGTCATAGGCCACAGTAATTTGAAGGTGTTGAAGTGGAAGAAGCTGATGTTGCAAAACACACAGCTAAGAACACTTAGACCATGAAATACAAAAAAAAAACAAAAAACAAAAAACAAAAAAAAAAACAACTGGATAGGAATGTATAAAATGACTTCTTTTGCAGATCTGCAGATTACCAAGGTCCTAAATTAAAGCCAGCCAGCTCCATGGCACATATTTTGAGTTAGGGAAAAGAATGAGGTAAGATGATGCATATGATGGCATAAGAATGGTAAGAATACAGGGAGAAGATATCCCCAGTATGTTAAGAAGTGGCTATCATTAGGTCTTACTACACCACAGTACGGAAACTAGATTTGAACAACTCCCATACAAATATAATCTATTCCTAAAACAGTGGGTGGGGGTGGGGTAGGGTGAGTTGCGGGCCGCCCCTAAAAGGAAAAAAAAATTTTTTAAAGTTCTCCCTAGAAATCAGTGAAAGTGCTTTTAGAGTAAATTGGAATTAACGGCAATCCAGTACCAAATTTGCAAATGTACTGCAGACCTCCAAGTACGTACGTATCAATCAAATACTCTGCACAACAACTTCAGGAAAATGGCACACTTAATATTCAACAGCAAAATGTTCAGCAAAGCCATGCTAAGAATACTGCAGCATCTTAAAAAGCATGGATGAATTGCATTTTTCCAAATAGACATAAACAAAAAAAATGAAATAAGAAAACACTAATGTTATGAGTAACTCTGAGGATAAACCAAAACTGTCACTGAGGGATTTTGCAGATGATAAAGCAGTATCATTCACTGTCCAAGACCTTACTTGCTGGTACAGTTGGGGTCTTAGCGCCGAGTTCTCAATCATTGTGTGAACCATGGTGATAATAGGTTCATTTTCTTTCATCTATTTCAAATCAGGAGGAGCATACAGCAAACATCAGTTTACAGCACAGCTAGATTTGAAAGACGACACTGTAAATATAGCCTCTACTTTAATATCTTCCTAATAGTGCAGTTGCTTACATTTTACCCCAAGGTTGTACAGATTTAACTTACATAAACCATTTCGAGCAAGTATTAAATGATGTTAAAATACTTCCAAAGTTATATAAAAGCTTATTAATTGCAATATTGCTACAACTAGGGTTTACCTTATGAATATAATCATACAGTCAATGAATATTTTTACATGTACTAGAAAAGATGATAAAGCAGCACGTCTTATTCAAAGAATAAAGCGCAAGGACCTACTTAAAAGGAGAAATGGCATAATTTGACTGTTTAGTAAAAAAGCTTAAAACAATATTCAGTTCTTTGTAAAGTTCATCAGAAAAATATTAGTCCTCTGCAAATATTAAAATCTTATAATAATCAGTATATCTTGTTGAAATAATTACATATTTCATTAATGTTAATTTTGATAGATATCTGTAATACACCGTTTTGGATTTTCTCCCAGTATAACACCACGTGTAAAATTATTTCAAGGACATGCAAACTGAAATTTATTTAGCAAAGATCAATGTATCTCCCTAGTTCCTAAAAAGGCTGAAACCACATTTCACATTTCCAGCTATGTTGTACTTAATTACTGCCTCCAGAAAAATACTTGTTTTAGTAGGCTCTGGACTCAACAGCTAAAGCATTCAAAAGAGAATCATCATGACATATAGAGAGTAAAAGGCCAATGAAGATTGTACTGTTTATAAGCAGACAGGTCTGTTTATAATTGCAATTTGCAACATATAGTTTACATGGTTTTCTTCTGCATAGTATAGAAAATAAGCATTTTTATCATGGTTCACAAATGCTACTTTAGTGGCTTATTTAAATCTACAATAAAGGTTTACTAATCTTAAGATTAATAAATGCATCATGTAAGTAAAAAATAAGTCTTGAAAACTGTGTATCTAGACAATTTTATTTTCAGCCTAGTTACCAATGTTTCATGTCAATAAAATCTGTTTTCTCAAGTAACAAACTGGCAACTGGTTTAACTTTTTTTCTAAAGTTTTATTCAAGCTAAATAATTTCTTTTTAAATGTTAACATCTGTATTATCAGTTAGACTCAAACTTCTGTTTCTCTCCTGCAATACTATCCCAGAAGGATGTGTTGATACGTAGTTCAGAACACATTTTTTACGTTGTTGGAAAGTAATTTATAAACAACTACAGATATTTTTTTTTTCTTTAGGAGAAAAAATACTTTTATTATAGAGATTTAAGACCTCTTTATGTTTTCAAGTGCCCTCTATATTTTACAGGAATGCTAATTATTTTATCTTAATCAAATGGTGATCTTGGAATAAATTGTTACTGCTTTTTGTTTTGGCTTACATTTGACTGTAAGGATACACATTTCATACAGCACAAGTAAGCTTAAGTCTCTATCTACTTCTAATTTTAATTTTCAAAGCAATCTCATCATTACTATTTTTCAATAACATGCCCTGGAAATTAGTCAAAAGAATACTGGATTCAGATTTTCTTGTGTGTGGTGGGTGGAGGTCAGGAGCATGAATGTTTTAAGAAATAATGGAGATCAGATAGCATCCAAATGTAAATGATACTCAAAGTCAAACTGAAATTGCCCATTGAGTCTTGGAAATCTGCCACCACAAATGGGCCTCTATGTCAAATGACTAGGTCAACATGGCTCACACCTCTAAGCAGAGTTTCAATAGAGTCAGATTAAGGACAATGTTCACACTCTAAGCTTGGCAAATTTATTTGAAGGGACAATATGGTTTTTGTAGAAGGATAATCAAGCCTGATTTATTTAGTGTACTACTTTGAGATGGTAAATATGCATGTATATACAGGGATGCCATATGTGATTTAAAAGTGTCTGTTTAACTTACATGTCATAGCTTATTAAATATTGAGTCACGGAGAAGGGTTCTTTGCAAGAAGAAACTAGCTTAGGAACAGAAAAACTAAAAGTAAAAAGAATACTTAAAACATACAGACTGCAGAGTGTTTCAGAGATCATTTCTGAAACTATTTCTCATTATGAAAAATTTCAAATATACGTACCAAATCCTAAAATATTAAAATTAGAAGTCATCTCTAGAAATCGATAGTTTAGTACAACAAAGGAATAAAAATGTTAGCAGCAATTATTTTGTTTTTTAATTTCAGAGAGATAGACAGAGAAAGAATCTCAAGCAGGCTGTACGCTCAGCACAGAGTCTGATGCAAGGCTTGATCCCATGACCCTGAGATCATGACCTGAGTTGAAATCAAGAATTGGACACTCAACCCAATGAACTACCCAGGAGCCCCAGCTGCAATTATTTTGAATTGTGGGACTGTGGATTATTATCTTTTTCTTTCTCTACACTTTTTTTTTTTAATGTTTGTTTATTTTATTTAAGGGGGTGGGAGGGGCTGAGAGAGAATCCCAGCAGACTCTCCATTGTCAGTGCAGAGCCTGACGTGAGGCTGGATCCCACAAACTGTGAGATCATGACCTGAACGGAAATCAAGAGTTGGACACTTAACTAAGGCCCCCAAAGCACCCCTTTCTTTTCTCTATACTTCTCTGCATTTGCCAAGTTTCCTCCCGAGTAGATACTGCTTTTCTTTCTTCTTTTTTTTTTTTTTAAATTTTTTTATGTTTATTTATTTTTGAGACAGACAGAGAGACAGAGTGTGAGCCAGGGAGGGACAGAGTGAGAGGGAGACACAGAACCTGAAGCAGAGCTCGAACTCATGAACTGTGAGATCATGACCTGAGCCAAAGTGGGACGCTTAAGCGACTGAGCCACCCAGGTGCCCCAGATACTGCTTTTCTAATTTAAAAAGATATTAAAGAGTCAAGGATACAAATATATAAACATGAAATAAACAAAATTAATGGGACAACCATATCCTCTGGCAAACACCCTTTGGTAATGCAAGGAAGCTAAGAAAAATTTTAGCACCATGTGTTCGTATCATGTTCAAGGCTGAGAGTTAAGGTGGAAGAGCCCTACTGGAGTCATCTAGTATAATGAGGACCTGATCTAGAAAACTATTCTTATAAACCTTTAGTCTATTTAGTCTATCTTAGGAATCTGTACCCATGTCAGAAATTTATTAGGAAACATGTTAATTAAAAAAGGTAAGCTACCCAATATATTTATAAATACATGTAACTACCTTGTAATACCCACCCCCCCCACCCCCGCCATTTTTATTACATCTTCAGAAATCAAATTCAAGTTTAGACCAGGGATTCTGAACCCACACTCAAACTACCCGCAGAGCCTGAAAAGAATATAGACACCCTGATTCCCAGATAATTCTAATGGGCAACTTCAGAATCTTTGATGTAGACAATATCATTAAAACAAAAAGGTGACAGAGATGGGATAAGACAATCTATGGAAAGGCAGAAGAAGCAGGATCATTTCAGAATTTCCTAGGGCACCACACCTACCTGACCAAGAGCTGTTAGGATGGCTGAGTAATGGGCTGTTAAGAATGATCCTCAAAGGTGAGTGGTCCTGTATGTGGTGGCTCTACCTTTGCATGTGGTGTGCAACAGCTGAAGACAAGTGAACACAATAATCATGGTCCAATATAGTGAGAGCTTGGTCCCTATGAAACAATTTCAGCAAGTTGACTGAACTTTCACTCTCTCTAGATTTATTGAATTGGAAATACTAGACCTGCTTTATCTCCAAATGTTCCTAGAAATAGGATAGTGGTTCCCCTCACTGAAACACCTCTGAAATACTGTATATTTTAATACTTAGAAACTGCCTTGTTTCCGGAACTTACACTGAAATAGCACATTCTATCTGGCTTTGGTCATGTAAACTTTATAACAGCTTTTCAATTAAAGTACTAAATTATGGCCTAAAAAATACATAATGCTCCATGAGCAAGTTGGAATTTCATTCTCAAGTTCTTAAAAAAAAAAAAAATCCACCAATTCTCTTTTGGTTCGAATACAAGGATTCTAGACAGTATTATGATAGTGGTGTTAACAGCTGATGTATTTTGTTTTAAGGAAGCAGAGCAAGAAAAAGACTAGTACATGGAACATGTTTAGTCACTTGAAAATGAGTTAAATAAATGCGTTGCTTCTAAATACTTTAATTCCTTGTTTGAAGTAACAGGTAATGTAAGTTTATGTTTCATTTAATTGAAAAATTATAAAGCTATTAATAATAAGACATTTTATAATAATAAAAATTAGAATGCTTGATTCAGGCATTATACTATTTTCCTAACTTCAGCAATAAATAAGTAAACAAACGTGGAAACATCTTGCAAATACATTTAGGTAATGTCAATGTATTTCTGTTTAGAACAAAACCACCTATTTTTACTTGACATTTTAAAGTCTAAATGTTTAGAAAAACTACCTAGAAGGTCTGGTACTTAATTCTAGCCTCCTTCTCAGTTTTGAAGTATGCTGGGCTAATATAAACAAACAGTATTCTTTGATGTTACTCTCAGAAATAACTTAAAAACCCATCACCAAAAAACTTTTCAACACAATTCTATGTATCTGTGTCATACTTACTAGGCTCTTGAGCAGAACTTCCTGACACCTGTGGGTTGGGAATGGATTACAGGTGTGGGGAGATAGGGACCACCTCAGTCCTCCCTGGGCCTAACCTGCTGATGACAGTGCGTCATTTAGTTCCTGCCAAGGCGCTGCACAAATATCATCACTTTCTACGTGTGCCATATATGAAAAAAGATAAAAAGCACTAAGATAGTGTTTTTATTTCAGAAAAACTAGACTTTACTTCTTTCTTTGGTGTTTACTGTCATTATTTATCTCAGTAGTTCTCAAACCTGACTGAAAAAGAAAAGGGCCTATGGACATTTAAAAACATATGGAGGGCTGGGCTCTGGCAATTCTGACCGGGGACTAGGGGAAAGAGGGCCCTGAGTATTGTACTTTCTTTCTGTCTTTTCTAAAGATCCACTGGTAGTTCTGATAGGAGATCAGGCTTGAGAACTATCTTGGCACTAATTCAAGTAATTGGAGGACTAATTCAACTGTCCCCAGTAAGGAATTTTTCAAGGTCCTGATGAGATGGTATTAAATGTTAATCAAGATCTCTGCACAAACACCAAAAGACGAAAAATTTCAAACTATCTAAATACAAGGATTGCATCTACATTAAGATAATTATCTTTTCTTTGTATGAGATATAGCATTAAGATACTAACCTCCCTTAAAAAATCCAATAAATCTCACGATTAGTAATATTGGTGGACTCAAGCATAATCATGGGGGGACCTGGGGTGTCAGGAGTCCAATTTCCAATTGTGTTTTTCTATTTGTCTAGCAACTCCTAACTATTTGTTTCAAAGTCTCTGTATAGAAATTAGATAAGCTACTAATGTAGAAGGACTAGGATATTCTAAATCATGAGATAAATGCTCCTGAATAATTTTGGAGGTAAGCGGCAGGAAAGAGAAAGATTAGTAGTGAGCAGAGCCAACCAAGACAGTCATTGATATAATTTAGCCTTGGAAAAGATTAATTCTTGAATCCTCCTGCAATATTAAGTAGTGGCTTAATTGGTCTTTAAAAATTTTATATAATAAATCATCCAGAATAGTGTTGTCCAACAGACCTTTCTGTGATGATGAAAATGTTCTATACTGGTGTAGTCTCATACTGGAGACGTGTGCCTATTCAGCTCTTTAAATGTGGCTAGTATGAGGAAAAGAATTTTACTTTTATAAAAATGTAACTAACTTAAAATGTAGTCACATATGGCTTAGTGGCTATCACAGTAGACAGTAAGTTTAGAAATTCTAGACAAGTAAATATAGTATAATTTTTTCCCTGATCTAGGTCTTATTCCCAGAAGGAGAAAACATTTGCTCAAGCTCTGTCTTGTAATTGAGTTTGAGTCTAAATGCTGTGCTAACAGCTTCCTCCTTTTTTGGAGCAAGCGGTCTGGATGATTCTTATCTACCCCACAGAGCTTTTGTCCTGATAACCAATGAGAAGACCCGTTTCTGTGCTGTCATTTTCCATTTAAATTGAAAATGGACTTTTCCCCAGTTCTTAATGACTTCTTAGGAAAAGAATTTTTAAGTTGAGAATCTGTCTTAACAATAGCAAAACCCCTGATGGCCTAATCACTGAAGAATTCATTTCTCAAGAATGTCCTCCTGTGTCTAGATCAATAAACTCTTAAGAAGTGTGGAAAGACTAAAATGCTAAAGAATTTGACATGCCTAGGGTGAAGCTTTGAGGAATGCAGGGGTCTTTATAAACAGGTCATTGAGATAATGACAGTGTAAATGCCCTTCACTCTCATTCTAGGAACATCTGAAAGTCCAAGAACCTGAGATTGAAGGGTATGACTACCTATTGAAACTACTCATTGTTTAACGGGGAGCAGAGAAATCTGAAGTGACTTTTTAAATAGAGGAATGTAAATAAGTCTCTGTATAACTGATCAGGCAAAATACTGAGGTCTATTACTGTGAAAATTTTAAAGCAATCTGAATAAACTGTCCATGCTATATAGGTCTTCTAAAAGTAAAATCTGGGTAAAAAATATTACTATTATTATATTTCAGAAGAATCAATGGTACTTTGAAAGATGCAGCTAGACAATATAATATTTTCTTTTTCTTGAAGGGAGGAAGATTTTTAAAAAAAGGAATAACAAATTGGGACCCTAACATAGGAGTCAAAAATCTCTGATGTTCCCTTAAAAGAAAAAGCAGACACATTTCTAAACTGGATGATGCAGTAAGTATTGGCTTCAGGATTACTGGTAAGGTCCATTTATTGAGAAACATTATAAAAATACCCTGAACCCAGCAGAACAAAAGAAGGGTAATCTCTACACTCACAACCTTACTTAAAACTGCTACATTTTTAGGGCCCCCATTTTGAGATACATATACCTGTAGTATATTTTGAAGAAGACTTTAAAGGTCTCAGCTAATGTCTTTCCAAATAATTTATTTATGTAATTTACTCACAGTGAGTTTCTACTCTTTTTACCTAGGGTCTTTTAAGGTTTTGTTTAATTAAAATCCTTTTACTACAGGATAAACTTTACAAACCTGACTTGACTTTAGTGGCTTAAACTATTTTCCTTGTTTAGCTATTCTTAACCACTGTTCCTTTGGCTTCACGGAATATATTACTATCTGATGCTAGCATCTTTATTCCTGGCATTCACAGGCAACCAGAAATATTAAAAGAACTCAAAATCAATTTTGTAAAAATGCTTTATTGTGGACATAATGTTTGATATGGTTATATTTTCCTCTTCTTTGCATGTATTTTAATACCATCTTAAAGGAACAAATATTCCAAAAGTGAAAATCTGATACCTCTGTTAGTAAAAAAAGGTATTTGTTTTGGCCGTGGGTAAATCTACTACAAAATATATTTGAGCTTTAAATCAAAGTTAAAATATCTTCTGGATACAAGGATCTAGGTTTTATTAATAGCAATTGTATATTGAGTTACAATTAGCACTGAGTAGCAGATTTCCTATCATTATTTTAAAGATTTATCAGCTTATGTTTTAACTACATAATCATACACTTAGGCCAATCTTAAAAATGTTTTTGGCATTTATGCTCAACTTTATTTCCTTCCTGGGCTTTGAAAATAATTAAAGAATCTACTTTGTAAGCACTAACTTCCTGCCTTACACTGAGCTCCATCAATCTCTGCTGAATGAATGTTCTGAAAAAATGAATAAAAATAAGATAGAAGCCAAAACTATGGACACTGGGCTACAAAAATACTTGCTTTTATAAATACAAAAGCGAACTATATAAATATTATGCATTTTAGGAGGGGTGGGGAAATTGTCTTCATGTTCTTATCTAGGAAAATATAAGAACAACTCCATTAATGTTCAAGGAAGTCAAATAGATTTTTTATTTTATTTATTTATTTAAAATTTTTTTTAACATTTATTTATTTTTGAGACAGAGAGAGACAGAGCATGAACGGGGGAGGGTCAGAGAGAGGGAGACACAGAATCTGAAACAGGCTCCAGGCTCCGAGCCGTCAGCACAGAGCCCGACACGGGGCTTGAACTCACTGACCGCGAGATCATGACCTGAGCCGAAGTCGGCCGCCCAACCGACCGAGCCACCCAGGCGCCCCTCAAATAGATTTTTTAAAAAAAGGGAAGAAAATTCATTAATACAATGTATTCATCCTAGCTTTGTGATCTGGGGCAAGTCATTAAACCTGGCTTCTGGGGACAAAGGTAACTGGCCCACACGCTACAGAGGCTTACACAGAAGAAGTCAAGTGGGATATTGTATGTGCCAGTGCTTTGGAAACGGTAAAGTGTTACTTAAGCTGTTAGGATGAACAGGTACTGGACAGGTGCACAGTGTAGAGAATGGGATTGCTTTTAAAGTAGTATTTGAGAAACAATGAGTTGCTGGCTGAAAAAAAGGGATGATAGGGTAGGAAGAATTTCAAGGTTGGGGAGGTAGTAGAGAGGGGGCTTGGATGATAAACCAAAAGGAGACCTTATTTTGTAGCAAAAAATTTGTGAAATTTCTGGAGTTAGCTGAGAGACATAACGTGGCAGGTGCTTTTATTATTGCCAAGATTTTGTGATTAAATGGTAATAAAGAGCTTAGTATATATAGGGTGTTATGATGGCCTCTATAATCCTGACTAAACACCATGAATATATCATGTATTCAGTTAAACAATCTATAGAATCTCATGATTTTCCTGCTTTCAGTAAAATTGTTCTTAAAATACTTTAAATTCAAGTTTCAAGGTATTTTAAACTTTAATATTCGGTGGTGTTGGGCGGATGAGATATTAGGAGAACATAATATAACTCCAGGAAGCTGACTTAATTTTTCCATTTTTGTAGATCTGTATTCTTTCCACCCTTAGAGTGGTGGAACAAGAGAACTGTCATACCTTCACTCCTTCTAGGTAGGCTGCCACTTATTTTTCTTTTCATCCACCAGGCAATCAGACTGCCATAGGCTGGTTATCAGGCTCTCCCAGCCATAGCTGGAGGTGGAGACTGGGTCTCCTTTTTTTTCTTTTCTCTTGAAGGCTTAAACCAGTTCTAGGTCTAAGCAAACAGCTAAAGTAAAGGTCCCGATACTTTCCAAAGTCCAACGAGCTCTTTCCCAAGGATGATGTGCTCAATAAATATTACATCATTGACATTAAAGGTGAGCAGTATTTTGAACTAATTTTGCTTTTTAGCTTTTGATCCGACTACTGAGGTATAAAACAACAATTCTAAATTTGGACATGTTGGGCAGGTAATGAACTGAAGGCAGAATGTCCAAGTGCAGATTTCCATAAGCAATTAGAAACACATTACTGGAACTGCAGAGAGAGGTGTTTTAGATACCTTTGTGTCTTTTTCCACATCCTACTGGCCCAACTTTTGTTTCAACTCTTGCTGAGCCAACCAATTTGTGTATTGGGACCCACTGGGTGCTAATGTATGTATAACCTCAACGTGTTGGAGAGTTAGTCTCAAGAGGTAACCCTTGGTCAAAGGAGGATGGGAGCCAGTACAAATGCTTTCTTTTGTTGGTCAGTCGGGCAATTCTGCAGTGTTTCTTTCATCAACAAGTAGTAGTCAGATGAGGCCCAACTTGCCTATGGCAGTTGCTAATATATTCTCTCCTTCCTTGCTCACTCTCTTTACTGCTGTGCCTTGGTATCACTTCCCAAAGAAAACTTCCTGAGAACAAGCCCACATCAAGGACACACCACAGGGTCTGCTTCCTGAGAGAAATCCAGGGGCTAGAGATGAAGAATAAGAGACAACTAGTAAAATGTGTGGATAAATGCTCAGTTGAAAGAACACTAAAACCCAGAGAACTTCCCCTATTAAGGCTGAGATGAGTGAAAACAGTTAGCAAAAAGGGATAGATTAATTACTAGTAACAAATAGGAAAGTCATGATAATAATATGTAGGCACTGATAGGCCAAGAGATCAGAGAGTTAACACATATAAGTCCTTCCAAATTTTCAATTCTAATCTACCCACTATTTATTTTAGCCTTCTTAGAGTTCTGCCATTATGATGTCATACACTGCTTCAGAACTTTCTGGGTATCATCCCCCTCTCCCCAATATTTCTGTGATTAAATATGCAGAGGAAGGGAGAGACAGAAAAAGAAGAATGAGGTGTGATGGAGAGAAAGGATCACTCTTAATAGCAAGGCATAAAAAAACACAGATATTCTATACCATGTAACTAGTTAATAAATGTTAAAGTAACATACTTCCAATTTTCTAGTTTCCTTAGTTTGCTTTTGCCAAATGCCTATTCTACATCCCCTAGAAACATTATCTCAATCATCCCTAAAAATAGAAGCTCCAGGACCCCTTGAAATATTAGAGAAAATGGGATCTTTGCTTAATAGCTCAACAGAACAAAGTTGCTGAATTGACATGAACAATGAAAGCCATCAAGAATCTCTTCAATCATCTTGTTAGCATTTCTTCCCTTATAGGGAAGCTGTCTTTCATGAACACAAAGAACAAAATGCAAAAAGGTATTCTTGGATTTTTACCTTGAATGGTTCCAGTACCAATTACATATATTCAGTTAATTGTTTCTTTTTACATTTCCCTTGGCATAAGTATGTTTAAAGGTGGCCAGAGTCTGTGTCTGCATAGTTTTTTTCACTATTGTTTCTTGAAAGGATATAGAAAGCATACTGGTGAGGAATGTCCACAGCAGCCAATGGGGAATATCAGACTTCTTCCAAAAGTCATTAGTAGCTTTAGCACACAGTTCATAAAATATTCGTATTTATAAAAAGAATTACATCATAAAATCTCAATGCTAATACAAAATCTTTGCAAATTATAAGGTTTAGTTTACTCTTCAAGATTTTTTTATTTTTATTTTTTCATGGATAAACTATTTTATAGTTCTTTTTTCTTTTTTAAATTTTATTTTTTAACTTATTTTTTTAAATTTGCATCCAATTCAAGATGTTTTTTTAAAAGTTAGTATTAAAACAAAATGATTTTATCTTCCTCACAAACATCTGATAAAACTTAAAAAAAATATATTGATAAGACACAAGGATGTAGCTATTGGCTGTTGCACCTTTTAAGCATTTTTATTTTTTAAATATTTTTATTTTTAAAATATTTATTTATTTTTGAGAGAGACAGAGGCAGAATGCGAGTGGGTTAGGGGCAGAGAGAGAGGGAGACACAGAATCCGAAGCAGGCTCCAGGCTCTGGGCTGTCAGCACAGAGCCCGACGTGAGGCTTGAACTCGCAGACGGTGAGATCTTGACCTGAGCCGAAGTCGGACAGGCAACCTACTGAGCCACCCAGGCGCCTCTCCTCTTAAGCATTTTTAAAAAAATGTTTCTTAAAATTTTTAAAAATGTTTATTCATTTTTGAGAGACAGAGAGAGGCAGAGCATGAACAGGAGAGGGATAGAGGGAGAGGGAGACACAGAATTGAAAGCAGGCTCCAGGCTCTGAGCTGTCAGCACAGAGCCTGACGCGGGGCTCAAATCCACAAACCGTGAAATCATGACCTGAACTGAAGTTGGATGCTTAACCCACTGCGCTACCCAGGCGCCCCCACAAATATTTATTTTTGAGAGGGAAAGAAAGAGAGTGCACTCAAGAGCACGTGAGCAGGGGAGGGACAGAGAGTGGGACGAACAGAGAATCCCAAGCAGGCTCTGTGCTGTCAACACAAAGCCCCATACAGGGCTAGATCTCACAAATTGTGAAATCATGATCTGAGCTGAATTCAAGAGTTGGATGCTGAGCCACCTAGGTGTCCCTTAAACATTTTTATACAACAAAGAACACTGCAGGTAAGCTTGGGCTGTACTTTTCTTTTATTATACTATGGCAAACTGCTTTTTCAGGAAAAACGTCCAGTTTTTCCATGAGAATTTGAGTATAATAAGATCCTTTAGCCATCTGATGTTAAAGAATATACTATTTGATGCTACATCTGGAAACAAGTATGTTCCAGCAGCAGGTAGACAGCTCCAACTGGGTAAATCAACTTCATTAATTACTGGAACAGAGGCATATTCTTTTCACAAAGAATTTCTGAGTACATGGGGAAGAGACAATCTGCAACCTGAGTGTAGCTGAGATCTGTGTCCTCCTTTCCCTTTCTCAAGCAAATGTTTCTGGTGCAATTACCTATGATGACTCTTGAAGGGAGAGGGGTAAAGGCAGAATGTCATAATTTTAAGGGCATTCAATGTTACAGTATTTATATTTAAAAGATGAAAAAATAAAATAACTGCTGCAGTATCAGTGCAAGTAAAGCTTAGATGTGTAGAAGTCAAACTCCATTTACTATAACAAGTATTCTATTCTATTATTTTATTTTATTTTTTTTTTTACTGTAGCAAGTATTCTTAAAGGAGGAGGTTAGCTACTAGAGTGCTAGTATAAAATCAGAGTGGGGTGAGGAGCAGTGGTGGTGGAAAGGGTTGGGATATGTTTAGTGTACCCACAAGGGGGCAGCACACTGACAAAGGCCTGTGAAGCATGGCCCCAAGTTCCTTGATCCTTCTATCCATGTCTTCCTACCAATTTCTTAGTATCTCATTTTCTGTTATCATTGCCTACATGGAAAGCTGGCCGAAAGTTTTAGGAAGAAGGGAAAGGGAACATAATCTAAACTGTCTCATAACTGCTTTTTACTCAATAACAGGGGAAAGTCAGAAAAAGCAGGTGAGGAAGAAAGAAACAAATGGAAGGAAGAGCTAAAATAGGGTGGAGAATATGGACAAAAGGATGGAATCGTTTTCATTTCCCCATTCCTATTAATCCTCCCTTCATGACTGACCAAAAAAGTTATGTATTTATTCATTTTATAAATAGAATCTGGATGAGGTACATGAAGTATATCCAGTTAGGATTATTGTACATTCACAGGTTATCTTAAAATTCACAAAAATGACAAATAAACCTAGCCTGGTCTTATTAAATGTAGTCTGTGAATAGTCTACTAATTGGGCTGTAAAAGCACAAGCAAATGATAATAGTGTACTCCAAAATGAAACAAAAAGCAGAAGATAATTCTGCTATATAATTAGTATAGCTTTTGTTGTTTTTAAAAACACTTTAGTACAGAACTCATCCTCAAAATGTGGTTAATCAGAAGCCAAATTATACTGCTCAAGTTATGGGGGACCAGAAGTCAAGATTTTTGGATTGATTGTATAATATGCAGATCTTCAGAATTACAGGGTAAGGCATTTTTATTTTTCATTTGTTATAACCATTCTGATATCAGAAATGAATTTACCTCTGAAGCAACTCAGAAACCACACTTGGTTCTATTTTTCATGGACAGTGATAGCAACTGAGAGAATTTCAATCAATAAAAAACTTTCTTTTGACTAGCTCCCAAGAGGCAGGAGAAAGACTACATTTTGCTGCTGGCCTTCAGTTATTCTAACGATGTATTTGAGCTAGGAGAACAAGTGTTGAAAGTGAGTATTAATTAGTACATGTTCATTTGTAGGACATATTGTATAAAATGTGACCAGAGCCTTTTCTTTTGACTTTCAGATTTTAAAATCTAGCTTCCAATTTCTAGTTATGAAAAAACTGCTGATTTTTTTATATACTGGGCAAACAATAATGCCTATAAAAACAACAGACTTGGCAATCTAAAATAAGTTACTGGCAGTAACAAGATTAAAAGCTGGAAATGCTTTCTTTTTTTTTTTTTAAACTAGAAGTGTTTGAGCTGAATGAAAAAAATTTCATTAAAATGGAAAATGATCGAGAATTCTTTTTATATAACTTAATAACTTTACTGTTGATATAAAATATAGAACAGTTCAAAAGTAAATGTTTCATTTACATTAAATGTAATTATTTGAAACCATAAAAAATTTTGATTTATTTAAAGAGGGATTTTTCTTTAGGAAACCTTAAGGATCTATATATTTAGGCATATCTGAGTTTCTGGGCAAAGTTTCCACCTTGTTTCTATATATTGTCTATTTATTGCCTAAAAATGGCCCAACTTTTTCCATCAGAAACAGTCTTCTTTTGATCATGCAAATCAGCATTCAAACAATTACTGTAGTTCTTTTCATTACTACATTTTAAAATTGGACTAATATACTTTTATTTCAGGATCTAATATAAAAAAAGGCAACTACTAGAAAACCTCTGCTGATGTGTAGAGGCAATAGAGAGGATCACTTAAAAGTCGAGATTTTTAGAGGCCACCTGTAGACCACTAGCCTGGTCCTCTCCAACAACAAAGGCTCAGTGGAGCACACTTCCAGAGTACCAAGCGCAACAGAAACCTCAATCGGATCTGGGTCACTTGGGTAAAGGGAAGAAACAGCTCAACCCGGGAAAGGGAGTTGAGGAGAAGTATCTTAGCAAATGGTGGTGTTTTCAATATATTCACCTGTCTTTTCCTAGGATTTCTTTTTTTTATGTTTATTTATTTTGAAAGAGGGAGAGCATGCGTGCGTAAGCAGGGGAGGGAGAGAATCCCAAGCAGGCTCTGCGCTGACGGCTCAGAGTTGAAATCAAGAGGTGGATTCTCAACCAACTGAGCCACCCAGGAGCCCCTCCTAAGATTTTTTTTTTTTTTTTCAGTTTCTCTATGCTCAATGTGGGGGTTGAACTCACAACCCAGACAGTCACATGTTCCACGCACTGAGCCAGCTAGCAAGCACTGGGATTTTCTAAAGCTCTTTGTCTCTGTAATTCTAGTTTTGATTTATTGAGGTAAGTAATAAATTACAATGAACCACTAGGTTTATTTCCAGAGATACTATATAACTTTAGATTCACATTTATATCTTTGTTTTTTACACCTAATTTTTGAAATATCCCCTTATTTTTCAGAACTATTGCTAGCTTTACAGACAAAAGAGCTTTTATGAAAGTTATTTACCAATGCATCTTAGAAGCTTTCTTGGCAGTGTGGCATTTTGAGGGAAGACTTCGTGTCTTTATTAGATTACTTTCAAAGTGTGAATATACACCGTGGTTAAATTTCAACAGCAGTCTCTGGAGTGGAGACTGGAATTTGGACTCATGAAATGCTGATTTCTAAAGCTTTCCAATTGGCAAAATCATGACAAAAACATGTTGTGGGACAAAAAATAAACTCTATATTAAAAAAGTATATTTCTTTTAAAAATTATCAAACACGACTGAACAGTTTTTAAAGGGTCATCCTAATGCAAAATCCCTCTTTAAATAGAACTAATTTAAAGCAGTACCTTAGTATTTTAAGGAGGCAAATATAAATATGTAAACATTTGTCTTATGACATTTTCCACAGTAACCTCTTTCATTTGGTAAAATGCTCAAGTTTGAATTGTTTTGAAACAGGCTAAAACAAGTTATAGCTTAATTTATATAGATAAAAAATGCATTCACAGGACGAAATTCAGTGTTTAAGGACATATCAAAAGCTCCCATAAAATTAAAATTAAATATTAATAGAGAATTTCATAAAAACTAAAATATGGAAAAAGCAGTCCCTGTTCATGAACTGCCATTCACCCTAACCATCCACACTCACTGCTACCACTGAGGAAATGGTAGGAACTATAGCCCACTGTAAAAATGATTCTACAGAGCTTAGTGAAGACCAAACACCAGGAGATGGCAAACAAGGGCTGAAGTTACAGAATTAAAAATGGTCACCATACTTTTCACCCATAGCGAAAGTACCCTTTGAGAGCACAGCACACCCCCCCCCCCCCTTGATCTTCCAACAAGGCATTCACAGTTTGGTACCTAGTTCTTTAATCAGGTCAACCCCAAGCAGAGATAAACCTAATGAGTAGGAGCTTTCTTGGGATAAGAGAAGGGAAGTCTGGAGAATTCAGGCTCCCAATTTTCCAGCGACCCAGTATTGCTCCTTACACTCACAACTATCCTTTTTACTTGTTTATTTTGGTATTACTGAATTCACCGTTAGGAATTTCTTATTCTGTTACTTATAAAAGTCATGCTATTAGTTCCAAATAACCTGGAAAACTAAACTACATTTGAAAAGTTCTATTAGGTACTTTAAGCAAAAAAATTCTACAAATCCCACCTGATGATCCAAATATATGGTGTTCCTTTGAAGATGATGTGACAGAATTTCATTCTAGTAGGCATCAATCAAGAAACAAAGGGATAGAGAAAGAGGGTGTAGAATTCATGAAAAGGTCAATTTTGAAATAAGAAAAACAGGTAGTTTACCACAACCTATTATATCATGGTACACAACTTTCACATACATGCTCCCTGTAAATTGTACAGATGACATATTAAATTATTAAAAATTACACTTAGTTTTGTAAGAAATTAAATAGACATGCACAGAAGCTAAAATATTCAGCAGGAAAATCCTTGAAATGGCTTTAGCAGATTCAATGTTAGAAGTTTTACATGTTAATACTTTTCTGTGACACAGTACGACTTCTTTGGATGTTTCTCATGTAACCAGAGGCTATTAAACCCTTTGAGAAATGTTTGCATGTGTTCATTCTTTTAGTCAAGAACAAAAGAAATATCTTAATCTCTGACATTTATAAGGCAGTATTATTACAGTTACAACCAATTTTCAACTCATTACTTTCCAGGAAATTATAGGACTTTTCAATCATCTGTTTTATCAGCTGTGGAAGCTACGGTACAAGGGGAATGAAGTCTGTATGCATTTCCTTCCTCACGACCAAAAGTTGGTGGATGAGTGGGCTGGAAGGCCAAGAAGAAATCTATCCTACCCGTATTTCCCTTTAATAACATATAAATAAGTGAATTCTCAAAGGGTCAATAGGAGATCATAATGTCACTGCAATGATTGTATGGGCTCATGCTCAACACTAATGACACCGATCAAACTGATTAACGAATGGCTCAAGGTAAGTGGTAATGGCAGATGACACATACAAAACTCTTCATAGCTGACCTTTGGGCTGTGGGCCTCAAGTTTCAGCTGCATGAGCTGTGCTAATGTATGCTCCCGGACACTACTCAGTTCGGCCTGCTGCCGTCTCAGCTTTATTAGCAGCAGCGTAAGCTCCTCTGGCTGAAGGAGTACAATTTAAGAATCCAAACAGTGGAAAACAGATTAATTGTTGTCTTAAGTGACAGATATTAAACCAAGATTTCTTGGCAAGTTTCCTCTTACGGTTGACATCAAACATAGTGCCTAGGCACTATGATGATAGGTCCTACATAAATGCATAGATATCTAGAGAAATAGAAGGAACAGTGTTACTTTAAAAGATACAGCAAAACAACAGTATATTAAGGCACTTTCTCAGAATTCATGAGAGAATACTAAATGTTAAGTATTAAAAAGCACAATGCCAAAAAACAACTGTAAAGGTTTGTACATAAGAGTTATTAAAAAATTATCATTAAAAGATATTTTTAAGTGATGCCTAAGACTTTTACAGCAATAGAACAATACCTGCATGTCCAACATTCTATTTTAGAGACAGAAGGTAAATAAAAAGCATTCAAATTCATGTAAAACTTGGATGATATCTTCATATTAAACTCAGTACCTGGGGTCTATTAATTGCTTCCCAGTTATATTTCTAAATGTCACTGTTAATGCATTCACAGGATATTTTAAATAACCAAAGATCAGTTTTTATTTTTTAAGGGGGGGGGGGGGCAGGACACCATTTAATACCAACAGAAAGGTTCCATGAGTACATAAACTCTCCTCCCACACTCTGGTTCCTGATTGGTTACTATGAACACTAAGACGAATAAATTTTCAAAGGTAGATAAAATTCCTTAACAGGCCAATCTGATACATTTTTCTTTGTTAGAAATGCAATAAAGTATGGTCATTGGCAGTCTTATAGGCCGTAAAACATTATTTGATGTTTCTGTGAGCTTTGTTATGATTAAAAACTGCAGATGGGCAAGAGAGAGACTCATCACTTCAGGGCTACAGCGTGGTCTTAAAACTTCCAGGCCAAAAAATGGTCCTGAGATTGATTTATATTGCCTATAACACAGTACTACACCAGCTCTCTTCTGTTCTGTTCATTTGCCATGTCTTTATATTCTATACAATTTTTTTAAGGGACAGAAATAATTTTTAACTGTTATTTGAAATTTTATATGAAATTTTATTGCCTTTAGGTGAGAAAAATGTCAGAAGTAAGTAAGAGTTACTACGGGATTCTTCAGATAAAGCTATCTATGTAGATGAGACAATGCTCTTTTATATTAAAGAGTAAAAGAATGTGTATGTGTGTGACTTAAGGAAGAAATTTCACGACAGGAGAAGAATAACTGCTTTTGTTCTGATGTCAACCACATCTGGTGACCTCGTGACTATGGGAGAGCCCAGGTCTTATGACCACCATATCAAGCTCTTGAGGTCTTGCCAAGGAGAAGGTAGGGTCGTGTAAGGGATTCAGACAGTCTAAGACCCAGAGTGGTATTTGAAAAAAATATCAAAAGAAGTAATTTTGAAACTCTAGTTTATTATTTACTGAGTTAAAAAGATTAAGACATTTTCAAAAGGATGAAAGATTCCAGTAAGTTTGCTACATATTTGAATTTTGAGGCAAAATAAAAACGGGCACATTTTTTGACCCACAAAGGTGATAAGTACATTTTATCCTAACTATCCACTAGAGGGAGCAAGGCAGAAGATAAAAATTCACAAGACGATACTTAGCATTATCTTACGATAAATGTTTCTTGGCAGATCACCAATCTAATATTTAAAAATTACAACATTTAAAAGTTTTCAGTTTTACTCAAGCAATATTTATAAGCTTTAATAAATAAGCTGGAAACAGTTTAAAGCCAGGACACCTGTCTTATATCTTAGCATGTAAAAGACTCAGAGATGAAATAAAACAACATCTGCAAAACACATAAGATGAATTTGTTTTGATTCCTGCAGGAAGAGAATTTTAAATGAACACATCTTCACAGGAACTGACACTACCTACTCAGATCACATCTTCACAAGAACTGAGACTACCTACTGATATTAATGCACAGATAAAACAATGCCATTAAAATAAAAGGAAGTAATGGAAGTCATCTTTTCTATTTAATGTGAAGAATAACAGTGTCCTGGTAATAAAACTCCTTCCCAATTTGAACATAATACTGACAATGAAATGGTAATGGTAAGTACTTGCTTGCACCTAGTATTTTCATAGTCTCTCTCTGCATAAATATGTAAATCAGTTTTTTCCTCTCTAAAGTAGTTAATCTACGCAAAAATTTATGGGAGAAACTTTTTTTTATTTTTAAATTTTATTTATCTGAGAGAGAGAATGAATGTGGGGGAGGGGTAGAGAGAGAGGGGGAGAGAGAATCCCAAGCAGGCTCCATGCTGCCAGCAAAGAGCCTGATGTGGGGCTTGATCCCACTAACTGTGAGATCAAGACCTGAGCTGAAATCAGGATTTGGATGCTTAACCGACTAAGCCACCCAAGTGTCCCCTAGGAGAGACTTCTTAATAGGCCCATAGTGTGACTACACACGGTTCCTTGCTAGATTTGTTTCACTAATCAACAACTCCAACTTCTGTTTTAAGAATGAGGGAATCGGGGCACATGGGTGGCTCAGTCAACTGAGCATCTGACTCTTAATTTCGGCTTGGGTCATAACCTCACGGTTCGTGGGTTCGAGACCCCATGTTGGGCTCTGCCCTGACAGTGCAGGGCCTGCTTGGGATTCTCTCTCTCAGTCCCTTCCCACTTGTGTGCTCCCTTTCTCTCTCAAAATAAACAAACTTAAAAAAAAAAAAAAAAGGGAAGGAGGTAATCAACATCCAATGAAGTAAAGAAACCCACCCAGGTTATACAATAAGCCCTGAAAATATAATCTCATATTTAGGCAATATGACATTTTGGGAGATTTCTCTAGTCAGATAGAGAAGTGGCTGCACGATCCCAAACTCTTCTGATGAGCTCTCTTTCACAAAAGTAGCAACGGTTTTTCTTTGGGAGGAACCTCTCTGAAAATTCAAACTTAAATGCTCTGTAAGATATGTGCTATCATGTGTAGCACATAAATAAAACATGATATGATAAATAAAAATACTGAACTCACCGTTTTGCCTTGGAGGCTCTGGGGACTAACAGACTGTAAAGTCAGGCCAGCTGGCATTGACCTTCTGTCAGGCACATAGACATGCTAGGAAAATAAAGGTACAATATAAATTCTGTGGTCAATGTCAATGATGAGAAATCTTAAATTTTACATTATAAAGTATCATTTAAAATTTGTTATTAGTGCTAATGAAAGTAGATATTAAAAGTTAGTTGCAAATGTTATCTGAAACTGTATCAATGACCTTTTCACATTAACACCTATTACTTTACAGGCATACCTAGGAGATACCGTGAGTTCAGTTCCTGACTACTACAATTAAGTGAATTATGCGATCAAGCGAGTCAAATGAATTTTTTGGGTTCCCATTGCATGTACAAGTTATGTTTGCACTATGCTGCTATTAAATGTGCAAAGGCATTATGTCTAAAACATATATATATATATATACATATATATATACACCTTAATTAAAAGATACTGCAAGAAATGCTAACCATCATCTGAGCTTTCAGTAAATTGTAATCATTGATGACAGATCCCCATAACAAATATAACAGTAAAAGAATGGTTTGAAATAATGTGAGAATTACCAAAACATGACAGAGACAGAAGTGAGCAAATGCTGTGGGAAAAATGGTGCTGACAGACTTGCATGACACAGAATGGGAGCAAACTTTAAATCTGTAGAAAATGCGGTACCTACAAAGTGCACTAAAGTGAAGCACACAAGAATGAGGTATGCCTGGTGTTTACACTTTAAATGAATTTTTTACCCATCTCTGATTTTGTAATAGCAAACACTGGTCATGTGGAAAGTGCTGGTTCGGTGAATTCTGCAGATGTTGACACATATCAGTATACAATACCAGTAACACACATTTGTTAATACTGCTGATCTTTAAGCACCAGAAAGCTGTCAAGCTCACAGTGGCAGATACAACATTTCCAAAATTCTAATTTTTGCTTGAAAGCTCAAATTTGTCATCAGTGACAAATACTGTTGGTTGTTTTCCTGGAAGTGACAGGATAGCATTTCACTCTGAGAAGTGTCTGTCAAATACTGAGTGTGAACAACCGTAGAGTGTCTGTCATTCATCCTTTCAAGTAAAAATGGTGTTTCAGGAAAAAAGGAGCTAGTTCAGCTTGCAACTCAATCACACGTATCTTTTTCTGAGTCAACCTTGATGTTAGTAGTTTGGTACGCAAGAGAAATGCTTTATGCACCATTTCCCATTTCATCGCACACACTATGAAAATGATGTATAATGAAAGGTCAAGATTGAATAAAATTATCTTTTATTGCTTCATCAAAGGGATTTTTAAGTGAATTTAAAAATTCACAGTTGGGAGCTGCCCCCCTGATTTACGCTAATGTGCCAGTACCCCATCGTTGCTTTTGCACTCAAAAATGGTAACGCAATGAATGATGTCTTATTATTGCCATTATAAAAATAGTTTTGAGCTTACAGACTAGACTCCTTGCAAGGGTCATGGGAACCCCACAGGGGTCCACGGACGTATTTTGGGAACCAATGATCACATCAAGGAAAATGACAGGAGAGTTTGAAAGAAAATTTTGGCAATGTTTAAGAAGTTTTTTGGGAAGAGGAGTAGACCAGTAGTTGATTAGGAACTAGACAGAGAGCATACATTCATATTTGTTTTTGAAACAGATGATACATTTAGGTCAAAAATAATAAAAAATGCTAATTCCCAGGAGAACATGTTTCAACCACACACTATTGAATCCGATTTCTCTTAAATATTGTTACCATTTTTTTTTTTTTTTTTTACATCAAAGATGATTTAGTTTTGGATGTACAAAGTGACAAAACACTGAACTCCGTTATGATGGAGTTCAACGTGAGCCTTTTTTGGTGAGGCGAACTAAAGCTTCCTCCAAGAAGTAAAATTCCTGACTGACTTATTCATTTCTAACTAATGCTTATTTATGGAAAACATACACCTTATTTATATCAAACATATACTTTATGCAATGTTATAACTGAAGGATTCAGTCTGTCAGAGGGATAAGAAAAGGTACATTTTAAAATGGTGTAAAGTAAGAAATTCTTTAGAATTAAAAAGAAAATGACAGAAAAATTCCTTTTCATTTTAGGATAGACATTAAACAACTGGCTGCATACAGGCTGAACGATCAAAACATGTGCTTTAGTATTCTAAAAAGCTAACCAACACAAAAGCTAATTATTTGAATTAACTCCAAATAGTCTACTAAGCAATGCTTAAACCAACTTCATGTACAAATTAAAACATGATCTCTATGTGTATCTTAATTTTTAAAAACTATATATGCCACCATGCATTGTTATCCTAATATTAAATTGGGTACATAAGGAGATGATTTCAATAAGCCACATATGCAGCTGGTTAGAAGAGATTAGCACTTTTCTTAAAAAAAAAAAGTTTATTTACTTTAAGAGAAACCAAGAGTAAGAGTGAGAGAGTGGATGGGGGGAGGGGCAGAGAGAGGGAGAGAGAATCCCAAGCATGCTCTGCGCTAACAGTGGGGCTCAATCTCATGGTCTCATGAACCATAAGATCCTGACCTAAGCCTATACCAAGAGTCGAATGCCTAACCAACTGAGCTACACAGGCGCCCTGAGCTCAGCACTTTTATCTTAGCAAAGTGCGGGATGAACCTGATGCAAGAATACAGGTATGCTGCTGGAAGAGGACAGGAACAGAATTTTCAAGTGTGTGAAGAGCCAATAAAAATGCAAGTGGTTTTAACCTACATGGAAAGCTGATGACATAGGCTATGGAGCATAGAAGAATGCATAACACATCTGCTCAAAATAAATATTTTTGTGCTCTCGAAAGATGATGTGTTGCAAGCTTAGGTTTTTATATGTGAGATTCTGATACTAGAGATTATTCTTTTTTAATTTTAATTTTTTAAAAAAGACATTTATGATTTTTTAAAAAGTTTATTTATTTTTTTTAGAGAGAGAGAGAGAGAGAGAGAGAGAGAGAGAGAGAGAGAGAGAGAGAATGCATGCCAGGGGGAGGGGCAGAGAGAGAGAATCCCAAGCAGGCTCGGCACTGTCAGCACAGAGACCAATGGGGGGCTCAAACTCACAAACTGTGAGATCATGACCTGAACTGAAACCAAGAATCGGACGCTTAAACAACTAACTGAGCCACCCAGGCGTCCCATATTCTTCCTTAATTTTTAAAACAAAGGAGCTGTCTTGCCTACCTATTTTTTTGTCTCTCACATTAAGAAAAAAGAATAGGTGGACAGAAATAAAACACAACATCCGTAAAGTAGTAGTTAACACAAGATTAGCAGATATGTTACCTTAGGATGATGGGCCCTGTGCCTGCGGTCTATCGTCACATCTCCTCTCTGAATTGGCGAAGACACTTCCGACCTGTATGTTCGTTGAGGGGAGTATCCCTGATAAGCAGCTATTGACCCATGGGAAGGTGATGTGGGAATAGAGTGCATTGTCTGATCAGAAATATTAACCATGGTTTTAGGACTGGTCAAAGTACCGTGACGAGGGAGGGTGCTCTGCTTATTATAAAACTGACGCTGCTGCCATTCGTAAAGCTGCCACATCGTGTCATCTCTCATTGATCTCCGTTTCTCTTCTGCTCCAGGCCCTACTGTTTTGTCACGAGTGGAAGGGGTTACACTGCAGATGCTTTCAGGCCGGGTCTTGCTGTTTCTGGGGAGTGTTCTGTAACCTTCTGGATAGCGGGCCATAACCTGGGCTCTGTGGCTTGGCATATTTCTTGGTAACGTTTGGTATGAAAGGACTCTAAAATTAAAAAAAAAAAAAAATTGAAATATAAAAACGAAGAAAAGATTTGTTTTCCAGATTCTAAATTAGAGTAAATTTTTTTTTTCCTGCCGGTAAGTAAAGTATATCTTGGGACTTACTTTTAAAAAGTTGATCAAAATATTACACAGGGTATAAAATATTAACGAACATATTTCGACCTTTTTATGAAATTCAATTTGATGACTTTACTACATTAAGTAAAAAGTATCTTTGTTATTTACATAAAAGACTGTTAACTCCACACAACGTGCAGTTTGGTTAAAAAAAGGAAAAATACTTACTTGTAAGAATATCTAAGATCTAATCTTAAATTTGTCTCTGTAGCTTGTTCTTATATAAACAAACTCCTAGGCTCTTTTCATAAGGTAAGTAGGAATGGAATACTAAGGGTTTGAGTTGTCCTATAGAGCAAGAACACAGGAAATGAATCCCTGCAGGTATATGTGACTCCTCTATTACAATGTTTCTTTCAGAAAGCAGGACTATTTCTGGGAAGAAGCGCATCAGTACATTTGTGGTTTGAAGAGAAAACTCTCCTTGATATCTTTTCTTAATTTGAAAAATAAAAGTGACTGGAAGCTAAAGCTCGAAATTTAACTATTTAAAGACAAAACACTTAAACGTGGTAATATTCAGATATACAACTGCAAATCTCAGGAGTTTTACATGTTTCTAGCATGGAAATGAATATTCCACCTTGGTATAAACATTTGTGGCAGGCTTTTTAAAGCAATCTAAAAATTCTCATCTATATTAAGCATCTAAAATAAAGTTCTTTTAAAATGCTATATTTTTGGGCATGGATACATAAGGCATATTACTAAGCACATATTTCCTAATGTTTCCTAAAATGAGAGAATAAAGTAGAATTTTAGTTTACAATTTTTAAAAAAGACTCTGTGATAAAAAGTTTTAACTATCCTTTGCTAACCTCATGCTAGGTCAGATACATTATATAAAAAAGTTTCTTAAAAAGTTAGGATTTGTGTTCCCCCGTTATCTTCAGAGGTAGGAATAAGGTGCAATTAAAATTCAAATTCTAAATGCAAACACAATCCTTTTAATAACAATAACCACAATAAAATCAAGATTTAAAAGATCAATATTATAAGTATTCATCTTGCTAGCATCTATACTTGGCATAAATCTATATTCTAATATAAAATGTAATTCAATCAACTAAATGTGGGGGAGTTGGGACCCCATACACCCAGGTTTTCCAACCTCTTCTTTCAACATTAACACATTTCTTCTGTGCACTGTATTTTCAACATAGAGTGTAGTTTGCAATTGTGCATGCATGATTGCATACTATTTTGCTGCCTCCTACTGGGTGTTAAAATGTCAAAAAGGTGGTGATTACATAGGCCAGAAAGGGTAGAAGACTTAATGCGTAAATTACCTGACCACACTCTTTCACCATCTGGGAATCCTTGGCTGATAAGCTGGATGTCAGAGCTGTTTGACCCAAGACTGTTGTCAGTGACAATGTGTAAACACTAATGTACCGTAGTAAAAAAAGATTTCATTGTGATGATTAGGTGTAATGAATTGGGTGCGTTTGAGCTAAGAGGAATGGTGATAATAAAAATCCCTGCATAATTTGTGCCTACTAGGGCAGTAAAATTATGTTACCTTTACAAAAACACCAGAGGAAGTCTCAAGTTAAATACACTTTTTTTGTGGCTTAAAGCACCCACAGAGGGGATAATGCTGTGAAAAATATGACAAGATAATAAAGTGGGAAAAAGCAGCTGATCAAGAGTCAGGAGGACCAAGATTCTTGCTCTCCTACTTATGTATAAGGAGACCTTGGATGAATTACATCTTCTGGGACTCAGAGAATGTTAGAGAGCATGGTGTTTTTGTTTTGTTTTGGTGGGGGTGGTGTGTGGAAAAGACCAAGAGTGCATACATCTCTTAGTGTTTTCTCCTTTTTAAAGTGATCTCTATACCCAATGTGAGGCTTGTACTCATGACCCTGAGATCAAGAATCACAGGCTCTTCCAGCTGAGCCAGCCAGGTGTCCCTCATGCTCCTTTTAGTATGTGGGTTAAAGGAAGAGTTAGTGAGCCCACTAGGAGTGGCATGTGAGCTCTTCCTTAAGCAGCACTCTTTTCATTATGCCAATGATTCCTAGACTTTTGGATTTAATGAAGAAGCAAAACAATCCTTCTATGTAAAAAAATTTCCCCCGAACCACGAAAATTATTTTTAAAACTTTACTCTTTAATTAAAAATAAAAATACACCTGGAAGGGCATAATCTTAAAATGCTACTAGAGTCCTTCATATGCTACCCAAATCTAGCGAACTGAAACTTTGGGAGATTTGGTTTTCTCATCTATGAGATGATGTGATCACAAAGCCATCTTACAGTTCTAAACTCCATGTCTTATATATTCGAAATTTTTCCATTTCCTTTAACCATTCCCCCAAACTAAATTTCCTTCATCACGCTGGTTGTTCTTCAGCTTTTCAATGTCTTTACTTACAACAGGCTTGCTTAAAATTGAACATGCCCCTCACACCCCAACAGGAACTGCTGCAGTGAGGCTAACCACTGGAGGTCTTTGGGGCTGGAGTGAAGAAAAAAGGTACCCAGTACTCTGATACAACCAGTATAAAGGTTCTTCTATTCTTTGCTGCTTTCTTGCCACAAATATTTCCTATTTGTTCCCCCCCTGCTTGGTCTCCCTTTCTATCCCTTACCTTCTCTGTTAACAACAAAGCTAGAAACTGGAAGAAGTTCAGAGTTGGCAACCCCACAGCTATCTGCTAGGAAGCAAGTCAGTCACAGAAATAGACACTATCCTAGAACTTCTGTCCTAGTACTAAAGCAATTTACCCCAATATACCTTGATTTGGTCATTTGCAAATTCAAGAACTATTATAGAGACTTTAATATGCAAAAAGCTCTGTACTAAGCAGTGAACTATACCATAGAAGCACATACCGAAAATATAAATGTTAACTTTGTATCTAGTTTGGAAATGTGGGAAAAAACTATTTCTAACCATATAACGAATGGACATATATTTTTAATTTAAAACACAGTAAAAACTGCCCATAAACTAATGTTTGAGTTCCAGCTCAGAAAGTCTATTACACCAAAACCCTCCATCAGTGCTCTGAAGCATTCACAATACGTGAGCTGGACGCTCCTGTAGACATGTATATTCAACTGGAGCCATTAACCTATCCTATGATCATTAACAGTATGCTATTTCCCTACTGAGCTTGGCTAATTAATGACTACAAAGCTTAAAAGGCTCTTCTGCCATCTTTGGAACCACTTTTGAAGAATTTTAATACAAAGTTAGGTTATTTTCAAGTAAATTTATTTTTACCACATATACTTTCTAGCATTTTGAGACCTGTTTTTCAAAAACGGGTTTCCTTCAGTGGTTTTCCCCAAAGAAATTCAAATTAAGCAAAGTGTGATTTACTTTTAAGTGAAAGCTTAAGAAATGAACACTGTAAGCTCCTTCATCAGGTTTGGTGCTCCATTCACTAGCAGCTGCCTGTCAAACACCATGAAAACCCTGTCCCTGTGATTCTGCCATGCAGAACAATGGATTAAGGCACCATGCATCTTAACAGTGCCTGCCACTCACAAAGAAACTTTAAAGCTCTGTTCACAGATGCAGGGATCTACTATTTGACTAAATATTAAACCCCTTTTCTTTCTTATCAGAACTTTAATAATAATAGCAAGGCTTCCACAAAGTTTTACAAAATGAATTATACTATGAATAACCCTTATGCTTCTTTCCACCAATCAAAATTATTGTATTATAAAACATCCTATTTTTTTTAAAATATGAAGTTCATATAATAATGTAGGTGGTATATCTCACTCATTGACCCAAAGTAGACTCTAGCCAGTGACTCCAAAGTTGGAGAGGCAAGGCAGAGAAAATCTTAGCTCAAAATACTTTCAGAAGCTGTAAATCTGCTTTCAAAAGAAAAAAGTCACACAGAAAGCCTTTATGTGTGTTAATTATACCTATCCAGAGACCTAAAAGTTCTTGGAAAATATTATTTATGCTCAACAATTAAGAAAACCCTAACTTCCAGATGTTTGTCAAACCACTTTATACAGTTTCAACTGTAAGAAAGTATAGATAGAATCATGGAGGAGAAGTGATTTCATTAAGAAGTGAGGTTTAATTTTCTGGGTAGAGATTCAGAAAATTTTCTGGCTGGCATTTTTATTATTGTTTCCTTGATAATGGTTACCTTAAGTACTACCAAACATCCATTCATTTATCCCCCCCAGAATTAACTCTGGTTTTCCTTCTGTCTAATCAAACTTTATTTTTGAAATAGCAAATATTTCTCACAACCTTTCCTTGGGAAAATCAGAAAAGTGAGCACTGAGGGTGGAGAAAAAGAAAATGGAAGTGAACAACACACTGCAAGAGTGTTTTGCAGTGCTGGTTGAGATAACAAAAGATGAGGCCAAGTGTACCCAGGCCTTTGAGCTGCTCCTGAAAGGAGAGAGACTTTGGCTGACAGCTGCAGACATCAGCCATGACAACTGAGCAAACTGGAAGAACTGTTAAGTTAATCTTCACTTAACCAAAACATCATTAATGTCATTGGGTTTTGGTTTTCTACTATTGAGAGGTAAGAGTCACAATAACTCTTCAGGTAATTTTTCTGCCCACAAGCACATTAAAGTCTTTTTTAGGTTTTGCATCACCAAATTCTGGCCTAAGGACAGAACACTGTTTCCTATTGTAGGGGCCCGCTTTTCTTCCATCTCCTCTGGCCTTTATTTTTCATCTCCTTTGCGGGTCCCTCAATTCTTTTTCCCTTAAATGTAAATTTTCTTTCAGGTTTTCCTGTAGAATCTTTATTTTATCTAGCTTCCAGCTGAATGAATTTATCTATTTTCATCCTTATCTTTAAGCGCTTTTGATACGATGATGATGCCCCAAAACTTACTCAAGTCCAGATTTCTCTTTGCAGCTACAGACTACATACAGGCCGCCTCAAATTGAACCTGTCCAATTATTCATTACTTTCTCTCTTCCCAAATCTTTTCCATGCAGTAAAAGGCACCAGACAATCCCTGATGACCAGAGTCTTAAAAGCAGGTGTCATGCTTGATTTTCCCCTATCAGACTGAGACTAGTTTGCAATCAAGCACATCCAAGCACTCAACTAGTCTTGTCAATCCCAACTTAAATACATCCCCTCTCTCTCCTCATTTCACTTACTCCAATAGTGTTTGAACGTTCTCTAATTCATTCTCCAGATTCTTCGGTGGGAGTGATCTTTCTGAAACACCAAATCTGAAAACATCTCTTCTGGCTTATCTCTCCAGCCTTGGTTCTCATGCATCATCACAGAGGTAGTACCTAAGCCTGGATTCCAGCTCTGTCAACTCTGCAGTTTTGCATATCTAAGCCAATTATCAGCCTGCCACCCTTTACAACTCAGCTCGTATTTCATTTCCTGCAGAACAGTTTTCCTGGACCCCTAGGTTGGGTTCAGTGTCCCTGAAACCTGTTTTTGTAAGCACCCTGTTCTTGCCTTCATTTTGTAACAGTGTATTGCACTTGTTTATCTAACTTTCTTCTCTACCAGGGAAGGACCTCTGTGAGAAATCTGGATAGCATAATGAGAAACAGAGAAAAAACAGTTATGTCTGATTACCATGAAGAAAAGATTGAAATGAAGCTATAATGTCTAAAACACAATTTAAACTAATACTTTTCAACAGGTGTCTCAGAAACCAATCTTCACCAACATAGTATGAAAGAAACGTGGGTTCAGGACATGTTATGACAAGATACTTACCCCCTGGTTTCTTCTTCATGACCCCTCCCCTTCTGGATTTTAATCCACTGTTCCAACTGTTGCATTGAGTTTGTCCTCTGTATGACTCGATCAGCCTCTGTGTGTAAGGGCCCGGTATTTGGGTGGTTTCCACCTCTAAGATCTGCCAGGCTGACATTGACAGTTTTGTTCTCTGAACTGTTCACGTTGACTGGTCTATAGTGTCCAGTCTGAGCTGGACATGTTGACCCGCTCTCATATTCAGATGGCAGAGAATTCAACTTCACACTGTTAATTTTTGTTAAAGGTCTATCTTGACCATCCTTCTGAAATCCGTATTTTTCAGCTTCCAATGCCTTTTTGTCTTCATTTTTGCTTATTTCTTTGTTTTTCTGGTTATTTTGGACCTCTGGTTTAATTAGCACTCTATGGTTGGGAAAGTTATTGATTTCCTTAGTTGGGGCATTTTCAGGTGTAATCTTGTCCACTCTGAAATCAGAGAAGAAAATCATAGTAAATCAGATGAAATAATGTGCATGTTATTTCTTGGATTCAATCTAGGAAAAATGTAAAATTACCTTTGACTTTATGGAAAAACCTGAAAGGGTCACAGAAAACAAGTCTGTACAAACCCCCAACGTTATGATATGAAAATTCAAGCACAACACCAAAATGCATAAATACAAAAGTGGGAGGGGAAGAAAACATAAAATGTATGGTGTATAAAGCACTGGAGGATAAGAAGTGATGAGTGTTCCCATAAGAAATCTGGAAATAAAGCAAATTAAGATTGCCCTTTGACAGTAAAACCTCAAAATCCACACGTAAAGGACCACAGCAGCTAGTCATTTGAAATACATAATGTGGCTTCCAGCCAGGAGGGTTAACTCATCTTGAGACAAACATGAATCTGGTTTGTGGAAATGGCTGCACCAAGAAATTACAGTCTGATGCTGTCCAAGTTCTGAACCATATGACTTACTAACTCTATGTTTGTATTCAAGAGGACCTGACTTTTGGTGAAGAACTCTTACAGCCAGACTGCTATAAGCTCTATCTCTTACTAGCTATGTTTTTGGACAAGGTGTAGAGATTTACCGTGGGGATAACTGTAGCACCAGGACTACAGGATTGTTGAGGACCAGATTAATATTTCAGTGGCTGCCACAGACTTTATTACTATTATCATTCTGTCTTATCAAGCAATTCTGGATTAGAATCTGGCATCCCATATCCATCTCCCCACTGGAAGAATGTGCTGCTTAACAGTACATTGCTGGGCCACCGGACAGTTTTATTGCTCACCATTCCAGTTGTTATATCTAGGACTTTCTGAAGAGAGTCAGCTTCTCTGAAACCAATCACCTCCAGACTCTGACAAGACCAAGCTGAGTGTCTGAACCTGCATGAAATTGCCAAGATCATGCCAAGCTGGGAGGCCTTTCAGGAACTGACCAACCTTCTACATTTCCGTATATAATAATGTTCCTATCAGATCCCAAGTGTGATACTGCTGCCAGTTTTGGTGATGAGTAGGAAATACATAACCCATACATACTTAGCTATAGACAGAGTTTAGAATACAATTAGTGAATGTAAAAAAAAAAAAAAAAAATGAAAAGAAATGTGACTACTTTTCTTAGAGTAAATTTATAAGCTATCCACATATTTAGGTTGGATATAACCCATAGCTTCTAGATTGGAAGCAATATTAGACACTGGGGAAGTTTATTAAGATACGCTATGGAGCTTCTTTATCTTAAAAGATAAAAGTGTGAGAAGATTTACACTAAAAGCACACTGACCTTTACTAAATTCTAGGAGTGAGGGGTGGGTTTAATATTGAATAACAAATATCTGAAAAAAGTTTTTAGACTTAGTTGCCTATTATTTTAAAGTAGAACAGCATTGCCTTTTTTATCTTCATTTCTCCAAAGACTTATCATTTAAGACATGTAACAAAAAGACATATATACTGACTTTTCGAATGGAACCAATGAATTTAGAAGAAATTAACTACCTAGTTAAAAGCTGGATGTTTTATCTCTTATGATAGGTTCCAATAAATATTTGTAAGTATTTTGGCCATACAGGAAAGAGAGCCCATTACCTTAAAACCAAGCACACAAAATCTCCCTCTACTTATGAAATATTATAATAATTAGGTTCCTTCAGTTTGAAATATTAAGTAAGGCTAACAAGGCGGGCTAAAAATGCCAATAGCTAGCAGTAGAATAAAAAGCATAATTTCTACAGGATAATGGTGACCGACATCAGGCTGGGCACAAAGGTGGTTTCCAAGAATTTCTGGCTAGGGCTTCCTATGTGGGGTTAGGCATCAGACTTCAGCTCAGGTTGTGATCTTGTGGTCTGTGGATTAGAGCCCTGCTTCGGGCTCTCTGCTGTCAGCACAGAGCCCACTTGGGATTCTCTGCCCCCACCCCCCCGCCCCTGGCTCATGCTCTCTCTCAAAAATAAACAAACATCAAAAAAAAAAAAATTCTGGCTGAGTAAATTATATCAATACAACCTGCTAAACATTGTTACAGGCACATAATCAACTAATAAGTTGTTAGAAGTCCAACCAAAATATTGACTATTATTTTTATCACCCTAAATTATGAGTAATTATCAGTTTTTAGAGTGGAAAATACAAGAAAAGAAAATGGAAGTTGAAATTCTGAGATAAGGACAACATATATTATGAGACTATCTGGAAATCAAATATGTGAACTATGATGCTGATTTCTTTATTCTAAATAACTCCTTAAAAATTTTACTCTGATGTTAAAATTGTCTTAATACTTTTAATTAATTCTTTTCACCTACACAATTCCTCTACCTATTAGTGCTAATCACCTCAATTTTATGGCCATTTGGGTAATTTTTTTTTTAAGTGAATGCTATACCATACATGGGGCTCGAACTCATGGCCCTGGGATCAAGAGTCCCATGCTTCACCGACTGAGTTGGCCAGGCAATCCCCATCAGGTAATTTTTACACATGAGATTCCAAAAGCAATTTTCCTTTTATTAGCTTGTCACATAGAATACGCAGATGGTTGAGGTTTTTTTGGTTTTTTTTTAAATAGGTGTCCTAGAATTTAATCCTGGGCCTTCCTTTTTCTATTCTTACTTTTCCTAGCTGTAATTACTAGTGATTGGTTAAGTTGATTTGGACTTGATATTAAAAAAAACAAACCACAAATATATACATCAATTTCAGTCTTTTAACCAACAAATCAAAAGACTTTACTAGTGTGTACACTAACCCTCCCCCACCACCAAAACGAAAAGGTTTATATTATAACAGTACCCTAAATCCCTGAGAAGAGAGAAAAAGAGAATAAACTTGCAAGGAAGCATCTTTCTTGTATGAGACATATGCTCAACTATAACTGACTGGAAAAAAAACTTAATGGTGTCACAGATCTTTCTTCAAATTACAGGAATACAATTTTTTTTAAAGCATATTATTCAGCTGCTATTTAAGTAGTTTTATAAACAGATTTCCTCTCACTAGTTCTTCATATAGTTGATTATTAAAATGATTCAGATGTTCAAAAAGAAAAAAATCACAGGTCAATTTTAATAGTACATATTTGTACTCTCAAGGAATCTGAATATTGAAGTTTCAAAAGAAAGAAGGTAGAATTTATAAAAAAGTAGACATATTTAAAAATAATCTAAATGCTTGCTGAGTTATTTTCTGGAGACATTCATCATAAAACCATCAGAATTAACCAGGAAATGCTGAAGAAATGAAACTCATCAAAATTTTTTATTTCTATTTATTAAACTTCAAAAACATACAACATAGCATAAAAACACAATAAAATTAACTTCATGAATATAAATTGTTTTCTAAGATTTAGGCTTTGAAACAGTCTCGTGTAGTTTTAAGATAACAATTAAAAACGTACTTACCGGAAATTAAAGGTAATTCTGTAAGAAGAAAGAATATTCAGTTTGAATGTTAGGATTCTGGATTCACCTCAGTACACTGATAGGTGAAAATGAATAAAGAGGAAATGGGGAATAAAAACACAGGTGGTATCTCAAATTAACTAAAGTATATTAATTTAATACAGAACATGAATTAATCCTTGCTTTCTGAGGAAGAAATGATTTCGTATCATGAGTAATAAAATGATATGCACTATGATAACAATATACTTGCAGGGCATGGAATAAAATGTAAGTGGAAATCACAGTTATTTTCCCTACAAGCTTTTACCTTTTCACGGGTTCTGTCTGTACTAGGGCAGCATCTAACATGGCTTTCATCCACAACTCCATTTCCTTTCCTGTATCAGTGCAGAAATAATAGGTCCGCATGTTTGGATGGGCTGCCTGATTGAAAATGATAGGATCATTTTAAATAGATACATGGGATCTGTAAAAGAAAAAGAAAGAAAGTTAAGTAGTTCCTACAGAGATCATTACTGTCAACTTTCAAAGCAAGCAAGACTTGTCTCACACACAGAGTTACAGAAATGACTGACTTAAGAAAAATATAATTCAATCTTTAAAAAAATGTAACTATTAAAATTTCCTCCCAACACTGCCATTTTCCTTTGAAAATTAAAACAAGGGAAACGGTGTATGGGAAGGAAAGGAGGTAAGAAATGAAGCACCTTGTTGTGCCCCTTTGCTGTGCTTGTCCATGCCCAATTCCCTAGCAATTCCCATTTACTACAATTCATACCTCTTATTCAAGAAGGTTCCATAAAAATTGAACTACCAAACAAGGCAGCAAATCCACTTCTTATTTAAAGAAGAAAACACTAGTTCAAAGTGATATATGCACTCCCACTGCAGCATTATTTATAATAGCCAGATACGGAAGCACCCTAAGTGTCCGGTGATAGATGAATGGATAAAGCAGATGTAGTAGACAGACAAAGACAGACTGACAGACACACACACTGGAATGTAACTCAGCCATAAAAAAGAAAATGAAATCTTGCGACAACATGGAGAGACCTGGAGGCTATTACGCCAAGTGTTCTAAGTCTGAAAGAGAAAGACAAATATTTTACGACTATTTGATGGAGCCTAAAAAACAAAACAAGTGAACAAACATAACAAAACAGAAAGACTCAAAGATAACAGGGAACAAACTTTTGGTTACCAGAGGCAGGAGGGATTAGAGGGTAGGTGAAATAGTTGAAGAGGATTAAGAGGTATCAAATTCTACGTACAAAATAAATAAGTCGTGGGGATAGAACATACAGCATAGGGAACACAGTCAGTGACACTTGTAATAACTTTGTATGGTGACAGATGGTAACTAGTCTTATTATGGGGATCATTTCATAATATATAAAAAATATCAAATCACTATGATGTACACCTGAAAGTATTGTCGATTATACTTCAATTAAATAAAGAATGTTCCAGAACAACCAGCCACAAAATTAATAGAAATGTTCATGTCCTAGCATTTCCCCTTTGTGTTAACAACTCCTTTAGTCTTCAAAAGGTGCCGCTGTTAAGGCATTTTGTTTAATCCTTATAGACGTCTACACAAAAACATACAAGATTTACAAACGATTCAAAACGGTATTTCCCTTTAGCTTTTCATCTCAAGTTTCAGAGTTAAAATGTAAATGTTTGGGTTGAGGAAAGCCTATGTAACTGGAAAGTGCGTTTTTATTTTTTTTTAAAATGCTTATTTATTTTGAGAGAGAGAGAGAGCGAGCGCGCACGCGTGTGTGTGCGGTGGGGGGAGGAGCAGAGAGGGAGAGAGAATCCCAAGTAGACTTTGCACTGTCAGCATGCAGCCGGGTGCAGGGCTTGATCTCATGAACGATGAGATCATGACCTAAGCTGAAATCAAGAGTCAGACCTTTAACTGAGCTACCCAGGTGCCCCTGCCCTTTTTTTTTTTTTAAGTTTATTTATTTATTTATTTTGAGTGAGAGTGTGTGTGAATGGGGGAGGGGAAGAGAGAGAGAGACAGAGAGAGAAAGAGAATATGAATCCTGACCAGGCTCCACTGTCAGCACTCGGATACTGATGTGGGGCTCAAACTCACCAACCATGAGATCATGACCTGAGCAGTAATCAAGAGTCGGATGCTTAACCGACTGGGCCACCCAGGCACCCCTGTGGGTTTTTATCTTTATAGTCATTCAATCTGCCTGTTTCTGAGAAATGAAATAAAGATGTCAATCAGGAACTGGTATCCAACATATGAACACTGAGTGCTCAGCTTAATGCATGGGCTGACAAGACAAAGAAGGACAGCAGTAGTAGCTGTATCAAAGTAGAGAAAGAGGCTGAGGTAGAGACTTCTGTGAAGGAAACATTCTTAATTTCCATGTAAAAATGCCTGTGACAGTTTCCTATCACATAACTGAAGAACAAAGAAAAACAAAGACTCTTTCGGCATACAGTGAAGTAAAGGAAAAGAGTAATAAGTATGTAGTTAGTCTGCTAAACATTAAAAGATGAGAGGAATAAATCTGGAGCCACACACTTTACTCCAAAACCTAGACTATCTGCTTTATTTAAACAAGATCAAATTAGCTTCTTCAATTTTTTTTTTCCAGAAAGAATCAAGATAGAATTAAATGAACACAGTGATCCAAATAACTATGTAAGCAACAAATCTCACTTAACTGATCAGAGATATAAAACTATCCACAGAAACAATTTAGAAGAAACAGCTGAAATGCTACATGTTGTTAAATGATTAAAGCTACCACAAAGTGTCATTGCACTGCTTTAGTGGAGTTTTGGAGAAATGAATGAAAGACCACGGTCCATATTTGTGATCAGTGGAAGGAAGACTGGGCTAGTGCTAAGAAGATCCAGGTACAGCCATGACTCCTATGCTAACAAACCACACCCATGCTTGACAGATGTCAAATGGAAATATTTACTAGATGATGATCAAGTTTGCTACCTAGCTTCAAGTCCCACAGTCGTTCATGAAGTCTCTACTCACCACTATGACAAGCAGTAGATTCAGTGTCCAAAGGTGCTCATAAATTCAGAGGAAACAACATTGCAAAAGAGAGTTTGAGAGAGAAATTACTATCCTTGTACTTGTAACAGATAAAATATATATTTTTAAGTCTAAGAACACAGCAAAAAGTCCTACAAAGAGTACAAATTCAATAACCTTTTGCCAAATTGATGAGCAAAGAAACAAAAAAAAAATAAATTCATGATCAAATATAAGTATCAAACGGTTTTACATGTAAAAGTAACTTTATGAAGTTATTAAAGTTACTAGAATTAACTTTGTTATAGCATTTTGAAATATTTAATTCTGTTTTATGGTTCACACTGTTTATAAAAATTTATTGAAATTGTATGCCATTCCCTTCTTATCCACAGTGTTTGCTCAGATATTACCTTCTCATTGAGGCCATCCACCCACGCCCAACCACTATTAACTTCTTTGCTCTTTTTTTCCCCAGAGCTAATAATGCAACGTATGAATTAGCAAAAGTTGTAAATCAGCTGCAGTCCTGAGTACTCTTGAAAAAAGAGTGGATGGGAATTAAAAATGGAATAAATTTTATAATGGGGTAAACATTTCCACTGTTAAACGTGTTACCCTAATTTTTCCCCTTTTCCTTAAAACAGTTTTTACATCAAACCCTTTAAGAGTTCTTAATTTAAGACTGACTTAAAAAACAGGTGACCTCTGAAATTTATTTCAGCCATAATCATGAGGCAAAAAATGCAGTATGGTTTTTGAAAACAAAAAATAACCAAACTATCATTAAAGTGGCCTTTTAGTTGAGGTATTTTACAAACCAGCGCTATCAGAAGCAGATGGGTATTGTCAGAGGAGGTGGGCTCAGGTCTGCTTGGATTTAGTGACCGTTTTTAATGTCTCAACTTCCATATTATCTCAAATGTACCTGATGCTCATGATGTACTTAGACCCGAGAACATTTTTGCAAATATTCTCTGAGGTCATAAATGTACATATCTTATGTTAAAAAACATAGTTGTTCTCTTTCATAGTACTCTTCCCCTAACTTATAATGAAACATTTCAAACATACAGTAAGTAACCTTTGAAGAATAGTACAGTGACCACCAGGACACCTACAGCTGTATTTACCAATTATTACTATTTTCACATATTTGCTTTATCTAGAACCATTCTTAACTATAAAGACACTTGGCCCTTGGATATCTGAGAAAACGCTTCCTAATTAAAAGGGAACCTAAGACTATTAACTAATATATTTTAAATATAAAAATGACCATCACTAAAATATCTTTTTGTAATAATCTATGGGTCGATATCCATTTTTTTAAATCAGTGCAAGATTCAAATACAGAATTAAAAAAGTATGACTACTTCCTTACCTTAAAAGCATATTTGCGGTTAATGTGATCCTCTGAGGTAAGCATGGCTATCTGAAAACTAGGTAATAGTATGCTTCCCAGGATACCCTCTTCTTTCTCATCTAAGAGATAATTGAACATCTGATTAGAATTTTAAATGTTCTCACGAAGCAGAATAACTTTTCTCAAAATGTATTTTGACCAAACCAAAAGGTTCTTACATATAAATGAACTGTATTCAGTGTGCTGTTTAGATAGTTCTTTACAAGGCTTTAAAGGAAATATTAATAGCAAAAACATATATGCTTCTTCACCTTCATTAAGCTTCCCTATCCTAAGCAAATCAGAAATGGGTCTCACACGTCAGAAAAAGGTCAATTAGACACGAAAACAGCATACATTGGTTTAGCATATATACCACATTCTACAAAACCCTTGACATGTGATTCATTGAAAACATATTAGTACGTAAGTAACGACACAGAAGCTTTACAAAATTAATTCACCCACATTTTTGGTAGGATTTAAATGCCCAACCATTTCAGGCCAAGACAAATGCACAGCTCACTTGCTCACACTCTTCGGGGTGGCTCAAATGTCTCATGATACAGCCTTCCTTTACTGCCCTAATTTTAGCTGCTATTCATCTGAACTCATCCCAGAGCCCTCTCTTCTCTTTCTGCGACTTCACCACCACCCCCTCCCCATACCTCTGACACACTGTGTTCTATTATTTATTTATCAACTCTTTCCTCACTAGAATGTCAACTCCAGGAAGATACTCAGAATGACAGGAGGAGACACTAAAAAATTTTCAATAAATGAGTACATATGTAAATACATATTTTTAACTATGCTGTAAAAATTATGATGTTTAAAACATATAACCGTGGTTACCTTTTACCAGTCATTCTGATACACAACACTTATGGAAATAAATTACAGGCCTACAAGGCAAGCACATAAAATATACCCAGGAAAATGACAAAATATTAATCTTGGCACAGTATAGATTCACATTATTAGCTTGCTGCTTGGGGGCAGACATGTTTATAAAACTCCAAATACATATATAGTCCATTGTTAGAAACCCATAAGGCAAGTTAATAAAGCTGAGCATTAGGCTGATGAACTCAGTAATGGGAAAAGCCAGAAACGAGAAATAATTTATTTTTAGTATGCTTGTCATGTTTTTTATTATCCCAAACTTAACAAGAAATTTTATTTATTTTCCTCTCATTTCTAAAATATAGGTGTAACTTCCACAAGAAAGAAAGTTGCATTAAATTGAGGTTACTTCTGTAGCTTTTTTCATAACACAACAATTCTGCTCTTACTATACTGTGCTCATTCATGTGCAGTTCACTAATACAAGGAAGAATGAACACAAGTGCAGATTTAGTCTAAAAGGTTAAAAAAAGAAGAGGTAGAGAGCAGTCATCAATTACGGAGAATATGATGATTTAAATGAATGAGTCACATTCCAATTTTAAATCCAATTTTGTTTATATAAAAGCATATAATCAGAAAAAGCTCATGAAGACATCTTTATTAAAAAATCATCTTTATCAAATAATAAATTCTCTTTTGTTGCATTACTGGAAACTGTGACTCTTCCTAAAGTTATTTCAGAATATGCACAGGCATTATATAGCACAGGGCGATTTTACTGGGTCATCATGAATTGTTTCCCAGATGGACACCAAGCCGTTATGAGGGCTTGTCAAGTCATCCATGCAGGGCATCTTGGCTTCATCAGCTACAAACCTGAGGAAAACAGCACTTAACGCAAAGAACTGCTGTGAGGGTCACATGAGCTAACAGCTATGAAGAACTCAATAATGCACTCAGCCCGTTTTAAGTCTTCAATAAATACTGCCCTCATGATATTACTGCATATAGAAAAATCTTCATCTTCTGTCAAACGACTGTCCTAAGAGTTCTTTACTAGATTCTCCAAATGTTCTTGATCATGGCACTCTTCGGTTTGGTTCTGTGAAGCCTGACCTACTGTCTTTTACCGAGAGGGCTTCACATACAGACAAGCAAAGAGTAGGTACTGAGTGATATTTGTAGAATGAATGAACTCTTTGGGGGGCGGGCGTTCAGCTAGGCCTCCTTTAGACTGGATAGGAGCCCAACTCCCTATGTCCCATTCTAGTCCCTCCCCTTTTCTGCCACAGGTAATGGTCCCAAGAACACTTCCTAATAAGCCTCTTGCACAGAGCTTACCGCTTGGGGAACACAACTTGTGACTGGAACCCCTTAAGAATCTCAACACTGACTGGATTCAAGTAACATTTTAGACTCCTTACTTGTACTTCAGCTTTAAAGACATTTGGATTAAAGGCAAAAAAATACATATAATTACAGCTGGGTATATAACTTACAGACTGGAATATTATCACTAATTATCATTACCTAGAATACTTCAATACTTTAACTGTATTCTAAATTTTTTGTAAATTGTATTTTTCTAAAATGTACTCTAAATGTATCCTATTATTATTCTCACTTTTAAGACAGAGTTAAAACTCATGAGGATGGCAAACAGATGCCTTTTGTGCCTTGAACCACTTGTTAGCCTTTGCTCCTATGTCCTTAGGCATAACCTTCTTTTCAGTAACACAAGCCCCATGTGTCATTTTACAAATATGTCGTGCTCACTCATGCTTTGAACATGTGAAGTTCTTTGCCTAGATCATCCTTATTTCCCAATCCTTTCCTGGTACTCCTGGTCAACACTCATTCAACATAACTGGACACTATGACATTCTTTCTTAGACTCCTTTAGCTAATCCGTGAGTTCCATGGAGATGCGTTTATATTGTTCATTTCTGTATCCTACTACCTAATAATACATCTGGTGCATCAAAAGTGCTCACTGCTAGCTACCACCTTAGTCTAAGCCATCATCACTTCTACCTAATAATTCCTAACTAGTCTCCGCTTCCTTCCTTCCTCATAATCCATTCTCCAATAGCAGCTTGAGTAGGCTTTCCACAATGTAAGTCACAGCATATTGCTCTTATACTTAAAAACATCCAATTGTTTCCTAATGGAATTTACAGTAGAACTGAAATTCTAGTAGGGTCTGACATTGGTGCAATCTCCTCCATTCCTCCCACCTCCCTCCCTACTGCTCCCCTTCTGTGGGCTCCTTTGATGTTCCACTTTCCTACCTTCCAGCCTTTGCACTCTTGCTCCCCCTGCCTGCAATACACTGCTCACTCTGGCTCTTATTTACATTTTGCTATCTAAAACGTCTGCTGAGAGAACTGATCCAAAGAAATCTTTCATCCATGCCTGTCTTTAATACAATGACCTTATTTTCCCAAAAGCACTTGTCATGGTATTGTTTATTTGAATTTACTGTCTCCTTGACTTCTCTAGAACGTAAGCTTCATGAGTGCTTTCACTTTTTTTTTTTAATGTTTATTTTTGAGAGAGAGAGAGAGAGAGAGAGAGCGAGCAGGGGAGGGGCAGGGAGAGAGGGAGACACGGAATCCAAAGCAGGCTCCAGGCTCTGAGCTGTCAGCACAGAGCCCGATACAGGGCTCAAACCCACAGACTGTGAGATCATGACCTGAGCCGAAGTTGGACGCTTAAACGACTGAGCCACCCAGGCACCCTTCTTTTACTGTTTGACAGCATCTGCTCAATAAATGTTTGTTGAATGAATTAAGTCCTATGATACGTACTGTCAACAGACTGACTATAAAATAGAACAATCTAAGTGCTCTGTCATAATATGCCTGATACTCTGCAAAGGTCAGTGGGAACCTGAACTTCCATCTAGTATTGGCTCCTAACCTATTGTAAAAAATAGCAAATCACTGGGGCGCCTGGGTGGCTCAATTGGTTAAGCGGCTGACCTGGGTTCAGGTCATGATCTCATGGTTCGTGGGTTTGAGTCCCGTGTTGGGCTCTGTGCTGACAGCTCAGATTCTGTGTCTCCTTCTCTCTCTGCCCCTCCCCAACTTGTGCTCTGTGTCTCTATGTCTTTCAAAAAACAAATAAATGTAAAAAAAAATAAATAAATAAAAAAAATAGCCAATCACTTATTTTCTGTCTTACTCTCCGTATCTGTGAAATGGAGACTGATGGTCAAAAAATTCTGACAGTGCACTGTGTATGTCAGTATACCAGACACTTGGAAGGATATAGAAGAAATGAATGGGGATGCTATATTCAGCACATAAGAGATCTGTGAAAGGAAAAATTCTGTGGTTAAGAGAAGTAATCTTGGCTATGACACATGCCAGTTGTGAGCAAACAGTATGACCTCTCTGCCCTTTGGGTTCCTCTTGTGTAAAAGGGCATAGTATTTCCCACCTTGGAAGGGAAGACATAGACCATCTATGCTACATGCTCAGCATATAGTAAGTGCTCAAAAAAAAAAAAAAAAAAAAGCAAGGTATTATGACCATCTCACTAAAATATGGTCATTTTTATTTCAAATCTGACATTTCTTATTGATAAAACAGAGGAAGTGTATAATATCATAATACTCATTTCCAAGCGTCTGAAGAGAAGTGAGTTAAATGATATTTCTTTCCTTTTTATATTTTCTTCTCTTTTACATTGTTTCTGTCTGGGGAACCATACTAAAATTAACAAGTATAGTGAATGTAAAATGCATATAGTTAATAATAATACATAATCTCAGATTCAACACAGCTTCTGAAGTCAACATTTACATTTTAAAAATTCGGTTAAGAGAGGAAAACTTTTAAAAGAGGTGGTAGGCAGCACCTTTCCATGAGCAACAATAGCAAATCACAAGGAACTCAGTGTTCTTTTTGTGGTAAATTAACATTAAGGAATTTTGTATGAGAAGTGGTAATAAACATTTTCCTGGTCTCATTTAAAGCTCTAAAAAGACTATAAATAAATTGAAAAGAGGAGGGAAGTACAAACTATAAGCTTAGAAATTATGCCTAAGTTATATATAACTCTTGACTTTTTGAACGAGTGGGAAAGCCTTTAAGGAAAATTGTAGAGTAAGGTTGGCATAAGACTAAAGATAATACCGCAATTGCTGCCTGACCAACATCTCTGTGACAAAATGAAATTTTATAGGTTTGTTTAATTCTGACTCAGCAGTACTTTTCAACCACAGTTTGCAGTGGGGGAAAAACAGATGAATATAATTCTAGTAATTTCTAATTTTGAAAGTTAATATACATTATATTGCTTTGATAGATGACCACAGAATTTCATCACTCTTTTGTTTGTGCAATCACAAAGCAAATTTTAAAACTGCTAATCAGTTCTAAAATCCTGTTTTATCTTGTGATATACTCATCTAGAAAAGTTATAAACTGTTCAACACGCTTTGACAATCTAATTCTTTAATGAATGTTTCCAACCAGACTTTAAAGTAGGAAAGAAAGAACTACTGTCCACGTTCATGGTTTTATATTATAATTGAAGCAGATTTCTATGGAGAGTGCAGCCTATATAAACTTTTTCATGGCTGGGTACCAACTGTATCGTATCTAACAGATCCACGTAGCATATGAGGAGAGACTTCTTTGGACTTTGAGCTGAAACTGTATTCATCAATAATTTACTAACAAGAAAACATTTAAAAAAGGAGTTTATAGCATCCATATAGGAAAAATGGAGACAATAACTCAATACCTAAGATAATACCTTTATTTACTCTCCACCAACTTTAACAGCCTGGTATGTATACTTTCCACAACTTTCTCCATGTTTCAGGGAGTCTGTCATTGTTTGAAAAAAAGGGGGTGGGGAGGGTGGGAATCATAATAAGTACATATTTTGTACTTAAAAAAATTGCCAATATATCAGAGTAGTCTTTGACAGTCTAAAGACATCTGCTGCAGAGACCTGAACATTCAACAATTCAATAGCTAGAGCTGACACATAAAAAAATAAAAAAAAATCTTATCAGACTAATGACTTTTGTCTATTAGGCAACGAATTCAAGGATAACATCACAGAGTGAAGAGTCATACACTATGTACATAAAACAAATCAGATTAACACAATCACACTACAGAAATTGGACCAAACTCAGACTAATCTGCTCGAAGCACAATATTGTCTTCAGTCATCCCTCAAGTACTCAGTATTATATATCGATGAAGAAAAGGTTTTCTTGATATTGTTTGTTGGTAATAAAACAGCCAAAAGAATTGTAATGTTTTTTCTTTAAAAAAAGTATCTACTACTTAACATATCCTATCATGAAATACTACACTAAGACAGTTTATAGTAAACTTACCTCTGTAATAAAAGAGGCAAAGGTCAGAAAGCACGAACCAGCGTTTCTTCCATAGCTTCATGCCGGTACTGTCCTATATTAAATCAGCATATTAAAGGGTTTTTTTTTTTCATTTCAGAAAATTCAAATTCATTTCTGATACCTTTATTTAAAATAAGCTTTTATTTCTTAAAAAAAAATTTTAATGTTTATTTGAGAGACACACATAGAATGTGAGCAGGGGAGGGACACAGAGAGAGGGAGACACAGAATCTGCCCTGCAGCAGGTTCTAGGCTCTGAGCTGTCAGCACGAAGTTTGATGTGGGGCTCGAACTCATGATGAACAGTGAGATCACGACCTGAGCCAAAATTGGACATTTAGCCAACTGAGCCACCCAGGCGCCCCTAAAATAAGCTTTTAAAACAAGATGTAGAAACCTAATATACAAAGCAAAAATATGGAGGTAGTTTTCTAGGGACTTGTATCACCTTAAGACATTCCCAAATATACAGGTCTCTGAAGAGTAATACCATCATGTAAGAAATACTGTTGAAGCAATCAGATTTAGCTTCATATTTGTAAGCAATCTGAAATTACTTTTTTGAACATACATGTCTGCTAACATGAGGATAACGTAACCATGCAGCATTGTGTGCATTCTGGTAGAACAGATTTAATAAATGTTAATCTCCAACAAGAAGAAAAATATGTGATTTGAAATTATCCCAAAGGTAATGTGATTTAAAATGACTGTGAATAAAGGAAACTTAGCATACAAATAGATTTCATAAACACTTTTTTCTTCTTACATATACAGTTTGGGTTTTGCTCACCCTGCAAAAAAGAGTGCTTCTTTGACAGCTTTTTCTTAGTAATTCAGTTAATAAAAATACCAAGCTCAAACAAAATTACAGTTTTAATAAAAACTGCAAGAGTAAATGAAACACGCACACACACACACACACACGCAAAAAAGAGGTCAGTTTGGATGTGCATTAACATTATTTTTAGTTGTAACAATCAAAAATGACTTTAGAACTAAAGAAATTATATAGATAAAAATCTTAAAGTAAGGGATTTGTCCTTAAAATTGACAGCTACATCAAAGAACAAAAAAAAATTTTTTAACAGTATATGGTATTCTTAATGTCCTAATAATATTCTTTAATACAAATAATTTAAAAGTTTACACTTTTGGGGCGCCTGGGTGGCGCAGTCGGTTAAGCATCCGACTTCAGCCAGGTCACGATCTCGCGGTCCGTGAGTTCGAGCCCCGCGTCAGGCTCTGGGCTGATGGCTCGGAGCCTGGAGCCTGTTTCCGATTCTGTGTCTCCCTCTCTCTCTGCCCCTCCCCCGTTCATGCTCTGTCTCTCTCTGTCCCAAAAATAAATAAACGTTGAAAAAAAAAATTAAAAAAATAAATAAATAAATAAAAGTTTACACTTTCATTTTAAGCAGGTTCCATGCTCAACAAGGAGCCAACGCGAGGCTTGATCCCACAATCCTGGGATCATGATCTGAGCCAAAATCAAGAGCTGGACACTCAACCATCAGAGCCAACCAGGTGCCCCAAAAAGTTTACACTTTTAAGTAACTCTGCAAACAAACACTCTGTGTAAGTCACACAGCTATTACAAAATAAACACTCATGGTAGAGAAACTGGTTGTTAACACTTCTGCAATACAAATTAACCAAGGGATCAAGAAATAAGAACAAATATCATTTTAAAGAAATTCTGTGTCGTCTATTAGGCTCAATATTACACTGAGCTATTTGAACATAACTTGGACTTATTAGAAGACTAGTTAAAGAAATCTTTTAGTATACATAAGTTTACGTGTCCGATGTTGAAAATATAGATTTTTTTTAATGTTTATTTTGAGAGAGAGAACACGTGCGCACGTGAGTGGGTAGCAGAAGGGCAGGTGAAGGGAGAGACAGAGAGAATCCCAAGCAGGCTCCTCACTGTCAGCACAGAGACCAACGTGGGGCTTGAACTCAGGAAACCGAGAGATCATGACCTAAGCTGAAACCAAGAGTCGGATGCTCAACTGACTGAGCCATCCAGGTGCCCCAAGATGGTTTTTTTTAGTAGATGATTTTTAAATAAAAATAAAAGTTGGTATTCAAGTTACATACTCAATCAACTCAGCGACACACTGGCAAAACTAATTTGCTTCAATGATTGGGAATTCTTTGGATTTTAAGATGGCCCTCTCTCGGTAAGTTGCCACCTCAGCTTTCATATGGAACGATGTCTAATGAATGTATCCTCCGTATACATGTATAATCAGAGACAGAACAAAGATAGATAAAGGTCTTGAAGGCTGAATATATCATCTCAGTTATCTGGTGGTCACTTAACTTGGAAACCCAGGTGCAAACCAGAAAGTAAAAAAGAAAACAGTCTATAAGCACGAAAAGAGATGTCAGGAAGTCCAATATGCATGCATCCTTACTAATTCCCAAAGTAATGGCAAGGTTCCAAAAAAGCTTAGTTATCAGGTTTTCCAAACGATAAAACAATATACACCCCAACTTATCAGGATGTCTGACAGTGAGCCATACTTAAGCAAACAGATCAGAAAAGAAGAAAAAGAAAAAAAGTAAAAGAAAAAAAGAAAAAACAACACATTTAAGAGAGTAGTCTTGAGAGCCTAAAAGTAAAAATCTGAGAAAACTATAAAAATCTCAATTACGATTTCTCTATAAAGCAGAGAAGTATATAATTGTACACTTCTCTAATGATTTTTAAAAGAACAGAAAAATGAACAGTATCTCTGTATGTTTTTTTTCCCCATTTAAAAAATATTTCTGCCTGGATAATTTTAGCATAGTATTCCTAACGATTTCATACAGCATGTATTTAATTTCAAATCTAGAAATACCTACAACAAAGACACACAATCTGTGTTCTAAGTAACATCCATTACTTTTTCTTTCTTTACTATTCTAACATTCTTCAGAGGTAATAAAAAGAATCTGGATGACTAATTCTACAGTTCCTTCTCTATTTTATATAATTGTCCTAGGTACATTCAGCTGAAAAGGTCTTTTGATTCCATTTTTCTTTCACATCAAATAGAACACAAACAAAAAATACCTGTTTATAAAGCCAGCCTCGCCTGACCACAGGTGCATTAGGATTCCTTTTAATTGAATTTGATCTTTTTCCAAAATTGTGAACTTTTTTTGAAGACCGTGAAGTCTAAACGGAAAAAAGAAAAACAGAAAATGTGTTATTAATGGTTGGTATTTATATTTCTTCTTCATAATTTTATCTCTCCAGATTTCTCTGAAACATGCAGGACTTAAATCTTTTCAGATGAATTATAGCAATTCTGCTTTTTGAGGATTTACTTATTTCAAGTGTAAGAATTTTGCACAAAGAATTTTTCCGATATTACAAAGAATCACAAGTTTTACAATCTGTCCTTTAAAACTGGGATATACAATTTTTAAAAAGGCACAATGTGTGGCACTATTTTGTCCTACCTGCTATATAAATTGAATAAACCTTGGGTAAAAATGAACAAATCTTTAAGAATAAATGAAATGTAGAACTTTTTGCTTTATATCTGATTTAATAATGTTATTTCAATTACAGAGAGTGAACAGTGTCAAGGGTCAAGAGAAATACTCAGATATAAAACATACCACATCAAGTCAACACAAGACTGGAAAGATCTGCTTAATGTCATGTACTGTCTTCTCCTTTATGGGCAATTCTGAACTTGAATGATGCCACAAAGATAGTGTTTACTATATATTTAAAAGTATACATAAGGAGATACAATCTTTTGAGATACTGCTATGTTTATTTAGTATGAAGATTTAGCAGGAATGGTAGTGGTAACCAACAAACAAAAACAAAGAAGCTGAATTTGAGTTCTCTATAAAGGTAAGTAATATAAAATTATCTCTTATGGTTTAACTTATCTAGAATCCAGCACATTTCATGAGAATTTTATTTTTTGAAGCTTATATTAGTACATAACAGAATGTTAAGACCCAATATCAACCACGTTTTCCCAAAGTATGTTTTGTTGATACGTTTCACTTTATTTTTGAATACATAATGCTTAAACATAGTATACAACTCAAATGGTACAAAAAGATACACACTGGGACTGGTCATCTACTTCCTACCTCTGGGCTCTAGCACTCAACCCTATGAGGCAACCAATGTCAACTGTGTGTATGTGTGCACTTATTCATCTAAGATAACTGTTTTCATAGGTATGGAATATCTTTTTTTCCTCAAATGATTACATATATAATACCTACTATTCTGTTCTACTGTTTCTTGGAGCTTACTACATAAAGAAAATGCCTATTTACCCACATTGTTGTTGAGGTACTGCGCTAGAAAACTTCTTAACCTTTGCAAATTCGATATGTGAAAAATGGTGTCCTTTGTTGTTTTAATTAGCATTTTTCATATTATGAATGAGTTTGAACATCGTTTTCATATATTTAACAGTAAAATTCCATTTTCTGGGATTTCCATTTCCTTTTCCTTATTGATTCAAAAAACTTCTTTTGATTATAAAGGAATTATTCGTGAATTATTACATGAATTGCAGATATTATGCATGCATAATAATTATTTATGGTTCAATCTCCTTATTTTCTATTTTGATTTTTGGGTTTTATGTCATATTTAGAAAGCCAATCTGCATTCTGCGTTTGTTTTTTTAAAAATCTTCCATTGTTCTTTGTAGTGCTTTTATAGTTTTGTTTTTAACATTTCAACACCTGATCCATCCGGAAAATTTTCAGTGTAAAGTTTGAGGCAGAGATCCGACTTTCTTTCCAGATAATGACTTGCTGGCCCTCAACCTACATATCATTTCTCTAGATTTTGATTAAAATATATTAATGAAGTATTATAATACTCAGTTACCTTACTAGCATTTTATGTTACATAAGAATTAGAAAATATTTACATTATTTAGAAATTTATATTAACTTATAATACTCTACAAAATTTCATTTTAAAAACATTAAAACAAAAATGTCACAACAGGCATTTAAAATAGATAACTGCCTATTATCCATTTCTTTATAATAGCCATAATTTACTATAACTGTTCTATTATAAAATATATTATTTTTTAATAAAGATTATTCTTTTATTATCACTTGATTCTCTTGCTATCCATTAATTTAGGAACTGAGAAGCAACTTTAAGGCAACTATTTATTCAGATTTAATAGCATGTGTTTTAAGAAACTGATAAAATTTTCGTATTAAAATTCTAAACTTAAAATATTAGCACTGTAGTTTAAAGTATAAGAAACAATAACTACAGGGGCCCCCAGGTGGCTTGCTCAGAGGAGCATAAGAAAGAATCTTGATCTCATGGTCATGAGTTCGAGCCCCATGTGGGATGCAGTGATTACTTAAATAACTTAAAAAAATAAATAGAAGCAGTAACTACAAATTTTTATAGACACAAAGTCTGGGACCTTACATTAAACAATTAACATTTTTCTTTGTGATTATAAAGAAACACCACCCTCCTCTATTTCCATATGACTATGGCACTTTTTGTATAATGGATTCTAAATATGTCAGAATCATCAAGCACAGTGGCCTAGGGTTTCCCTTTGGGAGTGATTCTACATTTCTTTTTAAAAAGTTTGTCTGCTCAATCTAGGGATTTATAACAGTCAGAAAATGGTATTTCTATGCCATTATATTAACTCTCATCTTTAAAACTTCAGTTGATTCAATAAATTGCCATTTTTTCACGTAAACATCCATATATTTGTAAAATTATTCAAAATCTGAACTCTATAATAGTTTTAAAAAGTCATTAAATTATTAAAATATAATCTTATTATTTTATATTCCACATCATTCCTTAAGTAAATTATCTCAAATGTAATTTGGTTCATGTAATAAGAAAAATGAAATAATTATTCTTTAATTCTAAGCCCATTAAGAGTATAGTAATAGATGCAACCAATTATACCAGATATCAGTAATTAATAGTAAGCAAAAGAACTTACTCTGCCTACAGGGCTCATCGGATGCACTCCATAATCTGAAGTCATATTATAGTTAGAAGCTTCATTTATCATGCTTATAGGTCGTTCCTTCTTTTCTTCAGATGTCATGGTTGCAACAGTCCTGAAAATATGTCAGAATGCTAAAACTTGCTGTACATGTTGACTGCTTTACAATAAACCTTCCCTAGAAATTATAATGCTGATGTCCCACTTTTCCAAAGAGCTGGATACTAGTTAGAGCTTAATAAGCTCTAGAGTCAGAGCTTAATATTTATAACTATTTTAAATATAATTAGCATATCTCCTAAGCACATGATAGGTTAAAATCATGTTTATTTTAATAAGCATTATTATAGATATGCTACTTGGTCATCTAACTGGAAAATTAAAACCTCAGTAAAGATGAGCTATTCTATTATCGAAAATAAAAATAATGATATCAAGAGCTATTTTTTTTTGGTGAACAAATTTATAGTATATAAAATATTTTCACACATATCTCATTTGATGCTTATAATAATCCTAAGAAATGGTAATTACCACTATCTCTGATTTAAGGACGAGAAAACTGAGCTCACATTAGTTTAATAATCTGACAAAGTTTATAGTTTCTCTGACATTAAATTCTGGGCTCTTGAGCTTACTGTCTGTGTTTGTACCAACAGCTTCTGAGATTACATTCTTCATCAAAGAAAGTTTTAAGTTATGTTCCTATGCCATCCATAGTAAATAGATGGGTTTCTGTTATACCTGACTGCAAATATCCAGATAAGAAACTGTTAAATTATAATGTATTAACATATGGACAACAGCAGAGTGCCTGGGTGGCTCAGTTGGTTAAGTGTCCTAGTCTTAACTCTTGATTTCAGCTCAGGTCATGACAGCATGGAGCTTGGGATTCTCTCTCTCTCCTCTCACTGCCGCTCCTCTTGCTCACACTCTCTCTCAAAATAAATAAACTTAAAAATATGTTTTTGGATAACAGCAATCTTAATGCTAACACCATTTAAAACGAAGGCATTCCATGAAACTCTCTACTTACTGTTCATTCACTACAAAAATACAATTGTCCTGTGATGGCTGTCCTGTGACTGGATGTTTACAGGTTACTTTCCTTTCATTATGGCTAAAAGAAAAGAAAAAAAGAGAAAATGCATGTACTTCTATTATCACAAATGTTTTTCTAATATTCTGGTAGGAAAATAGTGATTTCTTTATTATAACATTAGTGAATAAAAGAGATGAAATTCAAACTCCCAGGTGATGAAATCTCCAAATACACCCTTTCTACTACCTACCATGTACACATGTATGTGTGAATGCTACTACAGTTTTACCATATAGGTAAATGAACCTCCCACCTCCCAAGCCTGACCTCAATTCTTTCTTCTCACTATTTTATAAAAAAGTAAGTTGATTTGGCTCCACGATCACTGCATTTCACATTTGATAGGTGGGACACAAAGAATGAGTATCTACCTACTTCTATTATTTTGTATCTTTATTTAGGCACATCATAGAGAAGTAATGCCAAACTCATATACTATTCTTTTTAGGCTGAGTGATAAGATTAGGTCTCCTGCTGTCTTCTTAGAAATGAGAGGGAAAAGAATTCCCAAACGATTTATCTAAATAAAAAATACTGGAGGCCCAAAAAAGTATAATATATACTGATAAATAATACACATTATTATTTATAAATTAATTTTCCCCCTTTGGGTCACATACTATAAGGCAAGATCTATAAGGAAGATCCATCATTTACTTTCCTTACAGAGAAAAATTTCAAGATGCTGTAGCTGAATATTGCTTTGTTAATCTTAAAAGATTATTAAATGTGCTCTATAACCACAAGCCACAAACTTTCTGGCAAACTTTAGATATTTAAATTCCTTTTCTATATCCTAACTTTTATTAATATTATTTTTATTGGTAACATAGTACTTGAAACTTTATCCATTAAATAAAACTAAAACCACAAAAAAGAAAAGGTACAGATACATATTGACTATTGTGGGAGTAGAATGACTGATGGAATATAATGTGTTTCTATTATTCCTTTATTTTATTTTTTTTAACGTTTATTTTATTTTTGAGACTGAGAGAGACAGAGCATGAATGGGGGAGGGTCAGAGAGAGGGAGACACAGAATCTGAAACAGGCTGCAGGCTCTGAGCTGTCAGCACAGAGCCCGACGCGGGGCTCGAACTCACGGACTGCGAGATCATGACCTGAGCCGAGGTCGGCCACTCAACCGACTGAGCCACCCAGGCGCCCCACTCTATTATTCCTTTAGATAACCGGTCTAACAAGCACACAGGACTACTAAATTATCAGCTTTTTGAGGTGGTTTTGTTTTTATGCAATAGAGAGATTAAGATTTGGTGGGTTTAAATATCCATTTGGAGCGATATTTTCACTACATAAAAAGTATGTGAGTGGGGCGCCTGGGTGGCTCAGTTGGTTAACGTCTGACTTCAGCTCAGGTCATGATCTTGCAATTCAGGAGTTTGAGCCCCACATCGGGCTCAGTGCCAACAAGCTCAGAGCCTGGAGCCTACTTCAGATTCTGTGTCTCCCTCTCTCTGCTCCTCCTCTGCTTGTGCTCTTTCTCAAAAATAAACAGTAAAAAAAATTTTGAAGTATGTGAGTGGGTTCAATGGTGGAAACCTAAGGTCTCATGTGGGATAGCAGTTTATGTAATAAGCAGTAAACTGGTAACAGAATAACTAAGGAAGTACAGCCTCTGCAGGTAAGTGGAAAATTCTGAAGTACCCAGATGTGATGAACACCATGAATGTGTCGAGGTATATAAATTGTGATGTTTAACAGAATAAAAGTGTGGAGAAAAAGGGAGGGGGTAAAGTAATCAAGGACAGGGATTAGGACACCTTAGTGATAAAAAAAAAAATGGAAGATAGCATCTTTTGTTTTCTTAAAGCCTCTCCTAGGAAGCATTAAAAAGGCAGAAGTAGATAGAACAGAAATATACAAATTCTTTCCATAAAAATCCAATATTGCAAAAAGAAAGCAAACAAACCCTTATATATTGCATTATTTCCCTAGGCTATGTCATCTTGCCTAGGAGGAATACAGTAGACTCCATTCCCCAAATTCTGGAAGATCTAAATTGTAACAACATGGCTCTGCAATAGTTATCTGGCTAAGAGACTACTCTGATATCCTGACCACTACATGGATTTGGGTATCCATTAGAAAAAAACATAAAGGCATGGAGATACCTAAATAGTGAATGGTTTAAAAAGAGCACACTCTTTTGCCTAAAAGTGGATGCTGTTTTGAATGAAATGGTGATTTTATTATCTAAGTACTTTTCAGAGCACAATGTCTTAAACAGTAAACCTAATAAAAATCTTACTATTCTAGCTTAAAAGACCAGTGACTAAAATCAGTATGAAATACAAATATATTTATGTTCTTCATTTCTTCAAAGTATCCAATGTGTGTGAGGTTTTTTTAAATTTACTGTTGATATTATATTGACATAAAATTCCTATAAAATCTACAAGGACACTCTAACACAAAAGTATTTTACAGGCATATTTTAGAGGTATTGCAGGTTTCATTTCAGATTACTGAAATAAGGTGAGTATCACAATAAACTGAGAAATGAATTTTCTGGTTTCCTAGCGCATATAAAAGTTATGTTTACACTATTAAGTGTACAATAACATTATGTCTAAAAATACCCCCAATGTACATACCTTAATTTAAAATGCTTTATTGTTAAAAAATGCTATTTATCATCTAAGCTTTTAGTGAGTCTCAGTCACTGATCACAGATCACCAGAACAAATGAATAATGAAAAAGTTTGAAATAATTGTGAGAAATCACCAAAATGTGATAGAGATGTGAAGTGGGCAACAGCTGTTGGAAAAACAGAGCCAAAAGATTAACACAAGCAGGCTTACCACAAACCTTCAATTTGTAGAAAACACTATCTGTGAAGTGCAATAGAGAAATGCAATAAAACAATATGACCATAATATTTTTTAATGAAAGAAATAACCTTTCTCACTACATAAACATAACTGTAACATAAAATAAAGATATCCTCTCAACTACTGGGACCTCATCCAGTAGTTGAAAAAAACCTTCTGCACAGCACAGCAAAGGAAACAATGCACAAAACTAAAAGGCAACCAATGAGATGGGAAAAGATATTTGCAAATGACACATCAGATAAAGCGTTAGTATCCAAATTCTATAGAGAAGTTCTCAAAAAACAATCCAGTGAAGAAATGGGCAAAACACATGAATAGACACTTCTCCAAAGAAGATATCCAGATGGCTAACAGACACATGAAAAAATGCTCAACATCACTCATCATCAGGGAAATACAAATTAAAACCACAATGAGATACCACCTTACACCAGTCAGAATGGCTAAAATTAACAACTCAAGCAACAGATGGTGGCAAGGATGTAGAGAAAGAGGATTTCTTTTGCACTGCTGGTGGGA
>NW_024412407.1:29231511-29374227 GCF_014898765.1 Herpailurus yagouaroundi
TATATGTATATATATATAGGAGTATTACTCAGCAATCAAAAAGAATGAAATGTTGCCATTTTCAACTATGTGGATGGAACCAGAGTGTATTCTGCTAAGTGAAATCAATCAGAGAAACACAAATATCATATGACTTCATTCATATGAGGATGTTAAGATACAAAACAGATTGATATAAGAGAACGGAAGCAAAAATAATATAAAAACAGGGAGGGGGACAAAACATAAGAGACTCTTAAATACAGAGAACAAACTGAGGATTGCTGGAGGGCTTGTGGGTGGGGGGATGGGCTAAATCACAGAATCTACTCTTGAAATCATTATTGCACTATATGCTAACTAACTTGGATGTATAATAAATAAACAAATAAAAAAAAAAGTCCTCTCAAATGTTTATTCATTTGTTCTGTCTTATACAGTATTCCTAAAATCTGGTTCCTGAAAACTAATTTATTTATTTATTTATTTTTCAATGTTTTTTTTTTTTTTTTTTAATTTTTTTTTTTTCAACGTTTATTTATTTTTGGGACAGAGAGAGACAGAGCATGAACGGGCGAGGGGCAGAGAGAGAGGGAGACACAGAATCGGAAACAGGCTCCAGGCTCTGAGCCATCAGCCCAGAGCCCGACGCGGGGCTCGAACTCAGGGACCGCGAGATCGTGACCTGGCTGAAGTCGGACGCTTAACCGACTGTGCCACCCAGGCGCCCCCTGAAAACTAATTTAAACAACATAATTATCAAATAGAAAAGTCACAGTAACATTTTCGAATTATTCCATTAAAAAAAATTAAAATTGGGGTGCCTGGCTGACTCAGTCGGTTAAGCATCCGACTTCGGCTCAGGTCATGATCTCATGGTTAGTGAGTTCAAGCCCCACGTCGGGCTCTGTGTTGACAGTATGGATCCTAAAGTCTGCTTCGAGTTCTGTGTCTCCCTAGCTCTCTGTCCCTCCCCCACTCACACTCTGTCTCTGTCTCTCTCTCAAAAACAAATAAACGTTTAAAAAAATTTTTAATTTTTTTTTCAACGTTTATTTATTTTTGGGACAGAGAGAGACAGAGCATGAACGGGGGAGGGGCAGAGAGAGAGGGAGACACAGAATCGGAAATAGGCTCCAGGTTCTGAGCCATCAGCCCAGAGCCTGACGTGGGGCTCGAACTCATGGACCGCGAGATCGTGACCTGGCTGAAGTCGGACGCTTAACCGACTGCGCCACCCAGGCGCCCCAAAAATTTTTAAAGCAAAATATCAATTCCAGTCTTAACTGTTTAAATGTGGTAATTTCCTATCACCTGATAGGATTGCCAATCCTTACTGCCCCTGAGCAAATATATTTTTATATATATTTTTATATATCTAAAAATTTATTTTAAATTTCAAAATCATTCCTTATGTTGGCATTTATACTTCATTTTTATACTAATGTTTCATTTTAAGGTATTGTAATGGTAAGGGTAAACATAATTTGGAAATTATAGACAGAAACTAAAAATATGAATTAAATGAGTTCTGAGTGCCAATAAGTGAAAGAATTGTAAATGAAATCCAAATGAGTCTTTAAAAATCTCCAAAAAGTCATCTCTGTTAATGTTAGAGTTCATTATATGCTATCCATATATACCAACTGGGCACTGTGGGAGATGGCTGGCCTACTGTTTAAGTATCAAGTCAGGGCCACTATCTCTGGCACGAAGGAGGACTGTCTGCTCAGGACCAGGAAGGAGGGTAGGGACAATGATTCTCAGCCTTTCCTCAATTCTACTAAAGTTTGTCCCTTGCACTGTTTACAAAGCATATGTTTTCATCCTACATCTGCTATCCTTTTGTAGTCCACCAGTTTTTTTCTTTTATGGAAGGGCCTCAAAATTCAGATCAGGAGTACTATCAGTTCTGTTGTAACTGATATGTGGAATACATTCCATGTAAATGTGGAAAAGTGTGTTCTCCAACGTGATTCATATGTTAGGGAACACTTTGAATATCAGTCACATAAATTCCACATTTTTTATGCATGCTCTTGTCTGTGATCCTGTCCTGTTTGTGTGCACAGGATTACATCAATCATACAATTGCACAACCTCAAACATCTGTCAGCTACGTTAGTTCACTGCCTGTTTTATGCAACACACCCATTCACATGTAGTGATACAACTTTCCATCTAATTTCAGATTCCCGTACTTCCAAAACTTCCCAAAACTCACAACTTAAAACCGTCCCAATGTCCACTTCCACTATACAAACTGTGGGTCTTTTTCCAAGGCAAAGTGTATCTGCAGTATTTTTGTGTTTCCTAACCATTTAACAGTAAAATTGTGCAACCACTTTTATTAGTTTCCTATCTTTGTTTTTAGGTGTCACTAATGAAGTTTTTGAGGGGTCTTCCAATGAAGTTCTTTTCCACAAAAGCCCCTGATTTCCATTGCCTGATTTTGCACAGTGATGTGATTTTTAGGAACATACATGTTGTGTTATAGCAAAATTGATTGGACCACTTAGTTCCAAACTAACATACATCTATGCTGCAAAAAGTGCATTTTGAAGCTTTAACAGAAAAGATGCCATTTTAAAAATCCTTGCCAGAGATTTTTATGCTCGTCATGAATGAAAAGAAGTAGTGGAAAGGTATAATGTTACATAAATTTGTGTTTCTAGTGGAATCCTTATAAAGCAGGGATAAAATTCAGGTCTTGATATAAGACATTCTTAAGATCACAGAACAAACTATTTCCCATCGTGTCTTTGAATTCTCTGTGGCATAGCAGAAGTCCTAACTTTAACAAATGTGATGCCCAGTATTTACCTACTCATACTTCCTGGCTTCTCTGAGGTTTTATTTTTTTTTTTAAAGATTTTATTTTATGTTTTAAAAGATTATTTATTTATTTTGGGAGTGGGGAACAGGCAGAGGCAGAGAGAGAGAGAGAGAGAGAGAGAGAGAGACACACAGAGAGAGAGAGAGAGAGAATCCCAAGCAGGTTCTGCACTGTCAGCACAGAGCCTAAAGCAGGGTTCAATTTCATGAACCATGAGATCATGACCTAAGTTGAAATCAAGAGTTGGATGCTTAAGTGCCTGAGTGAACCCCTTAAAGATTTTATTTTTTAGTGATCTCTATGCTCAACATAGGGGCCCTAACCTGCAACCCCCCGAGATCAAGAGTCAGCATGCTCCATCCACACTGACTGAGCCAAGCAGCAGCCCTTGTCTGTGCTGGTTTAATGTCTAAGTCTAGACAGTGGATCTCAACTGGGAGTGATTTTATTTCCCAGGGGACATTTGGAAATGTCTGGTAATATTTTTGAATGTCACAAGTGGGACTGGTATCTAGTGGGTAGAGTCCAGGATGCTGCTAAATGTCTTACAATGCACAGGCAAGATTTCCACAGGAAAAAAGTATGGAGCCCAAAATGCCAATAGTGTGAGGTTATGTAAGCCTATGCTAGACCATCATAGCCCTCTAACAATTAACTCTGCTGAATACGCCACATTTACTATTTCTTTGTGTTTCTGTATTTCTCTAGAGACAACAGAGGCAGCAGGAAATAACAGCAATTGAGAGCACAGGTTCTGTTATCAGGCCACCTAGGCTTAAATCCCAGCTCCCTGACTCATTAGCTAGGTATCTAAATTACTTTAACTTTCCATGCCTCAGTTTCCTTAGCTTAGTACCAGTAACTGTATCAAGGTTGGTTTTTTTTTTCAGAGTTGCTCTAGGCACTGGGGATAGCAGTGAACAAAACATAAAAATCTTTGCCCTCATGAAACTTACTTTATAGTGGAGACGTTTATGAGGATTAAAAGAGCGAGCGGTATAAACATGGCCTGGGACAGAGTAAGTCCTCCATAACTGTTGGCTTATATTTATTGTGAACAACAGGACTTTCAGCATGTCACTGTCATTAAATTACTGGTCAGTCAACTGTTTATGTTAAAAGTTTAAATTGTACCCACCTAGTAGCCCCCTCTCACCCATGGTTTTCTGCTTTCTGTGTTTCAGTTACCCATGGGTCAACTGCAGTGATGACCCTTTTGACCTATCCCCAGAAGGCCACTGGTAGCCTCATGCTGTGCATTAATACCTGTGTCATTCTACTCACTTCATCTCATCACATAGGCATTTTATCATCTCACATCATCAAAAGAACAAGGGTGAGTACAGAACAAAATATTTTGAGATCATATTCATATGACTTTTACTACAGTAGACTATAGTTGTTCTATTTTATTATTATAGTTGTTAATCTCTTACTGTGCCTAATTTATAAATTAAGCTTTACCATAGGTATGCATGTATAGGAAAAAACATAGTATATATAGGATTTGGTACTATTTGTGCAATCAGGCATCCACTGCTGGGGGTAGGGGGTGTCTTAGAATGTATCCTCTGCAGATAAGGGACTACTGTACTCAGTATTTACTGTAAAAGAATAAAGTTGTAATCTCTCTTGGTTTTCATGCTTCTGGTAAAGATACCTGCCCCTAATATGTCAAAAAGACAGAGGAGAAAAGTAATTCTAATACAAAAATTCCAAAGAAAGATTAGCTGTGGTTTTATGCTAGCAAAGGCAGGATGTGAGAAGATTCTTAAATAGTGACAAGCAACACTTAAAAAAGAAAAAAAATGGATTCAGCTATTCTGGAGAGTTCACGACCAAAGAAAATAGGGCATATTCACTAGCTTAATCTGAGGATCATGCTCTATTACGAGTCCAGATAAAAAGGTTGAATCAATTCCATTTTCAGGAAAATATCAAGAAATTGACAAACAGCAACACAAATTACTTGTTTTCTGGCATTATGCCTTCTTCACTATTTATTACCAGACATGTAATCATTTACTAAACTAGAAGACCAAATGCAAGACCTGCTTATTTAGAGCCTCTATGGAAATACTTCGTTCAATAATAATTTAGTTTTAAAAGATCTTAAGATGAATAAATCAGTGTGTGTAAAACATTGTGTCTCTATCAGATTATATAAATAACAAATTAAAAAAGACATGTCTGCTGGAGATGGAATATACTTACTACTCTACCTTATTTCTTTTCAAATCTTGTATTTATGAACCAAATAATGCATCATGTAGGTAACTGTACTAGAAAATCTGGGTGAAGCTGTACCATTTTAAGCAGTACTGAGCTTTCTAGCAGCCTACATGAACAGGGAAAGCTGATAAACTACATTACTCCTTATAGCCTCGTTGTGAAAACAGAGCAATTCACTGGGTTTGAGTCAACTCTCAGTGACAGGTGCTTTTATATTAGAATAATTTCAACTACATGGCAGCACACTGAAGATAGGAGAAGCTGGTATTGTGTCCCTTTCCAGGGTCATTGGAGCAAGGCATTTTGTGTTCAGTCCACATTGCTAGTCTTCCCTCAGCAGAACACTTTTAAGGGAAGGTGCCAATGACATTGCTAAAGAAATACCTCCCTCCATGCACTAAGTACATGCATAAAATGCACAAAATTGCACATTTCATATACAAACCCCAAGAGGGGTTTAGAAAGACAGAGGGGAAAAAAAGATTTAAAAATCAGTTGCTATTGGGTTGTAAAAGTTCTTTATATATTTTGGGTATTAATTCCTTATCAAATATATGATTTGCAAATATTTCCTCTCACCTGGTAGACTGCCATTTTTTAAAATTTTTATTTATTTGTTTTTTGAGATATAGAGTGCTTAGGGGAAGTGGGGGCGGAGATTGAGAAAGAGAGAGAGAGAGGGGGGAGAGAGAGGGGGGAGGGAGGGAGGGAGGGAGGGAGGGGGAGAGAGAGAGAGAGAGAGAGAGAATGAGAATATGAATCCTAAGCAGGCTCTGCATCATCAGCTCAGAGCCTGATGCGGGACTCAAACCCACAAACTGTGAGATTGTGACCTGAGCTGAAACCAGAAATCAGATGCTTGACTGTCTGAGCCACCCAGGCACCCCTGTTATATTGCTTTTTCATTTTGTTGTGCAAATGCTTCTTAGTTTGATTTAGTCCCGCAATTTTTGCTTTTGTTGCCAGAATTTTTTTTTAATGTTTTCGCCAACTAACAGCAATGTTCTGGATATTTAATTAGTATTGCAATTTTCTCCTATGGGAATACTTATTTGTGTGTGTGTGTGTATGAGTTTCAACGCTTTTGTATCATGCATAATTTCAATGACTGCTTAATACATAAAATCCATTGTTTTTTAAGAAATAAATATCAAAACTGCTATTAACATTGCCAATAACAACCAATATAATTCTTCTGAGTAATAATACATTAGACAAATATACATACACTGAGTAATAATACATTAGACAAAGTAAGCTTTAGTAGTGTTTTATATGTGTAACTGTGGCAATACAGTGAAAATTTATCTACTGTGCATAAAAAATATGTGGTTTAAAAAAATTTTTTTTCAATGTTTTTATTTATTTTTGGGACAGAGAGAGACAGAGCATGAACGGGGGAGGGGCAGAGAGAGAGGGAGACACAGGATCAGAAACAGGCTCCAGGCTCTGAGCCATCAGCCCAGAGCCTGACGCGGGGCTCGAACTCCCGGACCGCGAGATCGTGACCTGGCTGAAGCCGGACGCTTAACCGACTGCGCCACCCAGGCGCCCCAAAAAATATGTGGTTTTAGAAAACTATTCCACAGAAGAGATTTTGGTTGTCTCTTACTAAACTCAGATGCAAACCCGTTTATATGATTTGTTCTGAATCATGTGTTTCCCTTATGGGGAAGAAAGAAGGATTTAATTTAGTATAAGAAAAACAGGGTATCATAGAGGTTTGGCAACGAAGCCAGTATCATCACTTGGATTTTTACAAGGGCTCAACGCATAAAAGGTGCCACATATTCACAATGTTGTTAGAAGGGAGCAAGGTGGAAGAGGTGTGGGAACTACGGAGGCTATTTATTTCCCAAATTAGTCTGAAAGCTGTAGAGCAAACAGCTCATATGTGTATTTATGACTCTTTTGTTTTTAGTATCCTTCTAACACAAAATGGAGTATTGTACATTCTCAATTTGTCCTTGGTTTCAGTATACTATTAGACAATAACACTCTCCAGATTATTCTAAAATTGAAGAGCTTTTATCGCTAGAAATCATACAGCCTTATCACTTTGAGACTCAAAGAGTCTCAAATTAGGTTCTGAAAACATGTTTGTAGTTGTGACTTAGTTATTAAATTTGTTCTAAGGTAGTTCAGAGAAATTTTAAAAATACTGTTACATGTTAAGTTTGTTAATGTTTTATACACATAACTATTTTATTTTTCTTTTAATAAAAAGGAGAAAATGTTATGTCGAAATCTGACTACCACAATGACTATGTCTGCAATTTATTTTTAAAATGAAAATATGTTGGCATGGAAAACTGTGCCCACAGTTAAAGGCAATGTTTTAAGAACAAGAGAAAAACACTATAAGTGCCCTGCCTTTTCTTGAGACTCAATTCTTGAACCTTATGTGAAGAGATAACCACTGAGTTAGCAGTCTAAAAGAGTGTAATTTTTTTTTTTTTTTTTTTTTGCAAAACATGAAAAGTATATGTTTCCTTTCCCCGCATTTCTTCTAAATGCCATTTGCCTTTAACTTAAGAACTAACTGCTTCCAGACATCCTGCTCAAACCTCAGTGATTCATTTACCCACCATCTCCTTAAGGTCTTAACTCTTTCTCTCCTTTCTCCTCTCATCATTTAGCAAATGGATCATCTCCCATTTCTGGGGGGTTAAAAAGAAAGGATTTCTTAGGTGCGAGTACCTCATTGATCCTCACTCTCAGCAAAAAGTATCAAAATTATCACCTTGATCATCACCACCACTTGAGCAGGACAGCGAGTGCTGCTCACACACTCAGCTGTCATACCTGTGCTTAAAATGTGACTATCGATCCTCACATAGACCCTCTGAGGTTACTATCTTCACTTTACAAAATGCATACACTGAGGCTCACAGGATTCACAAAGCTGTCAGAAGTCACACAGTGACAAGGCGAGGAAGAGGCAGCCCCAAGGCCTGAGCTGTGTCCTTTTCAGATCCCCAACTTTCTTTTTTTAAAAAAAAATTTTTTTTTTTCAACGTTTATTTATTTTTGGGAGAGAGAGAGACAGAGCATGAACGGGCGAGGGGCAGAGAGAGGGAGACACAGAATCGGAAACAGGCTCCAGGCTCCAGGCTCCGAGCCATCAGCCCGGAGCCTGACGCGGGGCTCGAACTCACGGACCGCGAGATCGTGACCTGGCTGAAGTCGGACGCCCAACCGACTGCGCCACCCAGGCGCCCCCAGATCCCCAACTTTCAATAGCTGCCCCTGCCTTGAATCTTATCTCAGCCAATGAGACTTTTCAGTTCTGCCCTCCATCTTCTGCGTTTCTGCCCAATGGTACTAAAACACAACACAACATAACACAACACTGTACTTTCCTCAGAGGTCCTTCCCTTTTTCCACAGACCAGTGACACACAGCCTCCTTCACTGCTCGTCTCGTCTCCTTCTGCCTCACTGCCTGGCATCACCCCAAGACCACATCTATCTGAAGCAGAATAATGAAACCTTCCCAGTTCCAATTTAATTTTAGATTCCCTATCTCTTTTCCATCTTCCTATTCTCTAAGGCTTCAGAATCACTTTCCAGTCTTAGATGCTCAGATAAAATTATCACAGCATAATCATAAACACTGCCCCACATTCCCAATTACAGGTACCAAAGAATTTAAGTACAAATAACTGTAAAGCATGGGTTTACAAAAGCACCCAACAGGAACTGAGTATCTTGTTTTTCCCAGTAGGAAAATATGAACATGGTGTAATGCTGTAAGTATAAATATGAAAACATTATTATAGACTAGGAACAATAAAGACAAAAAATTAAAAATATTAGGCTCACATACAAATTCATTTGTTTTACTTCTGGGTTATTTGTAGGTAATTTCTAACCCAGCTTTTCAACAAAACCTTAAATAACACCAACATGTTCATTTACAATCTATAAATACTTTTTAACAGAGTTAAATAATTTCGGAAGTAACATCAAGAATAATTCAATTAACTCCATGCTAGTTACAGACAAAATGTGTCTATCACACTAATAATTGCTACATATCCTGAGTGTTATGGCACCATTACCTTTTAGAACACTTGATACAAAACACTTGAATTACAAAACACATTATAGGCAAAAATACCTAAAATAATTTAGGTAATTCTTTCACTTGTAAGTCATCTGAGTGACTCTTAAGGAGCTTTTAAATGGCAAGGTTAAATGGCACTTAATGGTGAGAACAGAAATAGGATTCTTCAAATATACGCACTAATCCACCAAAGTAATTTCCTGTCAAACATTCAAGAATCAGGTGACATTTCTGGCTGTCACCCACACATCACCCTAGAGAACACACAACTAAAGACATCTCCATCACTGCCCTTGTTTAGGCTCTTATCTCCCCAAGAGTCTTTTAACAACATTCAAATTCACCTCATTTTAACTAGGCTCTCTCCTATTTAGAGCATCCTCCTCACTGAGCCTTAAATTCTTTTTTGAACTAAAACCCAAACAACAATAATAAACCCTATGCAATAGGACTTTTAAAAGAAAAAAGTACTTGGTAGCACAAATACACATTACCTGGACCTAACTAAGTTCTCACTAAATAGCAGCTAAACTTGAATGTTCTAGGAGAGATTTCTTGAAAAGTAAAATGATGTCACTTCCTTGCTTTACAAAGTTGCTGGCTCTCTGCTCTTTTTTCTTCTTTTGAAAAATGTTTATTTCTGAGAGAGACAGAGAGAGTGCGCGTGCACATGTGCGGGAGAGTGCATGCAGGGGTGGGGCAGTGAGAAAGAGGGAGACAGGATCTGAGGCAGACTCTGTGCTGACAGCAGAGAGCCCTACATAGGGCTTGAACCCATGAACTGTGAGATCATGACCTGCACTGAAGCCACACACTTATCTGAGCCACCCAGGAGTTCCTCTCTGCTCTGTCTTAAATACAAAGTACAATGGTTTGTATAGGACTATAATTTAATGAATGAGGAACCTGATAATTTGACCTGAGGTTAAAGTTTACTGTTGAATGACCTATGCAAAAAGCAACTGTAATACCACACATAGGAACATAAAATGATCATAGGGTATATTAAAGTAGTTTAATTTTGTAAAAAAATTTTTGAATATTTATTTTTGAGAGAGAGAGAGAGAGAGAAAAAGCATGAGCAGGGGAGGGGCAGAGAGAGAGGGAGACAGAATTTGAAGCAGGTTCTGGGCTCTGAGCTGTCAGCACAGAGCCAGAAGCAGGGCTTGAACTTACAAACTGGGAGATCACAGACCACAAGATCATGACCTGAGCCAAAGTGAGACACTTAACCGACTGAGCCACCCAGGTGCCCCTATAGTTTAAAAGAATACTTATTTGAAAAATTAGAGTCACCTGTATAAAAAAGTTTTATTTACATAAGTCTAATGGAGTTTTAAAATAAAACTAAGCAGAACTCCAACTCAGAAACATTTCAGTAGTCAGAATATTCTTGGGGTGCCCTGTGTGGCTCAGTCAGCTAGGCATCTGACTCTTGATCTTGACTCAGGTCAGATCTCCCGGTTCACGAGACTGAGCCCCATGTTGGGCTCAGCGCTGACACTGCGACAGTGTGGAGCCCGCTTGGGTATTTTCTCTCTCTCTCCTCTCTGCTCCTCCCCTGCTCTCATGTGTTCTCTCTCTCTCAAAATAAATAAACTTTTTTTTTTTTTTTTACCATTTTATTTTTTTGAGAGAGACAGAGTGTGAGTGGGGGAGGGGTAAAGAGAGAGGCAGACACAGAATCCGAAGCAGGGTGCAGGCTCCAAGCTGTCAGCACAGAGCCCGATGCAGGGCCTGAACTCATGAACTGTGAGATCATGACCTAAGCCGAAGTTAGATGCTTAACCTACTGAGCCACCCAGGAGCTCCAATAAACTTAAAAAAAAAAGAATATTCTTAGCATTTAAATGCAATGATGTGGCATTCAATGCCATACTCAATATATATTAACATAGAATTGCATTAATTCAGACAACTCTACTACTTGCTAATGAATGCTAATTACTAATGTTTTATTGTAACATGCATTAAATAGAAGTTTACTACCTTTGGTAAGGAAGCAAACAACAAATTAGAAAAAGTTGAATTTAAGCACTATTTCTTCTATGTGTGGTCATATACCACTTTAAAAAGTTAATCTAACTCTAACCTACACATAAAGAACCACATGATTTCAAAAAAGATCCAGTTATTTTACTGTAGGTGAAGCATTCTTCCCAATAGTCAAACTGACAGAATAGCTCAATTCAAACAGAAAAAAAAATCAGTAATTACTGAATTTTACTCTTCTTCACTGCAGTGTTTCATCATTTTAATACTGCAAGAGCTTTATCTGAGCAATCACCTCAAGAACAAAAAGGTAGTTACTACTACCAAGTCAAATGATACTTCTATGAAACAAAGATTTTATAAACAACAACAAAAGGTAGCTTTTTTTCCAAAATGGCTGTATTTTTGTGTAACTTGAATACTTCATTCAATATGACACAGGCACTGGTGACACAGCCTTAATGATAATATAAATAAAGAAACAGGAAGAGTAATATAACCATAATCAAAATATAAAGGGGAGACCAATTAGGGATTGATCTTGCTTAGAAGGGAAAGAGCAGGAAAGATGTCACAGAAATGGGTGCCATTTGAACTGAGCTTCAGGATCAGCAAGAGTAGTCAGTCAGATGTGGTGAGAGTGCAGCACATACTGAAAAGAGGGGATACAGAAATGGGGCAGAAAATCCTGGCTTTGAGTAACAACACACTTACACATAAAACATTTGGCATATAAGTTTTGAAGCAATGTATTTTCTCTACTCCTAGGAGCAAATATATTTTTTATAACTCTGAAAAGGTTCAACGCACTTGTGACGCACGCAGCACTTAATTAAGGCTCCATTTAGTCAACAAATCATTATCCCTGAGTACTGAGAAATTTCTCACGTACAGATGAGGTGGGATAGAAATCTGACTCAGAATAGCAGGGGTAAGGCTCACTTCCTACAATAGAGATAGATACAATAAGTAGAGCCACCAATGAAATCCAGTGGCCACTGCTGGCTATGGACTTGGCAGGTACTGTACTCCTGAGATACAGTTCCTTCTAACAGAGTACAGGTCATGGTATCCTATTAGTTGGTTTGCTAACTAGTAGGTTTGCATTATCAGAGTGAAAATGAAATCTCTCCAATACAAGGATCAAGGGGGTCTCCTCATTCATTTAACTTGCTTAATCAATTCATTTACTCATAGTCAAATATTTATTAGGCATCGATTATGCGCAAGATTTTGTACCGTATGCCCTAGAGAACAAAAATGCAGTTTAAGACTATTAGTAACTTCAAGAATATGATTTCATCTGAGTTTTACTATGCTAAATTTCAAACTTAAAGAATGGCGCAATTATATTTTTCCATCAGGCTTCAATACTGATGGAAAGAGTTCCTTAAAGCATACCTATTCATTAGAAAACAGACAAGTACTTTATTCTCTACTGCTTTAGATTTCAGTAAAACTTTTATGTCAGTTTCAGGTTATTTCCTCCTGCAGTTCTGCTCATCTTCCCCTGACCCCTCCTTTTTGGCCAGATTTAATTTCCTGTTCATACAAAGAAGTTTAAGTAACTTCCCTTCAACTTTAGTAGCATTTAGGCCAATGACCTCTGATGTCATAACGCCTCAAAAACATCTTTGTTTAATATGTATACTGAATATATTATAATTCATTGTGACTACTGTAACTTTCTGATTAAGTTTAAAATACAGGCTATTTTAAAAACATGTTAAAATATTTTAAGTGGATTCAAGATAAAATTTTAAAGGGAATAAAAATATTCATGAGTGCTCCATATACTTAAATTTTCTGGCTTTGGGCAGAACTTTCAGCTTCCAGCTGAAAATCTTGCAACTCAAGGGAAAAACTGTGAATCGTGAATTAAGGCCGTCAAATCAAATAAAATGAACTTGAGACCCTACTTCTGTATTTCTCTGCCTCCAAATATAGAAGTATAATGTACTAGGAGTCATGTATGAGGCAGTTATTGCAAATTCCTCAAGTCTGGTATTTTTGCACATTCACAAATAAAAAGATGACGTAGATAATTTCCTTTCAATACTTACGTAATTCACACAAAAATGTGTACAAGGAGTCTTATTCTTTGTTTCAGTAAATTGATGTGAAAATATTTAAAATATTAAGAATTTCCATATTGCTCTTGCTTCAACTAGACTTAAAAAGCAGATGGTGCCTGTTCTTTAAGAGTAAACTTTATTTGAAAATTCTTCTAAAAAAACCTTGAAATCACAAGGCTGCTACTAAACCCGCATAAAAAGAATTATACCAGAAATGGCAAAATGTAAAAAAGTAAAAGACTTTAAAGGCTTCAGTTTTTACTATATAAATAGCATGATATTAAAATATTATTCATCTCCTCACAGTGGAGAAGAGAATTATAAGCAAAATAGCTACAGACAAAAAAAGTCTTGCCCAACCTAATCTACTCCTTAAATTAATGGTTTCAAAACAAGTAAATCAATATACATAGTGAAATTCAAAGAAGCATGAATATTGTTAGTAAGAAATAAATCTTTAAAGACATGTTGCCCAGCCTTTATAGCCAATTGCAGTAATAACTTTATTTCTTTAAATGCCAAAATACTGTCTATAATAATTTCCTACCATTATATTGCTTTCAAATTTTAGGTTAATGAAGATTCCTGTTTCGAATCACATTACTGAAACACACCAAATAATTAAAAACTTAAATAAATAGAAGCAGCTTCAACCAACTGTTAATTAGTTTAAGCTAGTATTAATATACATGCTAATAAAAACATTATGTAATGAATACTGTTAACATCTCCACAGGAATTTCTGAGAATTGTTCATTTAGTTCTCTTTAAGGAACAAAAAAATATATACAAGCTTCTCTTCCAAGTAAGTTAAAAAATAGACAAGATAAATTTAAAAATTTTAATGAAAATCATTGAGCTTTAAAGCAACATGCAACTACTACACGTTTATGTAGTTTAAAGTTAAGGACAGACTAAGAGGAAGATTACATTTTAAAATACCCAAGTCATTTGAAAACCTAATGATGTACAGTATTTACATTGTTACAAAAATACAACACTTTGGTTATAGAAATATTTATGTCAATTTTTTACACTAGGCACTGTGCCTGGCACTAGGGCTACAAAGATTATTTACCACAGGATTGTGAGCGGAGAAAAAAGTCCTAACTAATGCTCATTTAGCCATGACTTATTTATTATTAATACATAAAAGTAACAAGAAATACTCACCAGCCTTCATCAAAATCACATTTGTGAACAGACATTCAACTATAGGCAAAAAGGATACTGGAATAAAAATCAGACTCCACGCCTTTTGTCTTTGAGCTGCTCCCAAATGAACACTGTAGGGACGAAGCACTAAGGAAATGCACTGTGGCTGTCAGGCTGGTCTGCCACTCTGCAAGTCTGACACCAGACTGACGTCACGCACCAACATGTCAAATGCAGCCACAAATTCAGGCAGCTTCTCCAGGAGGAATCTGTTGTGATTATGCATGCCTTCCAGCCATAAGAGTGAAATATGATTTCAATTCTCTTTAAAGTTGGCATACATCATAGGGTAAAATATCAGCATATACGGTTACAAACAGCTCTTGAAGAAAACATGCCGTGAGTAATTTTAAATAACCTTAGCTCAAAATAAATAGACATTTCCTGTTAAAACTGTAAGCATACCAATTTAAACGACTCCTCTAAAAACATTTTTTGTTGTTGTTTCCAAAGTTGATACATACTTATTTCAAAAATTCAAGCAATAAAAAGGCATAAAGAAAGCTAAAATTACCTGGTGTTCCACTACCCAAAAATGATAATAGCTGCTTAGATTTATTGATCATTTACTATGTCAATCACTTTATAAACTCATCTGAGCCTCATAACCCAACAATAGAATTTCTTCATTTTACTAAAGAACGTGAGACCCAGAATAGTTATGGAACAGTGCTATTAGGCGACAGAGCAGGACTCAAACCCAGATAGAGTGTCTCTACTGCCTATGTATTTGATCACTAATATCTAGCAGTCAAGATACCAATTGTTTAAATTCTGGTAGACCAGAGTTTGTATATGTATACAGATTTCAATATAAGAAAATCAAACTACATATGTTATTTGCAACCTACTTTTTTCATTCAACAATATGCCACGGACAGTTTCCCATGTCAATAAATATACTCTTAACTCTTCCTTTTTTGATGGCTGCCCATCATAATTATGTAAACCTGATTCCTACAGAACACTTTATTATTAATTTTTTATTATTATAAACAGTAATATTAACTGTCCAGACATCTTCGTGTTTTCTTGTGTTTAGCTACACAGGATAATTCTTAGAAGTGGGGCAAACAGGTCAAACTATGTGCGTACTTTCAACATTTACATGTTTCGTCCTCCAAAAAGGGGTAACAATATGTATTTGTATTTCAATGCATTAGGTTTGTCCTTTCCCCACAAACTGGCTATTGACAATTACTTTTCTTCTTTCCGAACCTAATAGAATATACAAACAATCACACAGTTCTAATTGTGTGTACATGCTTGTGTTTTAACTGCAAGTGAGGTCAAGTCTTTTCTTTGTATGCCCATCCTCACAGGAGGCGGTCCAGCTTCATGGTCACAAGCACCTGGCCATGGAGTCAGAGACAGTAGTCAAGCTCTTTTTCTGGGCACAGGCAAATTACTTTGCTTCTCCATGCTTCCATTCCCTTATATAGAAAATACAGATAACAATTTAATCTTCATGGGATTTTTGTGAGAATTATATGAGGAAAATCGTCCCAAGCGACTAGAACAGTGCTTACCACAAAATAAGTGTTTAATTGTTATCTCATATTTAATGACCGACCATATTTGTTCTGCATTTCATACCCTTCGCCCAAAATGAGGATTTCTTAACGGAGTACATGAACACACCATTTTAAAAAACATGTTGTAAATACCTTGTTAGAGTGCTAATGACATAAAAATGTTCAGTGACCTTAGTTGTGAGTTGTCTTACAACTAAATCTAGAGTGTAACGTAACTGGCGCTGAAAACACTCCTTTCATATGAAACTGCTACAGCAAAAATTAAAAATAACATCTCAAGTTGAGAAAACAAAATTGTTTCATCATGTAGCTTGAAATATAGACAAGCAAGCCAACACAGTTTGCTATAACCAGAAGGGTTTGCATATGTTTTAGAAAAGTAGTGATTCACGATCTTTCCCATTTTTTCAAAGTGAAGGTTTTGCTGGTCTCAATTAAATTTAAATTTTTCACACAAAGAAAGAAAACAAAACCCATTCTTGAAAACATCAAAGTCAACCACTTTTCTCACAGTTCTGAAAAGTTCTATAGCCCCTTTTAAATGACACAAATAGTAACAACCTATAAACAAAAAATATATGGAGATTGAAATGTATTAAACTTATAGTCCTACTCCCAAACCAAACAACGTATTATTATTATATAATAAAGCCTTCAACTATTCTCATTATCAGGCTACTTATAACGAAACATCTCTAAAAATACTGAGAAGAAAGTTTTATATTATTCTAGCAAATTTGGTTTAGATGTATTCATTGTTGTATATGCTATAAAATTATCCTATGCAATGGCAAACATTTCTGTAATATGTTTGTAGAATCACAGTGGCATGGTGGTTCTGCATATGGCTGCCAGGGGGAAAACAACAATAATGCAGCAGCAGAGATCTGTCAAGATTCTGGAAGATTAACAGGAATACTGAGAACTAACAAATCGACCAAGTGTTTGGTTTATGGAGTTGCCAGCACCCTGTGCAATTTCTCTAGAACCTGGGAGGCTTGGCTTCCCCCTGCCCCAATCACAGCTTACAGAAGGACTTCCACAGGGATAAAGAGGGAAAAAGGTCCCTCCTCTTAAGGCCATAACAGCGTGGAACTGACAGTTTAATAGGGAAAAGAGAGCTGTAAACAGATCATTATACCATAACCTGATTTGCAGAGCACAGAAGAGGAAGTGGCTAAATGCCTGGGGGAATCTGGAAAAGGCTTAACAAAGTAAATGACAGCTGGCCAAACTATTTCAAGAGGAGATTTCAGTTAGCGGTAGCAGTAGTTGTAAAAGTACAAATTTAAGATTAATCTAAATTTTACACTGGTGCCTAATTAACAGAGAAACTATTCATTTAAGGGGAAAAAATGCATACCAAAAAGGCAATTCTCCCAAATGCCTTATAAGATTCTGTCCTGCTTTTCCTAAATGTCAGTGATATCTAGTTTGGTTTTCTCAATTCTGCTCAAACCACATTTTAGAAATTTTAGAAGCTGAAGCAGACTGTGGATATATGTCCCACTACTATGTCAGAGCTAATAAACTTCTTTAAATCAGTAGGAAATCCTAAATCTCAATTGATCCTGACTCCCTTTTCATGTATCTCTATGCTATAGGGCATGACTCATAAAAAGCTACAGAAGAAAGTCCAACAAGAGTCTCCAAAACATTCGCCACCAAATAATGTGTTTCAGTATATTCTTTAGGGATGTTTGTGATAATGACTAAAGATTCAATTGTGAGGACTCTTAATTTTTTCATTTAACTTCATTAAACTTCATTAAAACTCTTGACTACTCACTTCTTGGAAATGTCACCCTTTATCTTAACTTATGTAACCTGGTTCCCAGCTGATGTGAGAACAAAGGCAAAAGAAAAAAATTAAATTTCCTTACAACTTACAGACCACTGACAAGTCCTTGAGACAGGCAGAGTGACCTTACTCCAGGAACTCAACTGCCTTGATGTCAATACTTTGCTAAGGGCAAAGGTAACCTTGGCTTAACATTAGCCCGACCTCCAGGATCCTGTAAGTCTCTTTTAACATATAATAATTTCTTTGGAAACTTCCTTTATCTCTAACCACCCCCGCACCCCCCCCCCCCGCAACCTCCCGCCCCAAGATAATGTTAGCAATCATCCTCCAAGCAAATGCCCATTTATATACATCTGAAGGATCTCATGATTAGACAGTAGCAAATGACGATTTCCTCTAAGGTCCTGGAAACCTTACTTCCAAATTCCTTAGGGATTTAACGCTATTCCTAACTCCCTCCCAACTTGAACGTATATACTTGAAAGTTTATAATCTGCCACCCCTCACAACCCCAGTGCACCTCTTTCTGCCCCTTGGGTCCTGTCCCCGTGCTTTAATAAAACCACACTTTTTGCAAAGATGCCTCAAGAATTCTTTCTTGACCGTTCGCTTTCGAACCCCAACGTTTTCTTATCACCAGCCTTCACTGTGCAAAACAAGCTTAATTCCAAACGACTCAAACCAGCACAAAACTGTCTCCATAATTTGGTGCCAATTTACTCATCACTAAGACCCAAAGGAGAAGTCCTCTTAATGGGTGAGAAACAAATCTACTAATCTCTTTTGCACATACTAATAGTGCTAAGTAACAGAAAGTACTCTAATGTTCTATCAGTTGATTACTGATTTTTATCTCTTAGGTCAGTAATATAAATCTTTCAGATCAGAAAAATACTAGGACATTGAGAAGGCCACAAATACTTGTTTCTGATGTGTGTTTTTTCCAACACCACTAAGCATTTAACTCAATTCTGACACCGTGTACCTGGAGACATGTTAGAACACACAGGTTAAGGGCTCTGTCCCACAAGACTGCCTCCACTTTAGGTAACAATCTTTATTTTGTTTATTTATTTATTTTGAGAGAAAGAGAGAGTGTGAGTGGGGAGAGGGGTCGAGGGAGAGGGGGAGAGAATCTTAAGCAGGCTGCACAGAGCCCAACGTGGGGCTGGATATCTCATGACCTGAGGAGAAATCAAGAGTCAGATGCTTAACTAACTGAGCCATCCAGGTGCCCCTAGATAACAATTTTTTTTTTTTTAAGTTTTATTTATTTTGAGAGAGAGAGATAAGGAGCAAGTGGGGGAGGAGCAGAGAGAGAAAGACCAGAATCCTCAATGTGGGGCTCAAACTGACAAACCGTGAGATCATGACCTGAGCTGAAGTGGGATGCTTAACCGACTGAGCCACCCAGGCGCCCCCCAAATATATTTCTTACATATATCACAGTATTCATAAGCAGTTACAAAAAAGTAAAGTAAGAATACCAACAGCCTCCTTTTGCTTTCTCCCAAATTTGCAAACTCACTTATCTTGGCACTATACCATATCTTCATGACTTAAAGAGAAACACCAAAGTGCACTAATTAGAAAAGTACATTAAAATTCGCAAATACGAGGATCTCTCTCAAATATCTTTATTAGCTTCTGTTAAAAGGCAGTAATCAGGTAGAGAGTGAATCAAACTCACAGAAATTAAACACTAAACCCAAAGACAGCCTGACAGAGATCCCAGGCCAACAACTTCTTCTAAACACTAAGTTATCATCATTGAACACTGTGAAAATCAGTAATGGGAATCCTGACTAAAATGGAGTCAGGAGGTTTTGGCACTGGGCACTATGTCCTACTGTTACTAAACCATCTATCATTGCTGCTAACTCAGGATTTGAATGGGTAAGCCCTTGTGCACTGTGTGGCCAACTGCTCTGTTCCGGGGATCCTGAGGAGGCTGAACATACTGAAAGCATAGTTCCTGGCTGGGTTTGCCAACACTGTTGTCGAACAAACTCAGACAAACCCATTACAAGAGAAGGCAACAGCTCATAAGATGAGCGTTTGAAAAAGAGAAAGGGAGAAATTTATTTTAGATGCTGGCAGCCAGGGAAGGCGGCAGGCTCAAGCCTTAACAACCACCTCTGCTGGCAATATGGACACCTAGATCTTTATAAGGAGAGGTTGGGAGCAGGGGTACATGCAAGAGAGTAGGCAGGGAACCTGTGATCATGGGTGAGAGGCGGCGAGGTCAGTGTGTTCTGCCCATGATCATGGGCAGGGAAAGGGTTGGGCTGAGTGTGGTTTTCTAGGCATTCTGCTGCTATCAGAGCTTTTCTGGCCTGGTGGCTGTAATGCTGTGGTCACTGCAAAATGTCTTCGTCAATGCCTCAAGACAGTGTGACAAAAACAGAACAATAAGAAAAAAGAACAATGGGTTTCAGAGCATGAGTTGTGAAGTTGCCTTGTCTATTTCTGGTTTCACCTGTTAGGGTCAATAGTTTAAGCAAGAGGGCTCCCTGACACTAACACTCCTGGTCAACTGCATACCCAACAGAAACAGATGGACTTGGCCTTGCAAGTAGACACTACTCTACTACTTCAGTGGAGGAAGAGAGGCTTTCTTTAGCTCCCTCCACTAACCCCAACAGCTCAACCAATGAAAAGCTACTATACTTCCTACTCCTAGGTTGTTCCAATGGACTTTAGTTTATAACACTCTTCCCAACAAAGCGTACCTCTCCTTTGTTGCCTGGTTTTTCTGCAGCTTGTTTGTCCTAGATTGCAATTTTTTTTAAATTCCAAAATAAACCCATTTTTTTTTTTACTGGTAAAATAACTGGCAGCTTTTATTTTTAAGGTTAACAACACTGACATTAGCAGTTTTAGATATTCTCAACTTACTACCCAAGAAAAGGCCAAGCGTTGTTCTATGTTACCATCTTGGTTTTCTATTAGAGCTAAAATTTCACAACACAGCAAATTCGGAAAAAGTGGAAGAGCCAAATGATTTAAGAATCAAATTAATCCATAAACACCTGCTTAGGAAGGGACCAATTATAATGAAAGTCCTTTGTACCACTAGGATCTTCTTCTCCAGGGAGTGATAGCTATTAAAATATACTTGCTAACAGGACTCAGCCTTCTAATTTGAAAATGTCCAGTTCTTAGGTCATCAATTAACAAGTTTGGTCCTTGAAAGCCAGTTTAATAAGATGATGACTTAGCCATTTTATACTCCCTTTTATTTCATCTAATCCTTTCTAAATTCTTTCCACTTTTTGCGTGAGATTGATAGCCACAGTTCCTCCTTCTGAACTGTCATAACTTGTGTACCTCATCAGTTTATAGGTTTTAGGTCCAGCTCAAATGTTGCATCCTGAGAAGTTTCCCTCAATCTCCCTCACTAGGATAGCGCCAGTACTATCTGGGAAAATTAGCATAACCAGTAAAATATTCAATCATGCATATTTACATCTCAAAGAATCTACCAATAGGGATGTATATAAACTATTTTGCACAATAAACAGAAAGTGTATACCCATGGAGAGCAGACTGACTCTAGTAAGTTCATTTATATAAGCAAATACAAACCAAAGTGAAAGAATTTAAAAGGCAACAATGATAGGGCCATTAAAACTGATTATCTTTCTTCCCTTTTCCTATTATCACGTGACATATCAACTTCTCAGCTAAAAGTGAGATGTCTGGTTATATTTATATCTCCTTTGAATATGTGAACTCATCTCTGAAGACAATTTCACTTGATAGGAAAAAAAAAACTGGATTTTGAGTGGTGAATTTAATGGGCTCTGGAATCTTTAACTACATTTTCACCTTAACCATTACAATTCTAGAAAAATTCCAAGTCAAAGTATATGTGTGCAAGAAACAAATGATGCTAACTTTCAATTTAGTAATTTTGTACTTAAGTGTGCAATGGTAACTAATAGGAAATTGGAAGTACTTGTGTTTTATGAAAAATAATCTGAAATTCTAGCACAATAAAGAAATTCAGACTTAGGAACATGTTGATGACTATGAAATAATAAATCAACAACCAAGTTATAGGAGCAAGAAAATAAATGTAAATTTAGCTAAGCTCTAGCTTCCTTGCCTAGGTTCTATTTCAACTCTGGATGAATACACATTTTTGAATGATAGTTTGTAACTTATATTCTATCTACATATCTATTGATTTTCATTCTGAAAGAAATTTTAAAATCTAACTGGTTTTCTACAGAGCCTGATTTACTAACAAAGCATCTATTATCCAAGTAACTAAGTAAGTCAATTCTACACTTGAACCATCTGCTTAGAAGACAGTCTGTTTTTGATGCAAGAATAAAATCAAACATATGACAGTGTTACCAGTTTCATTATCATAAAAAAATAGTCTCAAAGAAACTATAAGGGTTTTGTGAAAATAGAGGAAATTTCATTTAAAATGTCAGGAAGCCCTGAAGGGGGAGCTCTCATGCACTACCACTCACATCCCCAATAGGAGGAAGCTTACTTAAAAAAATTTTCTTTTAATGTTTTATTTATTGTGGCTTAGAAATTTTCCTTTTAATGTTTTATTTATTTTTGAGAGAGAGACAGAGTGTGAGTGGGGAGGGGTAGAGAGAGAGGAAGACACAGCATCTGAAGTAGAATTCAGGCTCTTAGCTGTTAGCACAGAGCCCGATGCAGGGATTGAACCCACAAACAGTGAGATCATGACCTCAGCCAAAGTCAGGCTTACCTGACTGAGCCACCCAAGTGCCCGGGAAGAAGCTGACTTTACATGCCCCAGCAGTACAAAGAATTTCTCCTTGCCCATCAACAGCTCAGCCAATGAGAGACTGCCACACTCAGCCAGTGAGAAGTTGTCACCACCCAGAACTCTTCAGCCCCTCCTGGCTGCCTCCTTTCTTTCATAAAAGCAAGCCCTTCTCTGTTCTCCACACTCGCCTATGGTTTGCCATACTCAGCTTGTCCTGAATTATAATCTTCTGCTACTCCCGAATAAACTCATTTTGCTGGTAAAATAGCTGGCTCTTTTGTTTTTTGTTTTTTTACAGTCAACAGCTGCTTTTGTGTGTTGGCTTGACTTCCCAATAAGAAACTCATGCTTACTCTCTTGAAAGAAGGCAAGAAAATGTGCACGTTTTTTAGAAGTTTTACTACCATGGAACATGACAGAATACATTGTGGAGACTCATGATCCAGACATAGCCTTGGGAACTAAGAGATACTTTTATATCTACAACTAACTCAATGAAAGTAACTGACTTCCTTAGTTGTCCCTTTGTCAGGAGATTACATTGAAAAAGGACTTTACCTCCATTTTGACCTCAGTCTGTACTTTCTAACTGATTAAGTTCTTCTTATCTTTGAACTCCGGCACAAGACCCAATGTGCAAAGCATCTTGTGATGGGAACTGAAACCACCCCCTCAAGCATTAACTGCCCTGACAACCAACAAGACCCCACATGACTGATCTGAAGACCATGGTCGACTTGACCTTTACTGCCCAGCTGTGTATGTACCCACTGACCTTTGTTCCATACTTTCCATATATAAACTGAGAAGTATTTTCAGCACTTCAGAGGCAGTCTTTGAGACATCAGTGCACTGTCTTCCTGGTGTTGGCCTCATTGAAATAAATTCCTCTCCTGTTTCACCACCATAGGTCTCTGTCCCTTTGGATTTTGTCAGTGGCAAATGGCCAAACCTGCTTTATTTGGGGCCCCTGGAGCCAGGTGCTCTTCCTGCACCCTTGAGCCCCAGTTACAACATAACAAACACAATCAGGTGGTCTTATGGCAACAACCCCAACCACGACCATTTGCTTATCAAGGGCAAGTTTTATTGAGGTGTGAGCATTTCCCCTTAAGACCAAAAACAAAACTGGTTTTAACTTGCCAAACTTCTACACTTACATTTCAGGCACAAGAGAGATAATTTCTTTTTATCTCTCTGTTTATCTATCCATCTATCTTAAGAAAGACAGAGTGTGCGTAAGCAGGAGGGGCAGATGAGGAAAGAGAATCTTAAGCAGGCTCCAACATGGAGCCTGACATGGGGCTCAATCCCATGACCCTGGGATCATGACCTGAGCTGAAATCAAGAGTCAGACACTCAACTGTCTGAGCCACCCAGATGCCCAAATTTGTTTTTAAATCTCATTTGTACAAATTCCTTGGCCCACAAGATTTTTCTTTTAGATGAAAATTTTTCTTTTAGATGAAAATACTTTATTTTGGAAGTTTACTGGAAATGTTACACATTTGCTATCTAGTGTTAAAGAGAAAAATCAAGCAAACAAACCTGGGTTGAGATTTAATCTCCTTGGCTACTGTTAATACATTTTTAAATTCAGTCAACAAATATTTATTGAGGATAGTGTTTCTTTTGTAGAAACACTAGATCCTGTGAGAAAATTAAAAAAAGAAATGAAATGTCCAAACTAGTTATGGGTAAATAAGTACATAATTAAAATACAAGTAAGAATATGAGATGCTATAACATAAATGAATTCTGGAACCAGAAAGCCTAACGCGCAATTTTGGATCAGGCCTTAGGAAAACTACTGTACTTCTACGTGCCTCAGTTATCTCTAAAATGGGTATAACAATAGTATCTTCTTCATAGAATTTTTTTTTTTTCCTTCAACGTTTATTTATTTTTGGGACAGAGAGAGACAGAGCATGAACGGGCGAGGGGCAGAGAGAGAGGGAGACACAATCGGAAACAGGCTCCAGGCTCTGAGCCATCAGCCCAGAGCCCGACGCGGGGCTCGAACTCACGGACCGCGAGATCGTGATCTGGTTGAAGTCGGACGCTTAACCGACTGCGCCACCCAGGCGCCCCTCTTCTTCATAGAATTTTTATGAGGATTAAATGAATTCAAACATTAAAGCCCTTACAACAGTACTTGATACATAATTAGAGTTCATTAAATAAGAACTATTATTGTTCTGAAAGACATGTGGACCAAAAAAGCTGAGGTAAGTGAAATGGCCTGTCAGCATGAACCCAATAAAGATGGGTAGGGTCGGGGCGCCTGGGTGGCGCATTTGGTTAAGCGTCCGACTTCAGCCAGGTCACAATCTTGCGGTCCGTGAGTTCGAGCCCCGCGTCAGGCTCTGGGCTGATGGCTCAGAGCCTGGAGCCTGGTTCTGATTCTGTGTCTCCCTCTCTCTCTGCCCCTCGCCTGTTCATACTCTGTCTCTCTCTGTCCCAAAAATAAATAAACGTTGAAAAAAAAAAAAAGATGGGTAGGATCTGGAAAACATAAATTAGGAAGGTCATGGTGAAAAAATATTGTGGTAAAAATGAGATGACTAGTTTGACTTGGTTATAATGCAGTGGTTTAGAAAGGTAGGTTGGGAACAGGGTTGAAGGTTGTGAACATTAGACAGAATAGCCTGGGTGTCATCTGACAGGCCATGGAGAGCGACTAAAGAGAGAAGGGTTATGACCAAAGGAGATTTACCAGCAAAGTTTTATAAGTGACATAGAGGGCTGGTGAGTTTTCACAAATGCCATTGAGAAACATGATTTTCCTTTACAGCAGTTTTGCTTACATATAAAGTAAGACTTATACTAACAACCTCATCACTACAAATGAAAGCACTAAAGCTGGGATATAAACAGGCTTCCACTATCTGGAAATGAACTGAATGAGTAAGCAAACGAATATGAAAGAAAATGAGATTTGATACTAACTTGAAAACAGGTTTGACTCAGCTCATATTACTGTTTAGATTGTGTTTTTAAACGTTTTTTATTTTGAGATAAAAGAGAGAAAGCGTGTGTGCTCGCAGGGGCATAGACAAAGGGAGAGAGAGAATCCCAAGCAGGCTTTGTGCTAACAGCATGAGCCCGATGTGGAGCTTGAATTCATGAACTGTGAGATCACGACCTGAACCGAATTCAAGAGTTGGATACTTAACCGACTGAGTCACCCAGACGCCTCGGGATTATGAGTAAAAAGTTGCCAATGAACTCAACACGGCCAACCTTTGCCAACTGCTGATGGTACACACTGGTCACTGCCACACACTGCCCACTCTCCCTTTCCTGCTCAGTCTCAGTCAGGGTAGCAACGCATCCAACTAAAGCATTCTGTTTCCGGGCTTCTCTTGCGATTAGGTGTTCATGAGGTGTGCCCACTGAGATATAAAGAAGAATGTCTTATGGAACCCCTGGAAAGGATGCTTAGAGGAAGCTGACTCAGCTAGGAAATACATGCTTTTGCTCTTCTGATCTTTCTCCTTTTGGACATAAGGACAGCCACTGTGGTCCATGAAGTAATCTTGACAAAAGAAGTCTCATGTTAGGATGGTGAAACAGGAAGACAGAAAGGTCTAGGCCCTGATTTCAATCTTAAAAGGCCTGTCTCTGAGATTGCTCTACTTGAGAAGATAAACTACACTGTGTTTAAACCGCTCTCCGGTCACTCTCGTCAGACCCTAACAGATTTCCCAACAAACAGTGCTAGTTACTCGATGTTGTTAGTTGAACTAACTACAACTAAGTTACTGTAACCACAATGTGTCTAAATTCAGGGATGTATGTCACTCGTTCACACTCACTAGACTATTATAAGCAGTCATTCAAGAGAGGGTCCTCCAGGGTGATGAAGCTCTGGGGACGGGGTCTGAGACCTGCTGGCAGACACTGTTCTAGCTCTGGGGAGGAAGCAGGTCTGAGATAATGAGCCAAATAGCAGTGAGAAGCAGCAAACATCCTGCACAGTTAAGGGTCACTGCTTCTAACCCTTACTGCCACTCTCCAGCCCAGCTGCACCCACGCCTTCTATAGTATCAGTATATAAGCCACTTAATTTATCTTTTTGCCTAAAAGTGTGAGTTTGATTTCTTTAAAAAAAAATTTTTTTTTAACATTTATTTATTTTTGAGACAGAGAGAGACAGAGCATGAACAGTGGAGGGTCAGAGAGAGGGAGACACAGAATCTGAAACAGGCTCCAGGCTCTGAGCTATCAGCACAGAGCCCGACGTGGGGCTCGAACTCACAGCCCTCACGGACCGCGAGATCATGACCTGAGCTGAAGTCGGCCGCTTAACCAACTGAGCCACCCAGGCGCCCCATGAATTTGATTTCTATAACAAGAGAGTCTTGAGTAAGACAATATATTCCGGGAAAAGTGGCTTATTAGGTACACAACAGAAAAGGAATAAAACAAAAATTCCCTTTTTTTCAATTATAAAATATTAGAAATTATGTATCTACATAAAGCTGCACTAAATAAATGGTGCAGAGAGAACAAAGAACAAATTCAAGAACAGTACTTTCATGCACATTACATATCCTTGACGGGCAACATTTTAGTATTAATTTAGCTGCTGAAATGTGAAATTCAAGCACTTTCTTACTACCAGCAAATAAAAGTAGCAGTACTTAGAGTTCCAGAGCATTGAGAAATTTAGACATTTGCCCTAGGGTCAGTGGTTACTAAACTCAAAAACTGGCTGCCTCAGAATCATGGGAGAACTGGTTTAAAACGCACATTACTAAGCCAAACCTCAGGAGATTCTGATTCAGCAGGTTTGGTTTGGGCATTATATTCTAAGCCACAAAACTACTTTCAGGCAAAAATAGGCTTGAGTAGCTGATAGGTATATGTGAACAAAACTAGTGAATATTTCTACTTGTTTTTTTCCTCAGATAAACCCCATCTTTATTTATAATTTACATGATGAACTACATAGTTACCTCAAATGTAAATGTGAAGAGTTTAAATGTCTTACCTTTTTTCTACCCATAGAATTCCAGAGTCTCACATGTAAAAACTATAAAGTATAGGAGCAGTTTTTTCACATTTTAACAAAATACTTCTCATCTTTTCTTTGGTAGGAGTTAGGATGCTTTCAGCACCAGAATGCCCAATTAAAAAAACGGCTCAAATAATGAAGAATTTAGTATCTCACATGATAAGAGGGCAGTCTCTGGTCTAATTCAGAGACTCAATAATGCCTCCGTGATTCTCTTACTTCTTCTCTGTCATGGGTCCACAATTGCCACTGTGGCTCCAAGCATCATGTTCTTACAGTAAAAAAAGGAAACAACTTCTTATCTTAGATGCTCCCCCCCCCTTTTTTAAAGAAAATGAAGAAAACTTTCACATTAGTTCTTCAGCCTACACCAATCACTGGCATGGGGGATAGGAGTAACTCCCTAAGAATAATTATTATTTATACTCTAAGGCTTAGGAGGCTAACCTTTCCAAAGCACATGGAAGGAAAAAAACCCTTAGAACAAAACCTGGACTCTTTCCAAAAGGAAGAAAGTTGGAGGGAAGTGTGGAGAGCAATAGCAGTTTGTTAGGCACCAACAATGATCCACCGCATTCTGTTACAAACTAATAAACCATATTTAAAACAATCAAAATGTAATTTAGCATGGAGATACCAGTTCAGTGCATTAAACGACTGGAAAATATTAGCAATGAACAACAAAAGGAAGATTAAGCTGCCAAAACTTTGAATCCTGCACAACAGAAAAAGAAACAAAAGATGTACCTAACTGGAAACTTGAAGGATATAACCCACTTCCTTACGCAGTATAATTACTGTCAGTCAAGGGGCGCCTGAGTGGCTCAGTCAGTTGAGTGTGAGTGCCCGACTTGGGCTCAGGTCATGATCTCACTGTTCTTGAGTTTGAGCCCCACATCAGGCTCTGTGCTGACGGCTCAGAGCCTGGAGCCTGCTTCTGTGTCTCCCTCTCTCTCTGCCTCTCCCCTGCTCGCCCTCTGTCTCTGTCTCTCAAAAATAAATGAACATTAAAAAAAAATTACTGTCAATCAATTAAAAAGCATCTTGCAAATTACTATTCAGGAATGTTCTCCTACTCTAATCTGTGTATCCATTACTCTCTGATTTCTAAATCAGCTAAATATTTCAAAAGTGTCACATATTAGATATAAAAGACAAAACAAGGAATAGGCACTTTAATTTAAATAGCAAATTCAGTTTTTAAACACTGTTTCTTAAAAATTCTGTTCGGATGTCAGAGGATCAACGGCATAACAAAATAACAGCAACTTTAGAAATGGACCATTTTCATAGGCCTCCTTTGAAAATCTTCATGAAACCATATACACTAATGTTACCCAAAAATAAAAAAATCCTGATTGTTCAGAATTTAATCTGGAAGCCCCAGAGTCAGTTCAGGATCCCAGCATAAATATTCAGTGTTGGCAATAATGTAAAATAGCACAGCCGCTATAAAAAATAGCTTAGAGATCCCTCATAAAGTTAAACACAGAATTACTACATGACCTAGCAATTGAACTGTTTTTTTTAAATTTATTTTTTATTTTTTTTATTTAAAAAAAAAAATTTTTTTTTCAATGTTTGTTTATTTTTGGGACAGAGAGAGACAGAGCATGAACGGGGGAGGGGCAGAGAGAGAGGGAGACACAGAATCGGAAACAGGCTCCAGGCTCCGAGCCATCAGCCCAGAGCCTGACGCGGGCTCGAACTCACGGACCGCGAGATCGTGACCTGGCTGAAGTCAGACGCTTAACCGACTGCGCCACCCAGGCGCTCCTGAACTCTTAGGTATATATCCCAAAGAACTGAAAATAGGTATTCAAACAAATATTTGTAGACAAACATTGCTAGGAGCACTATTCACAATAGCCACAAGGCAGAAACAACCCAATTGTGCACCAATGGGTGAATGAGTAAACAAAATGTAGCATGTACATACAATTTATTCAGCCATTGAAAAAAAGTATTCATAGATGCTACCAACATAGATGAACTTCAAAACCATTATGCTAGTGGAAGAAGGCAGACACAAAAGGTCACACACTAATATGATTCCTTTTATAAGAAATACTCAAAACAGGTAAATCCACAGTAACAGAAAGCAGATTAGTGGTTGCCAGGGGCTGAGGGGAAGGGGGAAATAGGGAGGGAGAGCTTATAGGGCACAGGGTTTGCTTTTGTGGTGATGAAACTATTTTGGAACTAGACAGAGGTAATGGTTGCCCACCACTGTGAATGTACTAAATGCTACTGAATTATACACCTTAAAATGGCTAATTTTACGCTCTATGAGCTTTATAACAATTAAAAAAAATAACTGATGTATCTGTAATATGAATTTTGTACAGATCTGAAGGAAGATGTGTGTTGGAATTTAACCAAGGCTGGTCAACAGTATTCCAACTTGCTTTAATACAGTATAGTATTATACAATTCTTCTGATTGGATATAATCTGGGATCCTCATTCCACCCAGCATTCTAAGATTTAAAATGGGAAACTACAATACTGAAGTTCAGATTAATTCCCACACTACAAATGGAATTGCCCACACAGACAGTTCAGGAGCAGGATAAGTCAAAGGGCATTCTGATTTAAATCATAAATGAAAGAGACCCTAATTGTTTACGGTTATGGGGATCCTTGGGGAGTTCCTTGGTAGTTTATAGTTTAGGACCCTCTGACATCACCTTATAAGGCTGTTTTGCTTCTCACGAGAAGGATGGGGTAAACAGATTGTTTACCACTGCTGTTTTAAAGTAAGGGTCTGCAAGGATCAGAGTGGTCCTTTCCAGAAGGCAGACGATACAGTATAAAGTAACAAGGGAAAAGAAGAACACTTGCAATTTCATTTTAAAAGTCCACAAATTCCGTTTTTAAAACTCCATATTGGTCTAGAAATTTTATTTGTTTGCAAATGTTTTGGATGTGATAAGAAAGGCCTGCACTGGTCCAGAATCTCTGCCCTGAGGAAACAAACAAAAGGAGTCGCGTACTTCCAAGGGAACTGGCTGGGGCTTTGGGGCAGGCACCAGGCACCCCTGCATCATCTCTCCACAAAGATGGAGCAACACATGTAGTTCTGGGGCCCTGCAATACTTCGATACTGCAATTCTCACCCTTAGGGAAGCAGACCAGGATTGGTAGTACAGGCGGTAGTAGCTAGGCATTTCATACTGTGTGGATGAAGGGGCTGCAAAAACTCTTCAGTGGTCCCTTACGGTCTTAAAATTGCTGTCCTCTTGTGGTTGAAGGAGAGGAACCCCCAATTTTGACAGACCCTTATACATTTATAAACACAAAGCATACATAGTTCAAAGTTAATGGCGTAAGTTTTACTCCCAGAATGTGTATATTTTAAAGCCATATGCTTTTGAAGGATTATCATATTTAGTTTATTAGAATACTCACTGATAATTATGAAAATGCTTTAAGTGGAAATAGTCACTGAGGTATCGTCTACAGTTCCGTAAGTCAGTCATACTTCCTTAGGATTATTTCATAAAACTATAAATCTGAAGAGCATTTAAGCTTAAATTTCTGCAACAAATCCTTTAAAAAATTCATAAGACATTATTTTGTTATAAAGGTAGGCATTTTCCTTGGGACGGTATATTACCAAGAAATGAGTTTAAATGTAGACAACTGGCTTATCTATCAAATAAGAGCACCACCATCCACTGACAACATAGTCAAGTGAGGAAAGGAGTTAATGGTAGAATATTGTTTAGAAAAGCCATTCCATTAAATGTTCTGTCCACTTCTGCCATGTCAGAATATCACATGTACTATTAACAGTATTTACTTTATATTAAAAAAGCAAGTTAAGTTGCTTCATCCTCAGCAATATCTGCAAAATTGCAGGTTTTATCCACTAGCTATGTTTTCCAACATGTAACATATATTAAAATGTGAAAATTTCATCCACATATTGCCTTGTTACACTGCAAACAACTTTAAAATAATTCAATATGAAGGCTAAAAGAAGACAGTTGGTTAATATTTTAAATACCCTATCAGCTATCCACGTTCAAGGCAGCTAAGACCATCACACAAACTCTTCAAATCTCACTATCTAAATCTGCATCAGAGGGTTTATTAGGGTAAGGGAAGTTGGAACTATTTTCTCATGGTGAAATAAGTGATAATCAAAGTATGTGGATGGCCAGAAGGTCCTTGCATAAATAGGAAACACGAATTTGGCTAACCTAGTAGCCAAGCGCGTTTGGACTAGTGCCCCATTATAAAATTTCCTTTGGTTCTTTGTTCCCCTCATTGAAGGGTACTGCTTGCTGAATTCATTAAGTTAGGTGATCTTTCTGTCAGAATATTGTTATATCTGGAGTACATCTTTCGTGTTAAGGTGTTTGTTGGAATGCTTAAAAAAGACACAGAGTAGGGACACTGCTACTCTTAGAGAAAGACTTGTGTGTATGTGTGTGCATATATAATGTTTTATTTTTGAATGAGAGGTGGGGTGGTGGGGAGGGAAAGTGAGGGAGGGGCAGAAAGAGAGGGGACAGAGGATCCAAGGCAGGCTCCAAGCTGACAGCAGGGCAGCCCGATGTGGGGCTCCGATGAGATCATGACCTTCACCGAAGTTGAATGCTTAACCACCCAGGCACCCTGGGACTTAGTCTATTCTTACAGGAATAGGTTAAATGGCTGTTTTGGTATCTACTTGCTAATAGTGTGTGTAGCAGAATTCAGTGCAGGACTTGTTTCCATCACTAACATACCTGGGAGCAAGGCTGTGGGAAAGAAACATATATGGGTCACATCTACCTGCAGCTGTCAGAGGCTTACTTACCAAAAGAATTAAAAAAGGCAAACACCCGAATTGGCTTATCTCAGCTCCCAATAGGCCTAAAAATTATTTTATATACTACCAATGACACAGGTACCAGGCTCTGAGAAATGAGAAGTTAAACCTTATGTTAAAAAAAAAAAAAGCAACTATTAAATCTAACAAAACAAACAACTATGGCTGTAGATGGAAAGTTCCCTATTTCTAGATGAGTTGCTGCTGTTCAAAAGTATTAGTCTACCATCTCACAATAAGAACTACTATACAAACACGCTTCGAGTACCCTCTTTCATTTATTCTAAGAAGCAATTAAAAAATCATTTTAATAGTCCTGAAATTGGGAAACTCGTCACATCTCATGGCATTTTAGGATCACTGTCCACGAGGCAGATTGTGATATTGTGATATTCTCATTACCTGTATGCTCAAATGTCAGAAGCACGGTGTGTCCGTCAACATCTTGGATCACACTTTTACCTTAGGATCCAATGGTTGTGGGGTGGGGGCACTTAGCAACATTTTGGATGCAGGAATCAAAATTAGGTTTGGCTGGTTAGCATCATAGATTTGATAGACTAACTAAAGAAACAAAATTAAAGAGAAAACTTCATTCACATCTATTGTTTCCCCAGTAAAACAAGTATTTATCTAATAACATATTTTGGATTATATGAGCTGATCCACTGAACAAAAATTTAGGCCAAAGCAATCTGGCAGCTACGTCCCCAAAGCATGGTGTTTGACAAAGTGAATGGCCCTTGACCCAAGTGTACATATTTATAGTATCTGCCCAGCTCTTATAGGCATTGGAACTTGTCATTCCCAGAATTAAAGAGTTACTAAAAGAAAACCTGAGGTGCTTTATATTTCAAAAATATTTACATATACTACTGGGTCTGAATCAAACTTGTATTGTCTCTGGAACTGATTTCCACCTCCCTTATTTATGTATTATTAATTTATTGTCTTTTTGTTAAAAGCCATTTCAAATTCTTCAAGGGAGGCTGGTTATGAATAAATGGAAGTTTTTAGGACCTGAGCCAGTTCTTTACTCATTCACTGTCTCAATCAACAATTACTGAGTGTGCCCAGCAAGCAACAGCAGGTGGTGTGTGTAAGGTGTGTGCATGTACAAATGCACTATGTACCACAGCTGGCAATAAAATCATTAAAAAATCAGGCACTGTGTTCATTATCAAGACATTTCTATCAAGATTTTTATAAACTATAAAAAATATTTGGTTTTTATAACAGATGAACTGTAGGCACCAATGAGGAAATGAACACAAATATGACTAAACCCAGTTCTTCTGCAACTCTGAAAGATAAAAAAGGTAGCTTTGAGCCATGTTTATGCTCTGTATCTCATAGAACGCTGGACAGGTCAAAAAAAAAAAATTTTTTTTTTTTTTTTTTAACTAACTAAAGGCCATAGTTTGTATGAATTCTCTTAATTTTTACCTAATGTTCTTTTTCTGTTTCAGGATCCCAACCCGGGTACCACATTATATTTAGTCATCTTGTCCTTAAGCTCCTCTTGGCTGTGACAGTTTCTCAGAGTTCCTCTGTTTTTGATGACCTTACTGGAATGAAGTATTATGCAGAAGACTACACAGTCTTCTGTCTTTAGTCTTATAGACTCCACTATTTCCAAAGTTACATAGGTCATTATCTTTTTTGCCCCATCTCCTCCAAGTAAGGTATAGTTGTGCATATATACATTCTTTTGTCACAGTCTGCATTCTATACTGGGGTCCCTTGATCTCCTAAATGATTTCTTAAGTTTGCACACAGCCTGGTTTCACTTGTTGTCCTATAAAGTTCCGTGGGTTTTGACAAACGCATTGTGTCATACAACCACAATTATAGTACCACACAGAATAGCTTCATCACCCTCAAAATCCCCCATGCCTTACCTATTCAGCTCTTTCTTCTTTTCCCCCAAGCCCCTGATCTTTATATCGTCTCTATAGTCTTAGCTTTTCCGGAGTGTCGATGGGAATCATATACTAGGTAGAATTTTTAGACTGCCTTCTTTCATTTGGCAATAGGCACTTAAGATTCACCTCTGTCTTTTTGTGGCTTGACCATTTCTTTTTACTGTTGAAAAATATTCCATTATATGGATGTACTGCAGTTTGTTTAGCACTCATTTACTAGAGGGTATTATCTCAGCTGCTTCCAGTTTGGGCAATTATGAAAAAAGCTGCTATAAACATTCATGAGCGGGTTTTTGTATGGACAGAAGTTTTCAACTCATCTGAGTGAATACCAAGGAGTATGATTATAGGATCATATGGTAAGACTATGGTTAGCTTTTAATAATAGATTGCCAAACTATATTCCAATTTTGCTTTCCCAAAGGCAACGAATGAGAGTTCCTGTAGCTCCACAACACTGCGAGCAAACAGTATTGTCAGTTATTTGGATTTTAGCTATTCTAATAAGTGCATCATAGTATCTCACTGTTAATTTAATTTGCAATTCCCCAATGACAAATGTGTTCAGCATCTTTTCATATGCTTATTGGCCATCTGTGTATTTTCTTTGGCAAGGTGTCTGTTCAGATCTTTTACTCATATTTTAATTGGGTTGTTTTCTTATTGAGTAAAGACATTTTAAATGAAGGAATGATGTTTTTGTTCAGATTTACATAATTTACTAGAGAATAGGTTATAAATCAATCTCATCATTTCATCTAGGACAGCAAAAGTGGAAACAATAGCAAACTACTTGAGTCTTTGATTTTCTTTTTTTTTTTTTTTTTAATTTTTTTTTTCAACGTTTATTTATTTTTGGGACAGGGAGAGACAGAGCATGAACGGGCGAGGGTCAGAGAGAGAGGGAGACAGAGAATCGGAAACAGGCTCCAGGCTCTGAGCCATCAGCCCAGAGCCTGACGCGGGGCTCGAACTCAACGGACCGCAAGATCGTGACCTGGCTGAAGTCGGACGCTTAACCGACTGCGCCACCCAGGCGCCCCTGATTTTCTTTTTAAAAGCAACACATAAAACTGAATCAACCCAAGTGTCACAATCTCATATGGAGAAATAATTAAAGAAATTAAGGCACATTCACAGAAACAGCACACTAAAAAGTTTCTAACGTGCTCATTATAAATCTTGATCACATTTTGGCTTTACAAAAGATTGACTTGTATTTTTTTTTTTATTTTTTTTTAACGTTTATTTATTTTTGGGACAGGGAGAGACAGAGCATGAACGGGGGAGGGTCAGAGAGAGAGGGAGACAGAGAATCAGAAACAGGCTCCAGGCTCTGAGCCATCAGCCCAGAGCCTGACGCGGGGCTCGAACTCACGGACCATGAGATCGTGACCTGGCTGAAGTCGGACGCTTAACCGACTGTGCCACCCAGGCGCCCCATTTTTTTTTTTTTTGAGAGAGAGAGAGAGTGAGACTAAATGCAAGCAGGGGAGAAGCAGAGAGAGGTGGAGAGAGAGGGAGATAGAAGGAGGGAGAGAGGGAGGGAGACGGGGAGAGAGAGAGAGAGAGAGAGAGAGAGAGAGAGAGAGAGAGAGAATATATCTTGAGCAGGCTCCATGCTCAGCAAGGAGCCTATGATGGGGCTGGATCCCACAACCCTGAAGTCATGACCTGAGCCAAAATCAAGAGCCATACGTTCAACAACAGCACCTCAAGTTGTACTGTTTAAAATATGAGCCACGTAAATGATACAGCATATTCCACTATCAGAGCTTTGGCAAATGTCTATGTTTCATTTTCATACTTTAGTCAAGCTTAATGATATAGACTGCAAGTCAGTTAACTGATAACTTTCCTCAAGTAGTTTTGGGCATTTTATTTGGAGATGTGGCTAATGATAATTTAAAGGAAATTAACTTCTTATTTTCTGTAGAAATTATAACTGCATTCAATGAGTCAATGTGATGGTAACATTCAACCAAAGGTTAAAAAAAAAATCAACTAGAGTTTCTTTGACTTTCTCTGTGTGAATTTGGTTAAGGAAAAAAAACTCCACAAACTTTGGCAAGGGTATACATTAACTGATATTCTGCAGTGTGTCTGACACAACCAAAAAGAAAAGTGCTTCTACTATTCCCATTTTTTAAATGACTCCCCCTTTCATTTCCACCAAAACCAATTACATAAAGTCTCATATCACATCAAACACCTTTCCTCCTGAAAAATCCATAGGGAAAAAATTCAATTAAAGTCTAAGATTGAAAACAATCTAACTGTATTTTTAAAATAAAGGGATATGTAAAATGTTACAGTAGTAACTAGTACCTAGCTTTTTAAATAACAGGTAAAACATTCATTATATATATAACAAATTAGTCTTTCCTTCTAAATTATGATCCCCAATTCATAGTAGGAAATTAAAAAGAGAGAAACAGAAGTAATCTGGAGCAGCACATATCCAAATGATTCACAAATCTTTTATAGTTGTTTCTAATAACAAAACAAAGCAAGTGCACACACACACCCGCCCCATCAACAACAAAGAATAAAAATAAATGTAGACCTACTGGATTAAAAATTGAAGTATAATTGACAGATTTGTTGTTAAGAGGGGTGACTGGATTAAGGGTGAAAGTACAATTATATTTTGAAGTATTTTATATTATATCTCACTATACACATAGTGTAGTTTCTTTTAAAATGAATCTTTATCAGTGCTTTATCAGTGCTTCTATATAGAAGAAAACAGAACAAAAGAGGCCAATGATTCCAATGCCCAGAATAACCTGCTGACATATAAAAACAAGTAAATTTGATAGTTCAAAAGCTCAGTTAGGCAGAGTGTGAAAAGTGAAATGCATTTAAACCCTATCTGCCCAATCGAAGCAACCTCTGTTATCGACCTGCTTCAGATATACAAATTATTGAAATCCCTTCTTCCCTTTCACTACAGCAAAATCAATCACACAACTTTAGAAATATTTTTTTATAGGGAAAATAGTTTACACTGAAACATTTCTATTCTATAGCATTTTTGGACACTGCTGCTAAGATCATGAACTTTTAAATATAAAAGAATAGGTTCTCTCTTGTTCTTGTTGGGTCTAATGAAATTAAGGTACCCTTAGATATCATCAATAGTGTACAAACTTGTAGTGGGTAGTGAATAAGCCATACATATCTAATCTATGGTGTAATGAATGTATACAATAATATTGTACTACGATAGTACTGTGACAAATATCACTACATTGGCAGTCATATTACAATATATAAATATATCAAAGGAACATGCTGTGCACCTTAAACTTATACAATGTTACAGAGCAATTTTATTCCATTAAAAAAAAAAAAAATTAAGGGGCACCTGCCTGGGTGGCTCAGTCAGTTGAGTGTCCGTCTTCGGCTCAGGTCATGATCTTGCGGTTTATGACTTTGGGCCCCATGTAGGGCTGCGTGCTGACAGCTCACAGCCTGGAGCCTGCTTCGGATTCTGTGTCTCCCTCTCTCTATGCTCCTCAACTGCTCATACACTCTCTCTCTCTCTCTCTCAAGAATAAATAAAGATTAAAAAATTTTTTGACAAAAAAAAAAAAAAAAAAGAAAAAGAAATTAAGGTTCCCTTCCCATATGAGAATAAAATATACTTATTTTGGTGGTTAGCACCCCGATCCTCATCTTGTAGTATTCTTGAGGACTAGATTAAATAGTTGGTATTATTTAAAAAAACTCATCAGTCTCCCCAACTTTGTAACTTGCAAAAGAAGGTTAAGAGCTGGAATTTAGGTTAAAAAATTCAGTTCTATTATATGACACTGCAGGGGTACAAATTTTCAATTAAATTACTGGTAACTTCTGTTATAGCTGTCTTTGGAGCTGAGTCTCTAATACCTCTCAAACAATACTGCTTGACAATCCCATTCCTCTGTAATTCATGTCCCCAACTCCCAGAAAAGCTACTTTTCTACTAGCCTCAAGTCTCTCTAGAGGTCTTAGCAGATGATCTTTCTCATTTACTGAGTAACGGAAGTCATCTGACACACATCCTCTCAATTACTACCCTTACTACCTGTGATAGTAAGCCTCCAAGATGGCACCCAATGATCCCAAGCCAGAACCATCCAGCTGACCCATGACAAATTCCTGATCCACAGAAATATTTGCTATTGTTTTCAGCACTACATCTTGCTATGATTTGTTATGCAACAATAGATTAATGCAATCCATTTTATTTTCCTATTAGCTTGCAAAATTTAAGTTTTTCTCCAATGTAGAAAGCACATTTCCTTCAGTATTTTTATCTTTCTCCTTCTGCCAAACTTCTCCAGAGAGTCCACCCCAATCATGCTATTAAAACTCCTTTCTCAAAGGTCAATCGATATTCTCATAATTGCTACATCAATGGGCTCTGTTTCTTTCTCATCCCTTTGACGTTTGTGCAGCTTTTGACAATTAAAAATCTTTACATTCTTGGCTTCCACAACACTGAATTCTCCTTAGTTCTGTCCCAGGCTCTGTGAACTAATTTTCTGACTTTCTTTATGTGCTATATTTGTATTCATACCCTTTAAACACAGGCATTTCTCCAAGATTCCGATTTTAGTCCCCTCCTTTCCCCAAAATAGGTGTGACAGCAATAATAGTAACAACCAGCACAACCAAAATATACTGAACACTAATGTGCTAGGTCTTATGCCAACCTCTTTACATATCTCATACATCATCCCATATATGTTTAGACTTTCCATTATAATGCTTGTTGCTTAAGTGTGTTCTACAGTTTGGATAATCTACCATATTAGTCAAGCTTTCTTTCCCTTTCCAGGAGTAAACCACATTCCAAATGCCTTATCCTTTTGTTTTTACCATCATCTTCCCAATGTTTACAACACTGCTTGATACACAGTAGGTATTTATGGAGCACGGGGTAGGATACTTGTTGCATAAGTGATTGGAAAACTCACACATATCCCATCTCTTTTTGAGACAGGGTGGGCTGCAATAAAAAATAAGACTACTGGGGGCAACTGGGTGGTTCAGTCGGTTAGGCATCCAACTCTGGGTTTTGGCTCTGGTCATGATCTCACGTTTCGTGGGTTTGACCCCTGCATCGGGCTCTGCACTGACAGCACAGAGCCTGCTTGGGATTCTCTGTCTCCCTCTCTCTCTGTCCCTTCCCCACTCACACTCACTCTCACAAAAATAAATAAACATAAAAAAAAAAAAAAAGATTACTAGCTCACAGTTACAACTAGTATAATAAGTAATTCAACCTGCTTGTTGCATTTTTTGTTTTGTTTTTAATTTTTTTAATGTTTATTTTTGAGAGAGAAAGAGACAGAGAGTGAGTGGGGGAGGGGTGGAGAGAGAGGAAGACAGAATATGAAGCAGGCTCCAGGCTCCAAGCTGTCAGCACAGAGTCCAAAGTGGGGCTTGAGCCTACGAACCATAAGATCGTGACCTGAGCCGAAGTCGGATGCTTAACCAACTGAGCCACCGAGGCACCCCTGCTTGTTGCATTTCTAAAGCCTATGTCTCATTCAATGCATATTATAAAGTACCAACGTTTCAAAAGTTGTGCAAAACTTCTACACAAAAAACTTCACAATACTACTATGTGAAGTTTTAAAATTTCTTAAGAAATAGAGAAATATACCAATGCATATAATGAAAACTCAATATTGCAAAGATGTCAGTTATCTCCAATCAATCTATAGATTTAGTTCAACCCCAATAAAAATTCCAGCAAGACCTCGTGTGGAAATTAAAATTGACTCAATACTTACGTGGAAATGCAAAGGACCAAAGTAGAATAACAATCTCTAAAATAATGAATGACAATGCTGCCCGGTGAGGATGTAGAACAGCCAGAACTTTCTTACAATGCTTTTGGAAGCCTAAATTCATGCAACCACTCTGAAACAACGTTTGGCAGTATTTTCTAAAGTTGAACGTACACATATCCTGTGATTCAGGCAATTCTCTTCTTCAAAATGAATTCAAAGAAAGGTGTAAATATGAGCACTAAAAGACATGCAACAATGTCAATAGCAACATTGTCTATAATAGTTACAAACTGGAAATAATCCAAATGTCCCTCTACAGAAGAGTGGCTAAAATGAACAGTGGCATGTTTATACAGGGGAACACTACATAGCAATGACAATGAAGAAACTCCTGCTACATGCAACATGGATGAAATCTCAAAAGATGCTAATATGTAAAACAAGCCAGATGCTAGATTGCACTGTATCATATTTCATGATACCTTGAATTTGTTCAAAAACAAATACAACTATACCTTTGGTGTTAGAAGGTAAAATAGAGGCACTTTTAGGGCAAAGGAGTGGGGGCAGTGATTGGGTGGAGACATCTAGTGGTCTTTTAGGATATAAGCCATATTCTATTTCCTGAGTAGTGGTGCACAAGTATGTTCCCTTTGTGATGCTTTCTCAAGTCATACACTTAAGATACATGCACTTAAACGTTTATTATATTTTAAAGCAATTGAAGCAATTGAAGGAAGCAACATTCAGGGAAGGCCATGTAAACCTGTGGTCCCTGATGAGTTTTTAAACCAGCAATCACAATATTGAAGATGCAAGATTCTTTGAGAGAAACCACACCTACTTTTTAATTCTCACAATCCTATATTTATTGACTATAGGAAGTTTAAAAATCATAATTATAACATAGGGTTGAATCATACGGCATTGCTGTTTTTGGAGGTCAAAAGCAGCCACAGATTGGCAACTGCTGTTAATTTAGTCAATACTGTTTAAGAGGGTTTCACTGGTATGGTTGTAAAAACACAATCAAAATAATCCCACCGGTGGTTACATGTAATAACAGTATTGAGGAAAGCAGTCTTGGAGGACACCTTCTGGATTAGAAGTATTGATAAGAATCCAAGTTAGGATTAATATTTTAAAAGGTAACAGTTGCAGTAGATAACTGGCGGTACATCTAGAAAACAAGAGTCCTAACTGCATGCAAATATGCTGTGTCCCACCTTTTACCTCCTCCTTGTTCTAGAGGCGGTCCTTGGGCCACAGCCATCCAGTCAGTGAATCCTGACTGGCTCTGCCCTTTTAGTTTGGGACCTTTCAGAATCACCTGTATTAAGATGTGCCCAATGTTACTCTCTTAACTTTTCGAAGGCAGCTGTAATGGAGAGATATTGGAAGTCCGCCTGTTGAGCTGTAAAAGTTTTGTACAGCACATTGTTTATTACACCACTAAGTGTCCCTAAATAAAAACTCACAAGAGAAATACTTTTCAAGGGAAAACCATCTTCTGGATGAACTGACAGGCATCTCCTTTCTGACAGCAAGGGAACATATTTCCCTTTTACACCGAGAAACAGACAAACCGAAGTCCAACTGTGGCAATTCTAAGGACTGATGTTTAGTAAATTTGCATTTTATTATTTTCTTTATTGATTATATTGCCTTACCTTTTGTTGGACATTTCCTAGAAAAAAACAGTATAAGTAAATCCAGTTCATGCCAACTCAATATAACTTTTTCTAACCTACCATAAGTTGGGGGCTTATTGTTAAATTATTCTACCTTTAAAGATACAAATTTAGTCAAAAACAAAAACAAAAACAAAACTCAGCACCTCACTGAGCTACAATGAGATCTGCTAGATGAACTCAGCTCTTGAGCACCAATTGGTTACAACAGATTTCTTTAAACCTGATAAATAATGAGATGTCATTAAAAGTGCTAAATAAATTTTTCAAAGGGGTCTCAGGGACTAGGACTGGGTCCTCTATATGGCTTACTATGACATTTTTTCAGAAGGATATGAATATATGGTTTCAAATACAAAAATGCTTTAAATTTTTCTTTTTTTTTTAAATTTTTTTTTCAACGTTTATTTATTTTTGGGACAGAGAGAGACAGAGCATGAACGGGCGAGGGGCAGAGAGAGAGAGGGAGACACAGAATCGGAAACAGGCTCCAGGCTCTGAGCCATCAGCCCAGAGCCCGACGTGGGGCTCGAACTCACGGACCGCGAGATCGTGACCTGGCTGAAGTCGGACGCTTAACCGACTGCGCCACCCAGGCGCCCCAATGCTTTAAATTTTTCTTAACTGTAACTTGAAGTAGGGTATGTGGATACTGTTAAGCAAACTACTTATATGTACCCTCTTCCCCTGGCTAAAATCTCAGCTACTAATATGTCAGAGTCCATATTACCCTGGCCATCTCTGCATGCTAGAGAGCACTAAACACTCAATAAATATTCAATGTCTGGATTCTGTTATAGCTTCTGTATTATTTATAACTCATAACATATTTTTTACATTTCACATTAAAAAAACTTTTGGCTAACCTAAACAAGCTTAAGCTGACAGGGGTTCCAAGTATTAAGCTGAAAGGGGTTCCAAGTATTGCAAAAGAAGGAATAGTTTTCAGTAAGCAAATACATTCTAGAGGGGGAAGAAAAGGAAAGAAACATACTTGCTTTCAAATGAACACCAGCATCTGCCCATACAGACTGATGTGATTAACAATTCCTTGTTTCCAGCTTCAGACAGGTTCTTAACACTACTTTGCAGGCAACTTTTTAGTTTACTTTCATTCTCCCTTCAGCAGCTATTCTCAAATTTTTGCCACTCCCCTTAAGCCACCTATCCAATCCCTCTGGTGCCCCCAAGTAATCTTTAGTTTTGTTGCCCTACAGCTCAAATCTGAACGGTAGTTATGCCCATTCTCACTTCTTCCTTCAAGTCTTCAGAAGATGAAGTCACCACCCTCTGTTCCGTATCTCTGATCAGTTTTCTTCCCAACTACCGTGGGACCTTGTTCTAACAACTGGTTCTTCTCTTTCCCGCATCTTCAATCTCTTTTCTCCTGGCTCCTATTTAACAGCTAAAAAAAAGACTTTTAGCCATTCCCATTCTTGGGTGCATCTTGTCAGTGAACTTCTGATTTCTTTCCTGGACAAAAGACTGGTTCACACAGGTTGCGAGCACTCGCTCCAGCCTTGTTCACTTCTCCCCTAACTGTTAATCTGTAATCTTACTTACATCCTTCCTCATCCCTCAGTGAAGGTGGCTGATGTCTTCCTATTGGGCGAAGGATGCTTCTTCGTCCTCATCTCCCAGGACTAATGTGTGGCTCTTGACACCGTTAACACTCCTTCTGGTTTTCTTAATCTCACTCCTCTAAGTTCTCTCACGCTAATTTTTTCTTCTAGGTGTCCTGTGCCCACTACCTAGACACTGGGTTTCCTTTAAAGTTCTGTCTTCAATCCTCCTTCATTTACACCCTCCATCCTTAAGTGATTTAATCCACTCCTTATTTAGTGACTCCTGTTATCGTTCAATAACACTATTGGTAAAGTTTTAATTAAACTTATACATTCCAATCCATATCTGTTGCCCTGATATTTCTTTCTTGCTCCACAGGTCCCTGTACCTAAATTTCTGCTCTCTGAACAAAAGGAATATCCTACACACATTTCAAACTCAAATTGCCCAAACCTCTTTATTCCCAATTAAACCTATTTCTCTCTTAAGTTTCTCATCCCAAATATAATCCAAATGCTGGAGTGTGGTCTTCCCCTCTCATTTGCTAACTCCTATCCCAGCTGATCAAATCCTAAGATTCTTAACTTCCATATCATCTATCTTCTCCCCCTTTGTGCTGCCATAGTTTAAAATTTTTATCCCATTTTCAGTCATACCCATTTTCAGTTTGAAATTCAGTCATTTCAAACATCAAGGAATTCATGCCCAATCTCCTCCGCCTCTAAATGAGCCTCTATACTGCTGCAGGTTTATCTAATACACAGATTTGTCTTCCTCTCCTCCCCTATTAAGCCCTTAAAAGCGGCCCGCCAATGCCTATGGGATTGTCTGTGCCTCCTCTGCACGGCTCATAATGCTTCTCTGATCTACCTTCCTCATCTGTCTAAGCTTCCTGCCACCAAGCACCTCACAATACTCTAATAGCAATGAAGTAAGTAACTGTTCCTTGAAGAGACCTAGAAGACTTTGGTCTTGTCATTCAATTTACAGTGTTATCCACCTCCCCGCACCCTGACCCCGGTGTTCTGCTTAGCAAATTCTTCATCATCCTTCTTCAAAACCCAACATAGCTGTCATCTGTTCTGGGCAGGCATCCACACCCTCACATCACTGGGCAAGAATAATCACTTCCTTCTATGTGCTCCCTCACACCGTGCACACATCTCTCATGGTCCTCAGCCCTTACCCCAGAGGGATGTCATCCATCTTTACAGAGATTTAGGTCACCTGGGTCCGGAATGTGTAGATGTTCTTATGTTTATTAATTTGAAAGAAATTATCTCTTTCTAGGACCTATTCCCCTCTGCTGGGTGGGTTAAGAGCTGTCTGAGGCTCACAAGAAGCTAGCAAAGGAACTGGAATATCAAAAACACAGCGTCAGGGTGCCTGAGTGGCTCAGTCAGTTAAGCACCCAACTCTTGGTTTCAGCTCAGGTCATGATCTCATGGCTTGTGAGTTTGAGCCCCACATCAGGCTCTGCACTGATGGTATGGAGACTGCTTGGGATTCTTTCTCTGTTCACCCAACTTTCTCTGCCCCTCTCTTGCTCACACGCACTCTCTCTCTCTCTCAAAATAAACTTAAAAAAAAAACATAAAAAACACAGGGTCTTTTAGGTTAAAGATAAAAAAAAAAATTGGAATTACACAAACGTGAGTTTAAATCTTGGCTCTGCTACTTTACAAGTTCTGTGAACTTGAAACAACCATTCTCAACATGTTTTCCTATTTCCATAGATAGCTGTGAGCATTATACTAGAAAACAGGCACTCAATAACTAACCCAGTGTATGTAATGTTTGGTGAATTATGAATATATTGATCATGTAACCAATTTAATCCAAAAGTCATTTCGAAAAGTCCCAAATATTTAAAGTTAAAACTAAACATGTAAGCACAGATTAAATTTTTTGAAACCTACCTAAAGGTAATATTTTAACAGTCACTTTACATTTTATTTACATTTTTATTAAAACCAAACTTGAGAATTTTTCTCTTCTGACTTTGGTTGATGGCTGTTCCATGCTTAAAATCTTTATAATCGGGGTGCCTGGGTGGCGCAGTCGGATAAGCGTCCGACTTCAGCCAGGTCACGATCTCGCGGTCCGTGAGTTCGAGCCCCGCGTCGGGCTCTGGGCTGATGGCTCGGAGCCTGGAGCCTGTTTCCGATTCTGTGTCTCCCTCTCTCTCTGCCCCTCCCCCATTCATGCTCTGTCTCTCTCTGTCCCAAAAAATAAATAAACGTTGAAAAAAAAAATCTTTATAATCAAAAGAAGCATGAAATCTCTAATTTAATCTATTTCCTCAAACTCAGCATGACTGGGTTTCAACTGCTTCCTCTACCTCGCTGTTGAGTAACTCTGTACTTCAAAACAAAATTAGAAAGGAAGTGACTGAAAGACACGCTAAGTTAGTAGACATTAGAAACTCTGGAAAAAACCTAGAGAGGAAAACACCTTTGAAGTTAACACAGCTGTTACTCAGTAGTATCAGATTGAAGGCAAGCACATAAAAATCTAGAGCCACCAAGATACCAGAATTAAAGTGGCAGTGTCATGAATAATCTTTTCATGCTTTTACTTGTTCATGTTCTGTAACATTTTCTACAATACGCATGTTTCACTTTTTATTTAAAAAAAATTTTTTTTTCAACGTTTTTATTTATTTTTGGGACAGAGAGAGACAGAGCAGAACGGGGGAGGGGCAGAGAGAGAGGGAGACACAGAATCGGAAGCAGGCTCCAGGCTCCGAGCCATCAGCCCAGAGCCCGACGCGGGGCTCGAACTCACGGACCGCGAGATCGTGACCTGGCTGAAGTCGGACGCTTAACCGACTGCGCCACCCAGGCGCCCCCGCATGTTTCACTTTTTAGAAGAAAAACATTAAAAAAAACTTTGAAAATGCTCGAAATAAACTGTCAGGTGAAAAAGCAGAATTACAACACTGTATAGTCCATATACTCTCAATGACAGGAGAAAACGTGTGCACGTGGGACATACATAATGTGGGAGAAAAACGAGAAGGCAATACGCAAAAAATGTATGGTTCTCTGGTGAATTACCAGTAGTTTTTATGGCCTTATAGTTTTCTGTATTTTCCAGTTTCTTTATAATAATCTAGTATACTTAAAAAAAATAACTGCTTGATTCACATACCATAAATTCAACCATTTAAAGTGTACAATTCAATTGGTTTTGGTACATCCACAAAATTGTACATCACCACAATTTTAAAACGTCTTCATCACCCTAGAAGAAAACCTGCACCCACAGCAGTCACTCCTTATACCCTCCTTTCCCCAGCCTCTAGCAATTTCCAGTTTATGTTCTGTCACTGTGGGTTTGCCTATCCTGGATATTTCATACAAGTGGAACCGCAGAATACCGGGTCCTTTGTGAATGGTTCCTTTTCCTTAGCATAATGTTTTCAAGGTGCATTCATGTGGTAGCATGTATCAGCACTTCATCTGTCACCAAGCAATATTCCATTGCATAGATAGAATGCATTTCATATATCCATTTTTTTTTAAATTTTTTTTTCAACGTTTATTTATTTTTGAGACAGAGAGAGACAGAGCATGAACGGGGGAGGGGCAGAGAGAGAGGGAGACACAGAATCGGAAACAGGCTCCAGGCTCTGAGCCATCAGCCCAGAGCCCGACGCGGGGCTCGAACTCCTGGACCGCGAGATCGTGACCTGGCTGAAGTCGGACGCTCAACCGACTGCGCCACCCAGGCACCCCTCATATATCCATTTTTGAGCTGGCTGTGATTTGAGTTGTTTCCACTTTTTGGTTATAATGAAAAACGTTGCTATGAATACTCACATACAAGTTCTGCATATATGCACGTTTGCAAATCTGTTGGGTATGTAGCTAGGAGTGGAATGCCTGGTCATTTGGTAACTCCATGTGTATCTTTGAGGAACTATCAAACTGTTTTCCAAAGCAGCTGCATCATTTTACATTCCCGGCAGCAGTGGAGAAGAGCTGTAATTTTTCCATATCATTGCCAACACGTGTTATTGCCCATCTTTTTGATTATAGCCATGCTAGTGGGCTTGAAGTGATAGTTCATTATGGATTTGATTTGCATTTCTCTGATGGCTAATGATGTTTAGCATCTTTCAAGTACTTATTCTTCTTTGGCAAAGTGTTTGTTCAGATCTTTGCCCATTTTTAAATTGGGTTATTTGTCTTTTTATTATTGAGTTGTAGGAGTTTTCAAAAATATATTCTAGTCACAAGTCTCTTATCAGATATGTGATTTGCAAAATGTTTTGTATTATATTTATAAAGACAAAAAAGAACTCCATCTCTTCTGAAAATTCAATTAGCAAACACTGTGGTCATGAGGAATAACATGGCAATGACAAATATTAAACAACTTAAAATGTGAGCAACGTTTTATAATTTTCTGCTTAATCCTCGCATGGATTTAAAATAATAGGCCTGGTTCTCAGGTCAATAATCGAAGGTCTGTAGAGGTAAGTTGATTTATTCAAAGCTCTCCTAACTTCATTATTTTTCTATCACTATTTTTCTTTGCTTTATCTTTCTTATTTGTCTTAAATTAATGTTACCCCTCTATGTTGTTTTCAAATTTGTTTGCAAACTGTCTTAAATCCTTTTAGAACGAACTAGATACGTTTACACAGAAATTAAAAAAAAAATTTTTTAATGTTTATTTTTGAGAGAGAGAGAGACAGAGCATAAGCAGGGGTGCGGCAGAGAGAGAGGGAGACACAGAATCTGAAGCAGGCTCCAGGCTCTGAGCTGTCAGCACAGAGCAGAACGCAGGGCCTGAACCCACGAACCGTGAGATGATGACCTGAGCCAAAGTTGGACACTTAACTGACTGAGCCACCCAGGCAACTCTACACAGAGATTTCTTGAAGATTCATAATGAACTAGGATTAATAATACCCACTACTCTGGGTATCTGGTACAGATCTTTCTCTGCTATGAGATTATTCATATGCTCTCTGATAGTGCAATAGGTCTGACAGGAGGCACGGTGTAGCCTGACAGAGAATTGTGAGGACTGACATGACAGGGTGGAAGGTGAATGATCCCAATGAACCCAGCTCGGTGGGCTCTATTAGTTTCCTATGACTACTGTAATTACGACATTGGTGGCTTAAAACGACAGAAATCTTTTCTCTCTCAGTTCTGGAGGCCAGAAATTTAGGCTGTAATCTGTTCCACTGTACCAAAATCAAGGTGTTGGCAAGGCCACAATCCCTCAAGAAGCTCTAGAGGAGAACCAGTTCCTTGCCTCTTCTAGCATCTGGTGACTCCTGGCATTCCTTGGTTTGTGGTCCCATCTTGCTTCTAGAGTCACAGTGTCTTTTCTTCTCGGGGCTGAAATCTCCCCCTGCCACTCCTACCCGCCATGAGGACACTTGTGACTGTATTTAGTCCTGGCCCCCCAGATCCAGGATAATCTCCTCATCTCAAGGTCCTTAACTTAATGACATTTGCAAAGTGTTTGCCACAAAAGGTAACTTTCCCGATTCTAGGCATTAGGACATTATGCAGGGTATATGCGTGTGTTGGGGGGGGGGGTCCTTACAAAACTCAAGAACAAAGTACCAAGGGGCAATTCTCCACTGTTTTCTTTTCTTTATATTCATAGTCTACTCAATTCAGATACAAAAACTGCTCCCACAGTTACATTCTCTCCTAGCCCTGACGCTATCCCCAAATATTGCTAAAAGTCACCATCTTAGTTACCTGATCAAGTAGCTTCAATTACTGCTAAGAACACTTTCATACAGAAGAAAACACTCTCTAGATTCAAATTTGTTATGACAAAACAGTTGTAGGAGGAAAAAAGAGAAACAGAACAATATACTGTTTTCTCTTAAAATTATTTACAAATCTATGCTATAAATCTAACATTAAGGAGGAATTCGGTATTTAATATTACATCACTTCCCAGATACCTAAAAGTAATCAAAATTTGTAATACAATAATAATGGTTCACATACAGTATAAGTTTTGAAATATACTGGCAATTTTTTTTTCTCTTATGCTAGATAGGGAGTATATGGACATTCTTTTTTTTTTCTTTTCTTTTTTTTTTTTTTAATTTTTTTTTCAACGTTTTTATTTATTTTTGGGACAGAGAGAGACAGAGCATGAACGGGGGAGGGGCAGAGAGAGAGGGAGACACAGAATCGGAAACAGGCTCCAGGCTCCGAGCCATCAGCCCAGAGCCTGACGCGGGGCTCGAACTCAACGGACCGCGAGATCGTGACCTGGCTGAAGCCGGACGCTTAACCGACTGCGCCACCCAGGCGCCCCTAGACATTCTTAATTCATATCCTTTGTATGTCCATAATATTTATACAGTATTATAATTTTTGAGTATTAAAAAAGAAAAAGAATATAATGCCATCCTCCTCCACAAGCCCTAGAAAGCACCCCATGTGCTAGGCTTCAGATTAATGTCTGGAACTACATCAATAACTCTATCATAAGCCACTGTTAAAATCTACAAACAGGGCAACTCTTTGGTTATGAAAAAATTCTTGCTTATTAATTCTTTAGGGAAGTAGAGAAAAGGTAGTGAAAATGAGAAAGTCTAACCAGGAAACAGATACAGATATATGCTGATTAAGTTGCCCATCTCCATATGCCTTGCCCTATAATTTCTACTTGTTTATACGGAAAGATTTTTGCGCTATTTACCAAGATGAAGTTATCCATCTCCCAGATGGATTTTGCAGGCTAGATGTTAACTGCTGCAATTCTCCTTTTCTTGCCACAAGCAACTTGTCCTCAAAGGAAAGATATGTTTCTAGAATACTTATAAAATCGCTTTTAGTAGACAAATCATACTTTCTCATTGACTTAAGCTGTAATTTCAGAGATTTATTCTTAAGGAAAAAGTATAGCTCCAAGGAAACTTTATGCTTATATCCAAAACATACTTTCTTTCTGACAGAAAGGAAAAAAAAATTCCATCATAGTTCATCTGAACTGGGAAAAACCCCAAAGATGTGTGCTAGACAGCAGACAAGCTGTGTACCAGACATTAAGGAGACCAGGAGAAGGTCTTGGTTCCTAATCCTAAACCTCTTCCATTGGAAACTGCCCATGCTAAATGATGGCTAAGGGGGGATGTTCCATCTGTATTAAATAAGCCATAGATCCTGTGCTCTAGACTTGTGGTTTGTGGTTTTCTATCTTTATAAAGTAGATTTTAGACTCAGACTTCAAAATGTCACTGATAAAAATCACGGAATATCTGTAGCATTTTACTAAGATATGTATTTTTCATGAGAGATTCACTATACTGCATATTCAATGCCTAGTCCTTTACACTAGAGTATATATGGCTTACTAAACCACCAAAATACCGATTCTACATTAAGCTTAGTAAGAAAGCTGGCCGATCTCCATTCTCAGAGACCAAACAAGACCCACACTGAATCTGCAGAGGATCCTGGGGTCAAGCAACCAGCCCATCTGAAGTTCCTAAGTAGCTCAGGATAGGACTCCTTCCCCCTCATATCTGTTAATATGTATACATTCCCTTGTAAGAATAAATGATGATTTGAGAACATGCATACTCATTAGGTTACAGCAAGGAAACCCACAGTTTAAATTAGGTTTCATATTTAACAGAGGTGCCAGAACAGGAGCCTCTAAGCTGATAACTAATCAAACTGTCCATTTTTCAAAATAAAATTAAAGCAAAAAACCCTTAAAGTAAGTGGGTGGGCCAGGGGAGCAGCCAACAGATATTTTACTTTCATAGGAGTCTGATATGTTTCACTGAAGAGGCAGAAGGCCCGAGACTCAAGTAAACTAAGGGAATGACGTTCATTCTTTAACATCCTGGGCAGTATTCAGGATCATGGGGAAGAAACAACAAAGCCTGAGGGAAGAGAAAAAGTTAAAAAATCTGGTTCAAGGCCAGTGAGCTGAGGAGTTGCTGAGGAGAAATTATTCTGAAATTATTATGGAAAACCGTAATTCAAATCGTATTAAGGCTTAACCCTTGCAAGGAAAATTTGTGACAATTTGGCAAGATGAATATGCCAACAGTTAGTCACTCAAAGGAAACAAAGGCATTCTAAAAACTGGAGAGCCCCAGGCTTGTTTGCGTTCTAATATCAAGCTTAACATGGGTGGGAGGAAGTCTGAAAATGATGTGAGGCTACTGTTGTTATTGTCGCTGTTCTTACTTTAACTTTTATTCTGACCTGCAGCCTTTACTTTTTATTACGCAGGCTGATGACACCTGAGGAAAGCTAGGGGACAGGAACCTGAAACTGTCTGGAGTGAGCTAGGCAGGACTGAGCTTGCACATGTGGCTTACTGAAAGCATCCTATGTGATAGGTGCCAGCAAAGATCTGGATGTCTAAGTTGAGGAGTAATGTGGAGAAACAGCAAAACAAACCAAAGAAACAGAGATCCCAAACCTTGATTCGTAGACTAAATGTATGAGCTCTAAATGCAAGAGGGGACTTGATAAAAGGTTGCTGAGAAGAATCTAGATGCGGAACAGTAAGCCAGGAATGACAACCGAGAGATTGTGAATTCAGGTTCAAGACAACCTGAAATGGAGTGGGAATCTGGGCACCATCAACAAAACACTGAGGAAATTACAGACTGAGGTTAAACTCACATGAATTTGCTGAGTGTTTTGTGGCCATCTATTAATAGCCTAATTAAAGACATAAGTTATGCCAAGTTAGGGCAAGTAATGGTATTATATATATACTTCTGATGTGCCTATCTTAAATCACTGATACCCCTGAGAGCTCATTAGTTTTATATCAAGCCAGCTAACTGACCTTGAATTTGCCAAAAAGCCAGTATAAGAAGAAATGTATTAGAGAGAAGCTAATATACAATGGTCATGGCCCCAGTGACACAGTATTTGAGGTATCTTTCTAGCGCCAACCTATGCACCCGTTTGCTGAACAATCTTGCTATGTAAGGGCTACAATAGGCCAGATTTCAACAAATTTTCAATGGATAAGCCACACAGTTCCAGAGTTCTGGGGTATAAGTAATTACAAAAGTCTATCAAGGTTAGCAAAGACCTTCTTCTTTCAAAAGAAAAAAAGCCCCTGCTAATTCATATTATCAGCTCATTTGTGGAGATTACATTATGGAGTCTAATAATTTTAATGTCTCTCTTAAGCAATAATAGTATGGGAAGGGCTTCGTTTTTAAAGAATAGCAATCTTCACAAAAGTAGAGAACCACAGAAACGGAAAATAATAAGCTCTAAAATAGTGTTATTCATTGATATGGACTGAAAACCATGAAAGAGAAAAACATTCAATGCCAAATGTGTGCCAGGCACTGTTGGGTTTCCACTAATTTAAGAGTTCATATTTCACTAAAAGTGATTTTATTTATACTAACATTGTTTTATAGTAATATGAACAAATTTGAGGTATTTTTTTTAGCCAAATATCCATCACTTTGTCTACCAGGTCAAAGACAGCTGAAACATATAGGTATTTACAAGTGACTCTTATAAAAGTTGGCTCAGCAAGTTGAGTCTCTTTCAACATTTTATCACGTATACATGCTGGTTTTAAAAGTAAATTATATAGGGGCGCCTGGGTGGCTCAGTCGGTTAAGCGTCCGACTTTGGTTCAGGTCATGATCTCACAGTTCGTGAGTTCGAGCCCTGCGTCGGGCTCTGTGCTGACAGCTCGGAGCCTGGAGCCTGCTTCACATTCTGTGTCTCCCTCTCTCTCTGCCCCTTCCCAGCTCATGTTCTGTCTCTCTCTGTCTCAAAAATAAATAAACATTAAAAAAAATTTTTTTAGGTAAATTATATAAAGATATTCTAAGCATATTATTATTTATAAATCAGCATACTTCTGAGGGTCTGGTATTTAAAATAGGATAAGTAATATTTTTAAAAAATTATAATACAGAAAAAAACATAATTGTTTGAAACAGAAATTAAGGAGACATTTATCGAACACTTCATGAGTGGCACCATGCTAGGCTCTTTATATAAAATTAAATTTTCATAATGTAAAAGAAAATATTGACATTTCTGTGTATTACTGAAAACACAGAATGGAGAAAAGAAGACACTTGCCTGAATCACAAGTGGCAAAGCTAGTCTGGCCCACCAGACTACAAACACCACTAATTTACCATTACAAACCATATTTTAAAAATTAGTTTGTTTCTCCACAGGGGTAATCTAGGAGTAACTTTAAGGGAAGGGATGAAAATTTGTGAGAATTATCAAAATCTTTATTTGGCCATATTGCCCCCCAAATACCTCATACATGTTTGCTCACTGCTTGTACATTCAGAGTTTAAGGCTTTCAAAAATGTAAGTTCAGCTTATATCACTAGCTTATATCACTAGCACTATCCCCAAATCTAATCATACCTTTTATATCCCATTTACACTATATTTCTAAGATTGTTGTTTTAAATGTAAAACAAGAAAAGAACTGAGGCAATTTTCTGGAGGACAGAAGCAAACTCATAATTCCTCTTTCACTTATCCAGACACTTCAAATAGAAGGGTTCAAATTCAGAATTATTTACATGTTTGGTAAATGTTCATATCATATATTAATTAAACTAATTATAATTAAATATAATTATATTTATATTTTATATTTATATATTATATAAATATAATTATATCATACATTACAATTAAGTATATCATATTTCAGAGAAAACTAAGTTCTAGAATAAAGTTCTGAACAAGATGTTAAAGGCCAAGAAGTTCTGCCATAAATAAGTCCTTATGGCCCATTATTCCCAGACTTACTTGACCATGAGGGAAGACCACTTGGGATCTTTAAGCACTATTGAACTTCATAAAAGTTAGGGAAAGAAGTCATCCTTAATTGGTAGATGTTAAGTTAAATAAATAAACGAATAGATGAACTTAATGATTTGGAAATGAACAAAATATACAGGTATGTGCTTAATCTGCAGAAACCTGGCAAAGAAATCCTTGTCATCAGTCACTCTTCTTATATTTCCCTCCTTTCACTCTCCCAGTATTTCTTTCTAATTTTTTTTTAGTGTTTATTTATTTTTGAGAGACAGAGACAGAGCACAAGTGGGGGAGGGGCAGAGAAAAAGGGAGACACAGAATCTGAAACAGGCTCCAGGCTCTGAGTTGTCAGCACAGAGCCCAATGCGGGCTGAAACCTGCGAACCGCAAGATCATGACCTGAGCCGAAGTCGGATGCTTAACCGACTGAGCCACCCAGGCACTCCTCCATATTCTTCTTTAACAGACTTCAACTGATTATCGATTTCTCTTCTATTGAAGATCTATGAAGGTCTATGAATAGAGGCAAATGGGACTAAATACATAAGAGAAAATAGGGTAAAGTACGATTCTTCATGAAAATTTCATGATTATTCACAGACTAAATATGTATTAGCAAATTAGTTTCAAAGACCACAGAAGACTTATAAAGCAACACTTGTTTGTTTCCCCACAGTAGGTATCTGGGAATGACTTACAGTCCTCACAAATCTTTGTAACAGTCCAAGAAATAATCTTATTACTTTAGAAATCTTAAATGAACCTCCATGATACAGTACTATACTAAAAATAAGTAGAAACAAACAGAGTGTGCATGCTGCCCAAGGTCACACAAGTGAGTCAGTATGTACAAGTGGGAACAGACTTCTCGAGTATTGCCACTTAGTCCTCATCTCTAAGTGCTAACCCTCCCTTTCCACGAACATACAGGCTTAAGTATACACCCACCTCCTTCACATGTGCCAATCCTGGAAAATGGCATAGTGGGGGCAGTTCACAAAATAAAGATATTTCAGGAAAGCATCACATAATTGCCTGGCATTTGAAGGCACTAAGCCTTTAGTATTCTCTTCCTATTCCTCCCACCCCCTGCATCGTTTTTCTAGAACTCTTTAAAATACCTTCTCTACCTCAAATTCCCTGACATTTACATTTACTAACGAACATGATTTTCCTCCAAGGAAATAAATATGGTAATTTTATGCCTTTTCTTCAAATCTTTAAAAAATACAATGATTTATCTCATGCTGAGTATGCAATTTTAACTTTCAGAACACTCTGAAGATTTGGCTGCCACGTTTATCTATGATAAATATAAATCAATTGAATATGAATTAATAATTTGTAGACTTTAAATGTTATGATATTATGAGAGCATAACATAGGAAAATGCACAAAAACTTCTCTCTTTAACTTCACAGTAAAACATGAGCACTTGGATAACAGAAACAACCACAAAACATTTCCTAGCAATCATGCTAACATGAGCTCAAGGGAAGAAAGAAGAGCCCAGAACGGCAAAACTATTATATGCCAAACACTTCTGTAGCTACTTTAAGAACTAAAAACAGAACAGTTTCTAAATATGCATACTAAGTAAGTGGAACATATTTCACAAAGTGTTGTCAATTTCATTTTATTTTAGTGTACTGTAAATGACCAATTAGATTACAAAGCCAACTTATTTCTGAATCATCTATATAACAATATGTACATATACTATATAACATACCCTCTCATTTCAAGAATTCTTGCTTTTAAGCTAAATGAAATCTTACCCACTACTTTTTCTTTTTAAGATATAGTACAGAAATGTGAAAGCAAAAATTATCATTTCATCAAAATACAAGAACAAAAATGCTAAACTAGTCCAAGCAGACAAATCCTGCGCTCCCTCAGCACACAATCCTGCCAGCATTATTCAGCACCAGTGAGCAAATGAAATTTGTGGAGAACACGAAGGAGTATCATCATAGCAATTTATGAACTTGTCACCTAAGGAATGTACTGAAAATATTTCAAGAGTGAGATTTGGACAGCAGAAACAATTTTCTCCCAATCTCAGCTAAGTTACTTGCTACATAAAGCTTCAGCTTAGTACAAAACAAGCAGTAGATAGAAGTAAAGACACAGCCTTGCTAGGAATTACAGAATAGAATAAAACAGCTAATTAGCTCACCAAATAGCCTTTTGCTAAAAACCTGCATTCTTCTCTTTGTCTCAGGCTTCTGGTTTCCAAAGACAAATTACATGCCCTCTGACAGAATGATGACAAAAGGGCACTCGGTGAGCTCTTCTCTTCTCTTCCCACTAGAAGAAAACTGAACCACACTGCAGTCTCCAAGAGTAAGTACTTCATATGAGCATGCTCGGTATCTAATTTAAATGACTTGGTATTTCATCTCAGCATGTGATGGCCTACTTCCAAACAAACCCAGAGAGCTGCAAATTCAATCGAAGATCATTAACTGCAATAAACTAAACGGAACTGCCAAATGATAATTGATTTGTTTTTGACTTCATGATTTTTGTGGTTCATTTAACTTGATGTGACTGGAAGTAATTATCTCTATACTTTTTTTTTTTTTAAACAAGTCCTTAGGCTTCAGTATTTCATTAACTATATCAACATAGGTATCTCCCAAAATACTGAAATGAACTGAAAATATCAAGACATGCAGGATGTGATTCCAAAAAATAAATCTGACCACTGAGTAGGCAAACTATAAACCATTCCCATTTCACTTTTTAACCCCTTATTCTGTACTCTTGGCTATACATCAAATAAAACAATCTGCAAACTATCCAGTAGTATTTTAATTTTGCCTTTGGAAATATTAATACACATCAATAAACTGAAATGTTCATTATCTTTATTAAACATGTCTGCTATCTTCAAAAATATAGCAGTAAAGATTTTCCCAGCTATAGAGTATATATTATATAATGAATTAGAAGCTTATGTAACAACAGACGTCACCCAAATATTGATAAAGCTATACAGGATTAATAATTTTTTTTGCATTCTTAAAAATAATTTTTACAAAAATTCCCCCCGCCCCCACACACAAATCAACCACATAGTTTGCATATGTATGCTTATGTAATCAAATAACTAATTTGCCTGGTTTGCCGAGTAAGTTGCTACAAAGGCCATACACTTTTGCAAGATGGAAATATGGTCAAGATGCTCATTATGACCATTTAAATCTTTCAGGAAAAAAAAAAAATCTAGCACAGCAGATATAGCCCCACCAAAAACAAACAGAAAATTCTTATGAATCCACTTCCCATTTTCACCTTGAAAATCGGAAGTGTTCACACACTAGATACACGTCAAGCTTAAGGATAGCAAACCACAGGCAGAGTGGGGCTAACCCATCTAACTGTGTCCATATACTAATTTACGATTTTCCTTTCTACACTTCCCCATCATTAAATACCTAACTACCCCAATACAAATGTCTCATTTTTTAAAAAAATTTTCTTTAATGTTTTTTTTTGAAAGAGAGACAATGTGAGCAGGAGAGGGGTAGAGAGAGAGAGGGAGACACACAGAATCTGAAGCAGGCTCCAGGCTCCAAGCTGTCAGCACAGAGACCAACGTAGGGCTTGAACTCATGAACCGTGAGATCATAACCTGAGCCGAAGCTGGATGTTACACCGACTGAGCCACTCAGGCGCCCCACAACATGAGACCATTTTGTAAATAGTAACCTTGCTTCCCCTTCCCTCCTGACTCCAAATTAATCTGGAAGACCTGGGGAAGTAAGAAGGCACAGGAAACAAATTCCATGGGAGCAATGAAGATAAGGCCCTTCTTTCATAGATGGTGAGGCAAGATCATTAAAAGGCTCAGAGAAGTTATTAAAAAAATGTTAAAAAAAGAACATGGACAACTATTTACGGAACCACACCTGACTCCAATACCTTTCCAAAAAAAAAAAAAAAAAGTGTTAAGTTCAAAGAAAGCTACTAACATATTATTTTCTTTAGCATTCTATCAAAGCAGCTCATTCTTATTGCCAAGGAGTGTTAGGTAAGTTTAATTGCAAGGTCTATGGGCAATGTATGCTACATAAGCATCCTCTCTCTAAAGAAAAAGCCCAGGAAAAGAAGGAGCACAGAATAAAAGCAAATACCAAGAGTCATACAAGGTATCAAAAAGTGTCAACATGCATATGTTTTATGTATTGTTAAGTCTAATAAGTTTTGTGCACAGTATGTATCAGGGTGATGATTCTGTTTTAAAAAAGAACTTTTAGAAAACTATGATTTCTGAAGGAGAAAGGAAAAGTTCTTCACTAAAACAAACAAATCTACTTTTTTTTGGTGCCATAAATAAATACTTATTTTATTAGAAGAAAAAACTGCTTCTTTCTTATTTTTTTATTTTTATTTTTTATATATTATTTATTGTCAAGTTAGCTAACATACAGTGTATATGGTGTGCTCTTGGCTTTGGGAGTAGATTCCTGCGATACGTCACTTACATAAAATACCCAGTATTTATCCCACCAAGTGCCCTCCTCAATGCCCATCACCCATTTTCCCTGTCCCCTGCTCCCCCCCCCCCAACTCCCTTCCACCCTCAGTTTGTTCTCTGTATTTAAAAGTCTCTTATGGCTTGCCTCCCTCTCTGTAACAAATCTACCTCTGATCTATAAATACTTATTAAAAACATGTTATATATGAGGCATGGTGCAAGGCAATTTACAGTAGAAACAAACACAAGGAGGATTATCTCTGTCTTGAAACGAGCTTGTAGAAGATGAGGCAAGAATACATGACACTATTACAAGGTGATCACAGCAAAAGAGAGAGGTGCCTTGCTGCACTGGGGAGTTTAGAGGGAAGAGAGACAGCATTCTGATGAAGGAAATTTAGAGAAGGCTTTGGGAGGGGGTGACCTTTTTGAAATGCCTTGGATAAACACTGAGGATCTGGACCAGAAAGAAGATGCAGGGAAGAGGAAATGGCCAGACTGGAGGCAGAGCAGCAGAGCAGGAGAGGACTGGGAACTGGCCGCACTGGTGTGAGTGCTGGGAAATGTAGGCTGTCAAAACTGGGAAGAGAGAAAAGAGAGGAAGGGAAGCTAATATTCAGGGGTGGAATTTGGAAGCAGACAGCAAGAAGTGCTTTATATCCTGCATAATGGAGGAGCTAGGGTCATGTGCTAAACAGCTAAATGAAGGACATAACTTTGGAAAGATAGGCAGACACAAAAGTAGGTAAAAAAGGCATTAATTCCAGCCCACTGGCACAGCACAGCCATTTCTTAATTTACGTTTTGGATTCTTCCATATTACTTAATAATAGCTCTTTAACCTGAATTTTCTCTCTCCTACACATTCAACTTTAGCTTTGTGATTTAACATGGAGGTAATCTTATAATTACATTTACCTTTGATCTTAATTAGAGATCTTACCTTTTTTAAACATCTTTATCTCATCATTTTTTTTTATGTTTGTTTATTTTGAGAGACAGCACGTGTGCACACACACAAGTGGGGGAGGGGCAAAGAGAAAGAGAGAGAGAGAGAGCGCGCGCGCTCCACTCCCAAGCAGGCTCCCTGCTGTCAGCACAGAGCCAGATGCAGGGCTCGATCTCACAAACCGTGAGTCCACTGACATGAGCTGAAACCACGAGTCGGATGCTTAACTGACTGAGCCACTCAGGGACCCCTCACCATTGATTTGCTTACCCTTTCTCTACCTACAAAACTTGATAAAATGTTTCCTGAATATTAGTCTGTTAAGAATGAATGAATCTGTAAAAATTCAACAAACGATATAATCTATTTCTATCTATGACAAGTGAGTAACCTCTAAAGACTTTGGACAGTTCTGGTGCAGTGCAGGAGGATGGACGGATATCTCTATGACTAAACATACTTGCCATTCGTTGGACAGTGAACTACAGGGAGGGAACCGGAGACAAGAGGAGGGAAAATGGAAGGGAGCGCGAGAACCTTCTACTGCAACTTGTCGCCATTTTGGTTTTCACCATAGTTTACATTAGGATCATTTGTGTAGCTGAAAAACTCAGGCACACATAGTCAGGGTCCAGAAATCTTTCAATCTGACCAGTTGGTGTGGGGCCAGACATTATGAAGAAGCTCTCTACATGATTTTGAGGTTCCTCTGGTTACAAGCCACTGTTCTAGGCACTCGCTAGTGTGCAGGGAGACATGGATACATAAATAATCATGAAGTACTGACACTACACAACTTGACGGTAAAAAGATTCCTTTTTATTTTTTACTGCTTTCTCACTCAGAAATCTTCAGATGGCATTTAAAAATGTGGAAGCACTTTGCTTTTTAAAAGTCTTCAGTCTTAATGCAATGAAATTAGGAATTTTTTTCAAATACATACAGCAAAAAAGTGAGCCCCCAGAAGTGTCCAATACAGGAAGAATAATCCCTACAAAATCTGGGGCATGTATTTGCAAGAATCATGGGCAAAGGAATACATTTTGCATGATAATTTGTTGTCTAAAAAAGCTAAATTTTAAAACATATTTCATAAAATAAACTTAAATATCCTAGTGACTTTTACTGCAGTGATAAGCATGCGGCAAGATAATGAATAGACTTAATTATACATTATTTTGGCATTCAAACAGTCTCTTGCTTGAGACAATGCTTAGAGTATAAAGAAAACTTCTCATGCTTTCCTAGAAAAACAAAAGCAAACACAAAACAATTTTGCTTCTGAATAAAGACATAAGAGAAGAATATTTTGAAAATACTGTATTGTGCACATGAAAAGAGAAAATGAGGATGGGGTGGGACTATTTTCTGCTTTCTACTAAGACACAGAGCACTAATGCCTCTTTCCCCAAATCAGAACAATCATATTTTTCTCCCATTATTCTTAAGGATATTCTTAATCAGTTAGTTAAAATATTAAGTATTACAGAAATTTGGAACTCTTAAAAAACAAATTGTTCTCTGTTGTTCATTTATTCATTCAGTATACAAATACTTATCAAGCATCAACTCTATCAGACACTGTTGTATGTATTAGGAAAATGTTTTCAGTGGTACAAAAGTTACAAAGACCTCTCAGAGCTTATATTCTTATTAGGGAAAAAAATCAATGAACAATATATAAGATAGTGGGAAAGGGTTATTATGCAAAGAACTAAGACAGGCTGAGTAACCGAGTGAATGGATGGTCAAGACAAGTCCTGAACAGGCAACATGTAAGCAACATCTTACACAGTAGCAGAAAGAGGGAAAAGGAGTCCAGACAGAGTGGACAGTTAGTCTAAAGGCTTTAAGGTTAGCATATCTAGGGAGAAGAAGGAAGGCCTCAGTGTCCACAGTGTGGTAGGGATGAGGGGAAAACAGTTAAGAGATGAGAGACAGCAGGTCAACCAGTGCTGGATTTATAAGCCAAAGAAGGGACTCTGGATTTTACTGTAAGTGGTATGGAAAGCCACTGGAAGGCTGTGGGATGATCTGCTTACCTTTTTACATTTTACAGAAGATGCTTCTGGCTACAGAGTGGAGAATGGACTGCAATGGGTCAAAAATAGAAGCAGGGGAAAAGCTGAGAGGCTGCTGCTGTTGTTTGGGTGAGAGATGATAGTGGCACAGATGATTTGGGACCCTTTCTGAAAAGAAGAAAGGTCAACAGGGCCTACTGATAGACTGAAGGGGAAGGAAGGGTCAATGAAGGAAAGAGAGAAATTAAGGATGCCTGTAAAATCTTTTTGTTTTCTGATTATATCCACTAGACACTATGTAGACAGGTCAGTGAGTAGAGACATGCAAGAGCTTAGACATCTAGGCAGGCGATGTAGATTTATGGATGATTGGCATACGGTGTGCAAAGAGCCTTGGAAGTGAATGAGATGACTTAAAAGAGAACACAGGATAGATGCTGTGTTTTCATCAATCAACGATGCCTACTACGTGCCAGGCCCTATGCTAGGTGTTTGGTGTAATCTATGGAAACAAAATCTAGATCCTTGCCCTCATGGAGCTTATACTCTATCAGAGAAGATAGACAAACATAATAAATAAGTAAACTATGTAGTATGATAGAAGGGTAAATGCTATCGAAAAAGGAAAAAGTTAGCAGTGTTGCAAGGATAACAGGGGTCATGATCTCACTCAAAAGATGGGAAGTGAGCAAAAAGCCAAGCAGAGAGGGAGAGGTCAGTGCTAAGGCCCCGAGGCAGGAATAAGTAAGATTTTCCAAAATAATTTCACTAGCATATTTGAAGAATGGCAGAGAGACCAAAATGGCTGCGGCAAAAGAAAAAGAGCCAGTAAAAGAGTAGCCAGAAAAGCAGCAAAAAACCCAGAAGTGCATGATGTCATAGAAGCCAAGGGGAAAAAGGTGTCAAAGGACTCACTATGCTGAATGTTGCCAAGAAATTGAGTAAGATGAAAACAAAGAGATTCTTAATGTTGGAAGAGCAATGTGGTCAGTAGAGAAGAGAGCCATCTCTGCAGAAAGGCAAGGAAGAAGATACATTTGGCAAGAGATACGTTCATTTCTAAAGGTAGTAAGACAAGTTGGCTCTCAGGACTTGACTAAATTCTTGATTTACTGCAGCCAACAAACAAGGATTTAAAAAAATTTTTTTTTCAATATTTAAGGTTTATTTCTTATTATTGAGAGACAGAGCATGAGCATGGGAGGGGCAGAGAGAGGAGGAGACACAGAATCCGAAGCAGGCTCCAGGCTCTGAGCTGTCAGTACAGAGCCCAATGCAGGGCTCGAACTCAAAAACTGCAAGATCATGACCTGAGCCGAAGTCGGATGCTTAACCAACTGAGCCACATAGGTGCCCCAAGGATTTAAAAATTTTAATAGTCAATATCATCAATCAATTTTGGCATCCAGAAAGCCTATCCTGCTTATTTTCTCACTCCATTAATTATAAACCACCCAAAAATTACTACTCTAAGTGATTTTCTAAAAATAAAGAAAAAAGAAAGAAAGAAAATCACAGACAGAAGAAAAGCTAAAAATTCATAAGCCAGACCAGCAACTTCAGCAACACCATGATACCAAGTTTCATGTATTGAGAATCACTTCAGGTATTGTGGGTATGTGACTGATCTTTCTTTTGCACAAGAAAACCATCAGATGGGTTTTACTACTCGCACTATATATATGTGAAAAGGTGAAAACAGACATAAGCTATTTAGGGTTGCATGGCTACGAAACTGAAGAAAGGGGTAAGAAAGAGTGCATGTTTTTCCTGCTCTGCCACATGGTGTCTCCCTTCTATTCATACTCTTCTAAAACAAGAGGGCAAATGGGTAGGTTTTCTTCTTTGCTTTGCTGGACACTCCTGCTAGCCAGATAAGGTGATTTTTATTCTTTCCAGTCCTACTACAACCATTAACATTGTTGTACTAACAAATAGATAACTTCCTCAATTTTTTGTCTCCTTCCTCTCTCCTATCCATCCATCCATCCATCCATCCATCCCTTCATTCATGTAATAAATACTACTACATACAAGTAGATACTTTGTACTAATGCAGAAAAGTTAGTTTTCTAAAATACAAATAGTACTTTCCAAAATAAGCATCACTGTTGTATAAAAAGAATACTTTGCCAGTATGTCAACAATGGTGTTGTACTTTTTTAAATAAGTTACTAAATTGATACCAGGAATTAAGTTAGATATCTTTTTTTTTTTTTTTAATTTTTTTTTCAACGTTTATTTATTTTTGGGACAGAGAGAGACAGAGCATGAACGGGGGAGGGGCAGAGAGAGAGGGAGACACAGAACTGGAAACAGGCTCCAGGCTCGGAGCCATCAGCCCAGAGCCTGACGCGGGGCTCGAACTCACAGACCGCGAGATCGTGACCTGGCTGAAGTCGGACGCTTAACCGACTGCGCCACCCAGGCGCCCCTAGGTTAGATATCTTAATGCTCTTTTAGAAAAACTACTTTCTGACAATTCATGGCCAATTTTTTTTTACTATATATATACAATCATGTATAAGGTTTACAGTCTAATGACCTACGAAGAATCAACTTAAGTCATTTAAAAAAATTTTTAATGTTTATTTAATTTTGAGACAGACAGAGCAGGAGTGGGGGAGGGGCAGAGAGAGAGGGAGATACAGCATCTGAAGCAGGCTCCTGGCTCTGAGCTGTCAGCACAAAGCCTGATGTGGGGCTTGAACCCATGAACTGCGAGACTATTACCTGAGTTGAAGTCAGCTGCTTAACCGACTGAGCCACCCAGGTGCCCCATCAACTTGTCATTTTTCTGTGATAATTTAAAACTTCTGATGGAGATAGCTCATCCTTAAATTTTCTTGTTATAATTGACATATAAATTATAATCTGCTGATAACTGAGAAAAGAATAAAGATTTTCAAGGAGTTTAAGAAAGGGTCACAACACCTCATGATGCAGAGACAAAATCCTATTCAAGAAATCAGACTCAAAATATCACTAAGGTCACCATTGCTTTTTAAAAATTATTTAGAGTGATGATAGATAAACTTCAGTCATTTCAATTAGTGTGTGCAAGGCAAGCACCAGATGCTCATTAGGCCAAGTTATATAAACAGCAACAAAGACAGAAAACAAGATGCCATAAGTCAAGAGAATAATCAATAGGAATCGCTGCATAAATTAAAGTTTCTGTACTGTGGAACATGTCACACAGCTGTTAAAAATAGGAAGGGAGAAAGAACTGTATGTCCTGTCATGGGAGATATCTATGATATCTATGTATATTATCTTGGTAAAAGCAAGAAGCAAGAGAACAGTATGGATAAAGGCTACTTTCATTTTTTATTTTATACTCTTGTGCTAAATTGTTTTTGATAGCACATATTAGTTATGTAATTAACAATAAAAAAAGAAAGGAAATGGGAAAGGTAAGAAGAGGTGGGAGGAAGGGAAAAGAAAAGGGAAAAAAAATAATAGGAGCTAGGAACAAGATGACAGATTTAGAGGCTGGCAGTGTGATGTGGAGACATCTGGAATGAGATGTCCTCAGATTGTAAGTCCTAGTCCTACTACTGGATTTGGGCAAGTTAAACTCTCTAAGGTTCAGTTTACTCATATGTTGAGTGAGGATAACACTATTTCTTATCCTATGGAGTTACTGAGAGCAGTAAATGAGCCACTTTTTGAAATGTGCCTAGTACAGAGCCTGATTAAAATGCTAAAACAACTTCACATCTTTTCTTCTTTATATCACAATCTTAACGTATATTCTATTTGGTACAAATTTTTCCCACTAATTTAGAAAAACAGGTTTTAACAATGACCACAAAGCCAATCCGGTAAGATAACTTATGCTGGTGGTACTATTAGAACTATATTTCACCTGGGATTTTCTAGTCCACCTGCACATGAGTGCCTAGGTCCTTGTCCTTGCTCATACAGCCCTGAGCCCTAAATTTTGGGCTTCTTATTTGGAAATTTCATTCTTCAATTTGTCTGCAGCACACCATTAAGCATATCTCTTTAAGTTATTCTGCAGAAGGGTAGAAAATAGATATTACTCAGGGGACATATTCTGAAGACTATACTTTCATGTTTTTTTAAAAAAAAAAAAGGCAAAAAAGCAAAACTCTCACCATAAACCAGAAAAGATTTCAAAGTAAATAATAAAATTCTTAACTTCTAATTCAGATTAAGAATAGATTAAAATTTTTAGATTGGTTTTTCAAACTAACCTAATTCAGTCAACATAATGTTCACATTTGCTTTTCAAATGCTGGCTTCATATGTTCCCACATGGGCCCTATTCAAAGCTCATGAATTTTCTTAATAAGCAAAAGTCTTGCCTAATGAAGCATTATTCTTGTGAATCTTATAATATTCCGTCCCTCCCTCTTCTAATTAATAAGACTTTTCTTCTAAAAAAAATTACAATGCTGTTCACAATGCATTTTTTTTTTTTATGTTTACATGCTACCGTCTGTAGATTTATGCATCCATCAGCACTCCAAAACCTAATCTTGTATTTTAAAAGTCTAAAATCTAGAGCAGGGGTCAATAAACTTATTCTTCAAAGGGCAGCAAATATTTTAGGCTTTGTGCACAGTCTTTGTCACACAACTATTGCCTCTGATATTGCAGTGAGAAAGCAGTCACAGACAATATGGAAACAGATGAATGTGGCTGTGTTCCAATAAAACTTTATTTACAAAAACAGGCAGCATGCTGGATTTGGTTCACAGGCCCCTACTGCCAAATCCTAATCTAGAATATCAATTAACTGGAATGTTATGACAATCTTCTAAAAGTTTAGTAACACATGCCTCTGTCCAATTGGTTTAATAGATTATTTTACTTGTTAATGATTAGTTTTTACCACTTTTACAGAGAGTAAATTATTTTCTATTCATACTCATTTCATTTAGGGTCTTTCTAGTATTTAACTAATTTTTCATAGTTCTGTACTTAGCTAACTAAATGTCAGTATGTCTCTGAAAATGCTTTACAAAATTCACAAATAAAACAAGCATTTACATGTTTACTTTTTCCTTCATTAAAAATTCCCACTAGTTTAGAAAAGTAGGTCTTAACAATGACCACAAAGCCAATCCTTTAGGATAATATATGCTGGCAGTACTATTAAATATATATAGTTCACCTGGAATTTCCTAGTCTACCTATACATGAATGTCTAGATCCTTGTCCTTGCTCATACAGCCCTGAGCCCTAAACTTTGTTATTAACAGAGATATTCACTTAAGGTATGGCAGCTAGTCTCTAAGATACCCTTCAAGGATCCTCACCTCCTGGTATTCACTCCACTGTAGTCCCCTTCACTGCAGCTTCTGTCTTGGTTTCTTAGATAGCTCACTCTGGACAAAGCCAGATCTTGAGGGCCACATAACCCTGTGGAGGGGCCCACATGGAGAGAAACCAGCTAGCCAGACCCAACTTGCCAGCCATGTGATCCTCCAGCCAAACCTTTCAAACTTGTAGAGACTAAAGCCCCATGGAACTAAAGCTTCATGAGACACCCTGAGACAGAACTGCCCGACCAAGCAGCTCCAGAATTCCTGCACCACAGGAACTGTGATAATAAATTATTATTGTACTAAGTCTAGGGGTGATCTGAGGACACAGCAGATCCTCCTTATCTGATTAGATTATAATTTAGCCTACTTTGTAGACCTTAATGAATATTTTGGTTCATGGCAGCTATAGTTGATAAACAAGCATCTCCTGTCTTGCAATAAGATGAGTTCAGAGGACAAGACTGATATTAACAACAATCAATTAGGCTGCACAGTAGTGATGACCAGGAAGCTGTTTGTTCAACAGCATTCAACGTTAACTTGATGCTTCCTGTGTGGAAAGCAGTGTGTCAGGATGTAAAGGTTGTTTGATTTCTCCATACTGGCACATGACCCACAGTAACAGTTACATGCAAAAACAATCCTTACTTTGCCTCCATCGGTGCCCATGTAAATCTCACTGTTGCACAGAGCAGTATTTTTAAATCGTGGTCTAACCCATTAGAAGATAATGAAATGTAGTTAATGAGATGCTTTCTACCACCTCTTTTAAATAATTAAACAGAAGAAACGATACAGGTAATAAAGGGAAAGCATTTTTTTTTAATTTCAGTTTTATAGGAAAAAAAATGTTATGTGGATAATACATTTCGTAATAATATATATTTCCTACTGTGGATCCTGGTCAAGGAAGTTTGAAATCAGTGACATGAAGTACCAAATGTTAACATTCTTAGGAACTAACAAGTCGCCACGTTCCCAGTTCTCACCCATCACGTTCTTCTTTTCTGACTTCTCTTCTGTCTGCCTGTTAAACCTGGGTTTCAACCACTTACTTTATTTTCACGTTGAGATTTTCTTAATTTTTTAAAATTTTTTTTAAACATTTATTCGTTTTTGAGAGACAGAGCATGAGCAAGGGAGGGGCAGAGAGAGAGAGGGAGACACAGAATCTGAGGCAGGCTTCAGGGTCTGAGCTGTCAGCACAGAGCCCGACGTGGGGCTCAAACCCACTAAGTGTGAGATCATGACCTCAGCTGAAGTCGGATGCTCAACTGACTGAGCCACTCAGGCACCCCATCACGTTGAGATTTTAAAATCTATGTGGAAATTGGCTCTGGCCCAGTTGTTTTCTTCCCCCATCCTCAGTCCTGCCCATTTTGAGAATAGGGAAGTGCCTTCTTCTTGGGAATACCCCTTTTAAAACACACTTAGTGGTTGTCTCAAAAGAGTGAGGCAAGTAATGAGAGGAAGATCATACAGGGAACTTGAAAGGACCCTGAGATCATTGAAATTTCTGACTAAATGAATCATATTCACTTCTCCAACATGGTAGAAATAATTACATATGCTGGACTTACAAGGTTGTTTTTTAGCTCTATAATGCCCCAGAAACAATGGTATTTTCCACTAGTGGACTTTCAGATTGTTATGACTTATATGCAGTATATAAAGTTGTATGCTTTTATAACAAACCTTACAGACAAAGTATCTTGAGTCCAAGAATTATCCCCCAGCTCTCTCTTCTGTAGTGCCTGGCAAAGATTTTGCATTAAAATGATAAATGACAAAGCGGCACCTGGGTGGGCTCAGTCGGTTAAGGGTCCGACTTTGGCTCAGGTCATAATCTCACCGTTTGTGAGTTCAAGTCCTGCGTCGGGCTCTGTGCTGACAGCTCAGAGCCTAGAGCTTGTTTCAGATTCTGTGTCTCCCTCTCTCTCTGCCCCTCTCCTGCTCAGATCCTGTCTTTCTCATTCTCAAAAAATAAATAAACATTAAAAAATAATAGAAATAAATGTTTAAAATGATAATGAATATTTTCAAAAGGACATTTTGGTAATCTAAAAAAAAAAAAAATCCAATCAAGTGATCGTTCATTTGCTTATTTATAATGCTTCAAGAGAAAGGCATTATTATCAGTAAGGAAGTTTTTGTAGCTTTAAACCAATTATTTCTACCACTGAAAATATAAATACTAATAAACAGAGCTAAACATTTCTTTGAATAGGAGGATTTCAAGATTACTCCAAAATGAGTCAGAATAAGCAAAAGGTCAGGATGATGATACTACTGCACACAGATGGCTGTCTTTCTACCAAAAAGGCACAATGAAGCTTAAGAGAAACTATGGGAAAGATGATACTAAGATTCAGCTGATTAATAACTTCTAAAAAACAAGCCACAAGGAGGAAATGGGAAATCAACATGCTGTAGCCAGACCTCAACATTTAATAAGGAAATGGACTGATGTCTTTGGAAAAGCACAGAAAAGTAAGTAATCAAATTCCTCTAGAATGAGATCAAGAAACGAAAGGGCAGGGGGCATTAAATCACAAAAAGCTCTAATAAAAAAAAAAATTCTTTTCCAAAGTTCTTTTCCTAAGCCACATTCTGATTTTTATTAATTATTCAAAAAGCGGTCATTTTTCATGTCAATAAAATTTTAGCACAGTTATGTCATCCTCATCCTATCCCCAGTCTAAACAAGACTTAAGAACATGTCTTACAGTCTGTCCTTTGGCCTAAATTGCAGAATGTGTTGGCATTTGCCAAATCTACTTTTCTAACCCAAATGCCTGCCTGGAATCTCTACTAGGTTTTCCCACAACCATTTCAAACTCACCCTACCAGGAAACAAATTTCTTTTGACCTCCATCCTTCAATCCACAACTTCTCCCTAACTTGCCACCTTGCCCTGCTCCTAAAAAGAATAAACCATTTCTCTCATTTCAAAATATGGAGTTTCCAACCCAGCTGCCTAAGTCACAAAGCTGGAAATTATTCTTCCCATGTAATCCACCAGATGCTGTGTGCTTGGCCTCCAAAATTTCTCCCCCAAATAATCTACTTTCCTGTAACTCTGCTGATGCTCCCCTTAATTCATGCAGCACCTTTTCCCATTGAGACAAATGCAGTAGCTTCTTCACTATTCTTCTTCTATTTAAGTTTGCATCATTTAATTCTCCACCAGGCAGCCAAAGGCATATACAAGATGGCACTCTCCTATATAAAACCGTCACAGTTTCCCACGGCATCTGAAATAAAGTGCTAAGACCTTAACTGGGCTACAAGGCCCTGCACTGTGGCCGCTGGCCCTGTTTCCAGCTGCAGATGGGGAGGCTCCCCTCACTCCTGCAAGGAACCCAGATGCTTTCAGACTCTGTGGATTTTTACAGCCCACGAGGTTCTTTCCCAGCAAACTAACTCCCCGTACTTATCTGTCAGGTCTCAGCTTAAGTACTTAAAAACACACGTATATATTGGGGTACCTGGGGGGCTCAGTTGGTTGAGCATCTGACTTCGGTTCGGGTCATGATCTCACAGTTCGTGAGTTCAAGCCCTGTATCGGGCTCTGTGCTGACAGTTCAGAGCATGGAGCCTGTTTCTGGATCTCCCTCTCTCTCTGCCCTTCCCTCACTCTCTCTCTCTCTCTCAAAAATAAACATTAAAATATATATACACCTATATATTTACCTGTGTGGTTATTAGTCTAATGTCCATCCATCTCTCCTCTGTGCTGACAGCTGTTCAGCTGACAGTGACAGTGCCTATTTTGTTCTTCAGCACTGACCCCAGAAACTACCATAGGCTTCGGTATATAATACAAGCCCAATAAATATTTGTTCAGTGAAGGGAGTTTCCTTTAAATTCATCTCACCACTAAGATTGCATAATACATAAAATTTTATATGTAAAATTTTATATAAAATTTTTATTCAATGTTCACAGGATAAGAAATGAATAAACTCCTAAGAAAAGAATACTGTCAGTGAAAAATAATCTCAACATATAAAGTACTATAAATCTATCCATTTGCGTTTTGGGATTACATTAATTTAACGAGTCAAATCTGCAAAATAAGGCCTTAAAGATAAACAAGCATTACAGGCTATTATAGTTATGCCATGGAAATATTTACTCTAGGTTGGCTATTACCAGAAGCATTAATAAACTGCAGAGCCAGGAACATCATTTCTAATATGATTTGTTCCCTAAATGGTACTGAAATGATTAGATGAAAAACAGATCAATTTTAATATTTTAAATTGTTTATATCCTATGTTTTTCTTTCTTATACATTCACAATGCTGGAAGTATCACTGTCATATTTTCAAAATGAACATACTAACCTGAAAACAGATATGATTTATGAAAAGGATGTATTAAGACAGAAAACAGACAAGGAAAATAACTTGGGGGAAACACAGCTGAGAGGACTGACTTTAATTTTCCTTACTAATTTTATTTCACAGTCCTGATGTTCTTAATACTAAAGTAAAAATCTGGTTTAAACACTTTACTCTCAGTTCTGTTCATATCTGTTATTAACCTAGCAATGTTTAAACCTACATATGCATGAAGTGGCCACATTCTCCTTACCCCTCAATCAACTCTATTATTCCCATTATTGATCACGACACTGATGAGAGTAACAGTGTCAGGTTGTAGACCCAAAACGGTGCTCTCTGCTCAAATTTAAAATATGTAAGTAATTTGACAAAGAAATCTTTGAAAAACAAGCAGTAATTTCTATGACGCTTGGTCAGCCATCACTAAGCACTCTCTCTGCAATAGTATTTCTCACCATTGAATGACACAGAAACATAAATAAATAGATCACATTAAAAAAATTAAAATGTCCCAGTCTCACTTATAAAAGCATGTTCTCATAAAACTCATTTCTCTTACCATTCTTTTCCTATTTCCCATTTAAAAGTACAGCTAGGGAACACTGAGAACGTAACGCCATTCTCCCAGGGGAATGAAGAATGGAAAATTAAAGTGAAGATGAGCTGGTCTGATTTTTCAACCCCATATTTCAGTCTAAAATACTTCCATCTGGGGGCGCCTGGGTGGCGCAGTCGGTTAAGCGTCCGACTTCAGCCAGGTCACGATCTCGCGGTCCGTGAGTTCGAGCCCCGCGTCAGGCTCTGGGCTGATGGCTTGGAGCCTGGAGCCTGTTTCCGATTCTGTGTCTCCCTCTCTCTCTGCCCCTCCCCCGTTCATGCTCTGTCTCTCTCTGTCCCAAAAATAAATAAAAAACATTGAAAAAAAATTAAAATAAATAAATAAATAAAATACTTCCATCTGAAGATTTACTTGTGTCTTCTTCACACAGGCCCAAAGCCATTGACCGATGCTTACAACAGGGCTACAATACGCGGTAGCCAGCGTACAAGGTGGTCCCCAGTGATTCTCACCTCCTGGAACTCAGGCCCTTACGCAGGTATCTTGCACATGAAACACACCTGACTGTGAGATACAACAGGATATTGCACAAGTGACAAAAGCTTGACTGTTAAGGACAGGTCACTGAAAACACTGGCTTCCCTCTTGCTCTGTCTTCACTCATTCACTCTGGGTAAAGCCAACCAGGATCAACTTGGAAGCAGATCCACCAGCCCCAGTGAAGCCTTCAGGTGACTGCAGCTCTGACCAACCTCTTGGCCACAATCTCTTAAAAGACGCTTCGCCACAAGTGCCCAGTCAAGTCACTTCCATAATTCCCGACTCAGAAACTCTGATATTGTTTGTTGTTTGAAGGCTAAGTTTTGAGGCAACAAGAGACTAAAACACAATACTTCCTCATTTTTCATCCATCACATTTACAACCAATTTGAAGCTCAGCAGGCCTAGAAATGTTATATGTAGATAGGAAAACACTTTGTAACCTAAATGCGGCATCCCCAAAGTCATGAAAGCACGCTTTTGGAATTCCATTTGTAAGACCTCAAAAATGTTAACTACTGCTACCACACCAGACAGGGACTGTCATACAGAAGATGCTCATAACATGCTTAATAAATCAGTGAACCCATAAATGATACAGGAATAAAAGAAACAAATGATACCAAGGCTAGTAAGATTCACAGCACACATCTTTATTACTTGTTTGCAATGTTTCTTTCAACCACCAGAGGGCAGGAACTGCACACTGTTCTTTGGACTTCCTACAACTTAACATAAAGCATTTACTAGTAATAAAACAAAAATTCTCCACAAATGAGGAGAGAAAGGGAGGATGCTTGTTCATAAATTGTAAGAGATTAAGTCTTACTAAGATGCCAAAAAAAGCTTCCTGGAGTATAAACTGAGTTAGAATATAGGATATCATATATTAATATCAATTAGTACTAATTCATATATTTCATAATTCAATACTAACTCATTAAGGGTATTCTGTAAGGGAATAAAGCAAAAAAGCACAGAGGCTGAAAACATCATGCCAATTTCAAGAAACACATGACCAGAGCGCTGGGAATGTGGACTGGGATTCAAACTCAAGCTAAACTTCTTACTCTTGCTCTGTTTGTCCTACCTAATTAGAAATTAGCTGGGATTTATTGTTTTTTTTTTTTTTTTTTTTTTTTTTCTTACCCTGAAATGTCTGTTTCTACAGGAAACAGTAAATTTAGTATGTTAAATTCAGGCACATTCTCAAAGTAACCACGGGTAATTATAACTCCACCTTTTTGCTCTGTATAACCAAAACAAGCTTGATTGTGTACCTAGCAGGAGCTACATCCAATGCAGGTACAGCACCCAGAAAGAAATAATCACCCTCTCTGTGGCCAGACTCATTAACTCATACCTATTAGGGTTACCACAGATGTCACAATGCTCTCTGAAATCTTATTATCATAGCAAGTACTTTCCAACTGCCTTATTATTTTTAATGTTGCCTTGCAGCAAATCATTGTTATTGAATTGTATTTTAAAATATCCATCATTTTGTATTGAATTGGAAGCTTACTTCTAATAACAAAATCATTTTCACTTTTCTTCAAGTTACTTAAGTTAGCTAGGGTCAGGGATGACTTCATATTTGAATTTTATGAGGCCTTTGGTGAATTATGTTGCTTTTATGGTTTATGGTCTGATTCCTAGATCTAAGAATTATGGTTGGCAAGAATATTTATAAGCGGAGAGAGACAGATAATGAATAAAATGGAATCTCAACATTTCACAAAAGATATCCTTGCTGAAAGAAGCTGGAGGAGATAAATGGGTTAACTCTTGATTAATCCAAGAGGCATTAATAAAAATATCCCATCCACTCAACTGTAATAAATAACAAGATGTTATATGAATGTAATAAAGATCAAATTGTCCCATGGATGACCATTAATTAGTTAATGATAACAATACTGGCTCTGGATTTATAGAGAAAATCTTGTTGGTACTAATGTTAAGCAGAATAAAGCTGAGGCATTTATAATTTGGTTCAGTGGGCCTCTACAGATCTGTAAACCCCTGATCCTTTGCATACTTTAAAATACATAAGCACATAGGCATTCTTTAGGAGAATGAAATTCTTCTTTCACCCTAAAATGACAGAAAATCAAATTCAAAATAGCTTAAGCAAAGGAAGTGAATTCACTGATTCAAATAATTGAAAAATCCAGAAGTAGATCCAGTGACTCAACTCACGATAAAGGTGTATATCTGTCTCAGCTCCTTCCCTCCCTCTTCACCCCTTCTCTGTCTCAGAGATACTCATCCAGGAGGGCAACTCTAGGCTTACACCTTTACAGCTTCAATCCAACAAAAGAGATTCTCTTCCTCCAGAGCTTAAGGAAAGTCCCAGGATCAAGTCACACTGGCCCAGTTACATCCTGTGCACACCCTTGAGGTCAGGTCTGCAACAAATACTTACCCCTAAGACCAGGCCTGACAGAGAGGAAAGGAAGGAGTTGCTATCCAAGGAAAATATGGATTAGATTCTCAGAAGGAAGGAAGGAAGGAAGGAAGGAAGGAAGGAAGGAAGGAAGGAAGGACGGACGAATGATGGGCAGGGAACAAAATAAATGTAAGTCATCTATGTATATCCACTTGCACAGAGGTCCCTGAATACTTCTTTGAAGTTAAGAACCACTATAAAAAAGGTTTAAGAAAGAAGGGGTACACCTCTAACATGTTACCGTAAACCGAACACAGCACCACATTGCTCATAATTAACGGATACACTAATCGAATCTAGTGCCTCACTTGGCTTCCTCAATTTAGAAGCACTGCCATTTCCTTCCACTGACCCCATATTTATCTTTTCTTAAAGTGGTGTTCTGACTTTGGCTTCCAGGATACACATGACTCAGGCTCCACGAACTCTCTTTTTCAGGCATTCATTCCCCAGCTTCCTCCCCTCTTTTTCTACCTCATTCTATCACTATTCCATCTTATCTGTCACTTTCCTTCAAATGACTCTCGGGGGCGCCTGGGTGGCGCAGTCGGTTAAGCGTCCGACTTCAGCCAGGTCACCATCTCGTGGTCCGTGAGTTCGAGCCCCGCGTCAGGCTCTGGGCTGATGGCTCAGAGCCTGGAGCCTGTTTCCGATTCTGTGGCTCCCTCTCTCTCTGCCCCTCCCCCGTTCATGCTCTGTCTCTCTCTGTCCCAAAAATAAATAAACGTTGAAAAAAAATTAAAAAAAAAAACAAACAAAAAAACCCCAAATGACTCTCAAGTATTCATCTCCAGACCAAAAAAACACTTCCACTCCCACATATCTAAAAACCAAATATATTACCTCAGAAGCCTAGGTGCCACACCCCACATATTCAAAACAGACATCTTCTCTTCGACAAAACCAGCCCTTCTTCCCTCTCAGTTATCTATCTGAGAAATAACCTGATCACTTGTGCTTCGGGATTCAGCTCAGACCTTACATCTTCTGTGAAGGCTTCCCTCTCCTCTCCAATCCAGGCTGGGCTAAGTGCCCACTGCCCACTGTCACAGTACTCATGCCATTTCAGTGATGCCTGGTTCACTTCCTGAGTTCTTACGCTAGACTACATACTCAGTAGCAAGGACACAGCTGAGTCTTACATCTGCATCCAATATGCTGAGCCAAGTGGCTGGCACAGAGAAGGTTCCCAATGAATGCTTAATGGAAAAGGGAGGGGGGGAATTTAATTCTCATTAAAGATCTAGAAGTTTAAAATATTTACTACGTGCTAAAAAGGACTGTCAGGAAAAAAAGACTTGTTTGATTTACCATATGAGCAGACTGTATCTTGGTAAAGTAAGGTCTAGCCAACAAGACTGCTACCAAAATTTATAAAATAAAAGTCAGGGACCAGAATTAAAGTGAAAAATCACCACTCTCTTCTTTCCTTTTTTTAAAGCAAGCCCTGAGGTTAAAAAAAAAAGAGGGAACAATGGTGGACATTAAACACTAGGAAACTCTTCTTTCTCCCCAATGGACTTTAGTAACAACACCCCATCAATGGGCACCAGATGTGCTTGCTCTTGAGACCTTAAATCTGTCCTCTCAGGGATCAAGCGTCCTAGCTGCCATTCCTTGCTTGACACACCAAGAGATGGCTTTTTGAGACAGAGCTGACTGGAAACGACTCCATCCTTTTATCCAAAAGCCTTTGCTTCTTTGTGATATTCCTCCTAACTTTAAAGAGTCTTTAATCCTTATGACCTGAATTTCAGTCTGAGAATTCATTATTTACTGGTTTCTAGGACACTGACCACATTACTTAAGGTCTCAATTAAGAGATTAGTGATCTAATTAATCCGAATGTCTAAATTTCCACATCTTTAAAATGGGAATTAAAAAGCTGCCCCACAGAGCTGTTAACGAGAGTACACGAAGGAGCAGGAAAAGCACCTGAGGCACAGGTGGGCTTGTAAGCGAGGTTATGACGACAGTGGTTACAGCTACTCCCTGCTGTTCATAAAGGCCACGAAGGTTTGCTGGCTTCCTGACCTGAGACGTCTTCCAGGTCACTTGATGGCAGCTTTCTTTAACCTGCTGCAGGCAGGTATTATTCAAACTCCTCTTGTTAATACATATATTTTAAAAGCATTTCATTCCTTCTCCTGATTCCTAAAGTTGTGTAAAATTTTACACATGCTCTCATCTCACACTTGCTGGTTCCCCCTTTGAATTTCCTTCAGTTCAATCAAGTTTTCATGACATACTGTCATTTTTTTTTAAGACTTTAATAAGCAACAGCTGGTTCTCTGTTTCATTGCTATGCACAAACTTAATTTATAAACTTCAACATTATTCTCTCCTTAGTTTTCTCCTTGGATTATTCACATCGACACCACCTAGCTGCAGTCTGTATTGTTTTTAGTACCATTACCTATAACCTTGGAAAGCTTGTGCTACTCAACCTAGCCCCTGAGACAGCAATCACTGCAAATAAAAAAGTTACACATACCATATTCCTGATATCTTATTTATAGGTGTCAGATTGCAGTCATTTTCATTTATGTATTTGGGGGTTTGTCTGTTTGAAGACAAAATGCTCCTGATATTTTATTTCCTTTCCATACTTCTGAATGACTTTAGTGGAGATGCGAAGTGACACTGATTCACTACCACATGAGCATTGGAAATTTGGTGAGGAGGAGAGGAGAGTCTAGTCAATGCCACTTCATCATGCCATGAACAAATGGAGTACTAAAATTAGATTAAAAGTATATTCCAACTTCTATTATTAATTATGAGCAAAACCACAAAACACCTAGACATTTACTTTCTTAAAATTACTTTGTTACACAGAAATTTTGTCATTTAAGTTTCCAAATCTAAAAACTTTGCAAGAAACTGAAGCGTTTCCTTTTGGGGAAAGATCAACCTATAAGAATAAACACAATCAAAACATTAAAAATGTCAAAACTATTTCTCTCACTGGCAATAACAACAGAAAGTAAGTAACAGCTTGCATGGGGAAAAACAAATCTGCTTCACAGTTCAAACTTCACAAATGTAAAGAAAAAGTGCCCTCATCTGGCCAAACAAAAAACTTAACATTCTAGACGTACATACTAAAACTCTTGCTCGAGCATAATTTTCAAGGCTTTAATTGGTATAGAAATAAATCTGAAGGTTTAAAAAAATAAGCAGCAAATCCAACAGTATAACCTTTTTTGCTGTCTTCTACAAATGTAACTATTTGCTATTTAACTATTTAACAATAAAATATAAAGCAAATTATACAATACATAGTCTCTTCCCAATCAGATATATTAGAAATATAGTAGGAAGAGCATATATTGCTACTGGTCCCCTTGCTTGTAAACCATTAACTATAAAATGGCATAAATAACCACATAGCTTAATGACAAGGCTGATTTATGAATGTCATATGCTATTATCTGGAAAAAATATCTTGGTAAAACTTTCAAGAATTTTTCTTTCTGAGTACTTTTAAAAATGAATGTGCCATTTAAAATTAAATATTGGTAAATCACTTATATTCTCAGCTGACATCTCTGCCAAACAGACCCAGTAAAGCCCTGACTGGAAATACAATTTTCAGCAGTGCTGTGACACTAATATTACAATTGAAGTGCGAGGGATGAGTAATCCTACCATTAACAGTAATGATGATGAGGCAATACTAATATTAGAAATCACTCAAAAGTTCACTATTTGCCAGGCCCTGTAGGAGGTAGGCAGAATGCCCCTCCGCCTCCAAGAAGCCCGTGTCCTAATCCCCAGAACCTGTGATTACGTTACCTTACTACCTCACACGGCAAAAAGGACTCTGCAGATGTGGTTGAAATGGGGGAGGTAAGGCAGACTGTTCTGCATTATCTGAGTGGCCTGACGTAATCGCAAGGGTCCTTATAAAAGTGGAAGAGGGAGGCAGGAGAGTCAGGGGGAGGTATAACCATGGAAAAAGGGATGGTGATGCAACATTGCTGGCTTTAAAGATGGAGAAAGGAGATCATGAACCAAGAATATGAACAGCCTCTAGAAGTGCAAAAGCATGCAAATAGATTCTACCCTACGAGCCTCTGGAGAGGGACAGCCCTGCCAATACCTTAACTTTGGCCCAGTGAGTCCTGGGTCGGACGCTTGACCTACAGAACTGCAAGGTAATGAATCTGTGTCGTAAGCCACAAAGTTATGGTAACTTAACTCAGTTACTCCTCATACAGCGAGACAGATACTACTGGACTTGGGCATATCCATCTGCCATCAGTGTCACGCAAGGATGATGCCCACCTCTTAGATCACTGCCTTCAACCCGTAAACATGACACCATTGCTCTTTGGTACTGAAAGTGTTCCGTTCATTTCTCCTATCCTCGCACCCAATGAGATCTTCGTTACTGCTGTTTCAAACTACCACATCATTCTCCTTGTTCAACCAATCTTTGGATCATTGTATCTTTTATGTATTTTCTACTTTCCACATCCACTGGGCCATGCTGAAGTAGGACAAATCACTTGAATAAAAACATTCTAACTCACTCCCTATTATCAGTTCCAGTCATGTAATGTCCCACTTGAGGGCTTTCAATAGCTTTCCAGTATATAATCAAGTAAAAACAAAGTTCTTTTAGGAGTCTGACTTCAGGAATCCTTTCAGGATTTCAAAAGGATCCCATCTTATCTTTCCATCTTCTTCTACTGCTTCCCACATACTATAAGATACATCCAAATATAGTCTGCAGGCCCATATTTTGGCTCTCACTTCCACATCCTTTGTTGTGTTGTTTATCTAGAATGTTTGTCTATCAAAAGCCACACTTGCCCCCTTAAAAATAGCACACCAGCCACAAAGCCCTATAGCATTTTGCTTATACCACTCATTAGTCCCTACCTTGTCCAGCCCCATTTGGCTTCAGACACTAACAACCCAGTTAGGCTAAAGGAAGTGGTATACCCTTGTTATCTCTTAGGCTAGACATCCTGGGTCCTAATCCAAGCACCACCACTTTCTAGCTTTGTGAACTGGGCCATTTATTTCACATCACTGGTCTAGGTTTCTTTACCTGGAAAATGTAAAAAATAATAGTACCCCCCTCATATGGTCATTTAAAGAATTGAATAGATAACTACCTGTAGCTGGCATATAGATGTTTAATTTTTACTACAGTTCCCCTAGAGAAGTACCTTCTTCCTTCAATCTTAGTCTACTTGTCTGGTATACACATGATGTATCTAATCGTCACCTTCCCTTCTCCCAGAAGGCTGGATCTTATGATCTGCCCCACAGTGTCCAGCCTCTACTTCCACGAGACAGATCGCAATTTCCAATCCCCAGTACTACAGTACGGAAATCAGCATGAATCAGTACCTCTTTTCACCACCTTTCCCCTTTTCCCTCTTGACCAGATCAGACACTTACCATCAGACATCACCCATTCCCAGATCAGACACTTACCATATTTTCTTAAGCACAGGTTTACTCTATCAGTTTAGCTACTGTGACTTTAATAGCTGACTGCCCTAGCTCCGTATATGAGTTAGTCCGTGCAGCACTGGCTTCTTCAGCAAACCTCTTTTCCTATTATTGCATCAATGAAAAAGGTCAACCTGCTGTTATTGTTGTTATTGGTATATGTCTTACTCACCTATACAATTAGAGGTTTCTTGAGAGCAAAGACTATGGAATAATAATCTTTGAATTTCCCAGACCTAAACACATTTTTATTTTTGATTAAGCTGACAGATGAAATGAGTCACATGTGACTCACAGTTGAGTACCAATCAGCAAAAATAGCTTTCTGTTTACCACCCATTCCCCAACCAGTGGTACTAAAATACAAACACAAATTTATCCTTGCCTAGAATTACGAGTTTTATTTTTTATTATTATTTAAAAGTCTAAAATGTTTTTATTTTAGACAGAGAGAGAGAGAGAGAGAGAGAGAGAGCGAGCGAGCATGTGAACAGGGGAGAGGGGCAGAGGGGGAGTGAGAATCTCAAGCCCAATGCAAGGCTCAATCCCACGACCCTGGGATCACGACCTGAGCCGAAATCAAGGGTCAGATGCCTAACCAACTGAGCTACCCAAATGAGTTCTTAAATGACTGATACCACTATAGTTTCCTCAGGTTTTCGTGACATATCTTTACATTACCTTACCTTAGTTATTTTAATGTACTAACGTGTGTTCCATACAAAGCTTTTTGAAATTATTTAAAAATACTGTAATAATAATCAATATAGGCACATTAGTGCTTTTCAGTAACACTTATTATACTTAGTATACCGTAAGCTTTCAGAGCCTACACTTCAATACTATGAAATTATGCTGCATTCAACAAGAGATTTCAAATATTTTTTAAAAATAACAGATACTGCGGGTGCCTGGGTGGCACAGTTGGTTGAGCGTCCGACTTCAGCCAGGTCACCATCTCGCGGTCCGTGGGTTCGAGCCTCGCATCAGAGCCTGGAGCCTGTTTCCGACTCTGTGTCTCCCTCTCTCTCTGCCCCTCCCCCGTTCATGCTCTGTCTCTCTCTGTCCCAAAAATAAATAAAAAACGTTGAAAAAAAATAAAAAAAAAATAACAGATACTGTTGTTCTGCTTCATTTATTCACATGCTTCTCCTTTAATCTGAGCTTAGTGCTAAATTTAACTTGCTTGATACTCTAAGTCAAGTTCAAGTGTAACTCATGCCAATATTGGTCTGTGGCTATTAAATATTCTATCATCCTTACAATAAAATAAAATAAAATCTCAAAAAAATATTCTATCATCTTCTATTTTCTTATGTTTACTTCAGGCCATCTCAAGTAAATAACGAAATTTTCTTAGAGGGAGGTGCTCATTGTAATCTGACATTTTCCAAAGTATTAAAGAAGTAAAATTGATCTGTTTCTTTTTATGGTTACTACAAGACACCTACAAGATTTAACTCTCTGCCTTTCCATGTGAAATATACAAAACTCTACAAAACAGTGTGGTTCAGAACCCTGACTGTACACTATGAATCTGTGGAGATATTTAAAAATAGATCCCCTGGTCCCAAGCTAGCAGGCTCTGATTTGGTTAATCTCTGGTGAGCCCAAGTTTGAATGTTGTTGCTGATGATTTTAGAGGACCCACAGTGAATAAGAAGCACAGCCCAAGGAATCCTTCCTTCCCTAAGAGAAAACATTGTATGTCAAAGATCTATGTAAGACATATGTAGGTACAGATTTAAAATATGTATGTGTCATCTATAATCAGTCACCTAATTGAAATAACTTACATAACCAACATATTAAGTTTTTTTTCTTAATTTGAGAGAAAGGGGTGGGGGAGAGAGGTAGAAGGGGAGACAGGGGGAGAGAGGGGGGCAGAGAGAGACAGAGAGGGAGAGGGGGAGAGGGAGGATGAGAATCTCAAACAGGCTCCATGTTCAGCACTGAGCCAGATGCAGTACTTGATCCCACAACGCTGGGATCACAACCAGAGCCGAAATCAAGAGTCAGATGCTCCACTGACTGAGCCACCCAGGCACCCCACTAACATATTTTAAATCATCATTGTACTGCCTCGGTCTTTGAAAATATAATTGCAACAATCACTGTCAATTTTTTTCTCCCAAATGATCAGTCCTTACCTTGGTGATTTTCTAAAATAATCTTTCAGGTATAAATTTTTTTGTACATCAAAATAACAGAGTATATTCTAAATACCTTTAATCCTCAGTATCTGACCAAATCATTCCCTATCCGCTTGCTATCAATTTAAAGTTCACTTTCTGGATTAGTTTACAAAACAAATCCCCCTGTGTTTCATTATTATTTTTTGCATGTGGAGCACCCCAGATTTAATGCCTTAGCCCTGAGAATAACTCCCCCCTCTTGGGCTGATGGAGGAGTTTTCTGCTGGGCCTGCAAAACAGTCTTGAGAATGAAAATGCCCTTGATGACTGTCAAATGACCTAGTCTTTCAGAGTAAAATTTAAATCCCAATGGTGATTTAAAGTCTATATTCAGCTGTTAAGCTCTTTTGGACTCAAACAGCAGACACACATACTAAATCTCAGAGCTGACAGTTTGAGATTTGCTTACTACCTCTGGCACTTCTAAGCTCTAAAAAAAAAAAAAAAAAAAAATCATCGGCATAACTGCACTCTGATAAAGCCTAAAACCAAGTATAACATCAACTAGATGGGGGAAGAAAGAGGCTGAGAGACTTTTGCTTAAATACATGCCATGTTTTCATATAAATTTTTCAAGTACATTCTACCTCATTTGAATTATATTTTTCTGTATCTCCTGCAAAAAAAAAAAAAATATATATATATATATATATATACACACTATTTTTTTCCAAATAAGAGTCTGAATTTCAACACCCCTGAAATTAACTTGCCTGTTACTACTTCAACAGGCCCATCCCTCCCCCATACACCAGGGAAAAACCTATACCCTGAAAAATCTATATTTAACTAACCCTTCATTCATTTGCAATGCCAATTGTTTTCCAGATTCCCGTCCAGTCTTTAGCAGATGCATAAATTTATAAAATCGTGATCACAGTTGTGTATCAGAATTGTTTCTTGTTTCAATATAAATATTGTTAAGAAGAGGCCTTTAATAATAACGCAGGATATAAAAAAAAAAGGAAAGGCATTCAAGAATTATACAAAACAGTCAATTTCATATCTTAAAAAATTTTATCCAAAAAACTGATTTCCCAGTGCCAAGGAATTAAATGTCTTCCTTTTAAAATGCAGTGTAATCATCAGAGTCCTAAAAATCTCTGAAGGAGGCAATATGTGCCTGTAATTAAAAATTTCCCTCCTCCTAAGTATTTGGTTTCTATTCCAAGTAAGATATGTAAGATATATGCAGATTTCTAGATTTCAACTAGATTAACATGTACCACCACCAATCACTATAAATAATTTTTCCTTTTTTAAAAAAGTCATTAATTTTAGCCCATACCTCCTCCATAAAGATGAAGAAACTAACACCCAGTTGGGCAGATGCCATGTGATTCTGCAGTGCAAGGGAGGAGTTAGTTACCACCTTCTGCACTGGATGGGGCTACATCAACCCCAGATCCCTCTATCTCCCCAAAGAGAAGTGAGCAGTCTCCAAAAGCTACTGATTATTACCATACCACCTTTGTACAACATCATCACAATTTACTTCATTACATGGACTTTGTAACTTCAATCATGAAAATTAAGAATAAAATTAACTACCCACTTGGAGAATGTGCTTAAGCATTCTACCACATGTCACGCTTCACAGAAACCACACTGTCGCAGTCTGTTTCTCCAGGTCCGGATTTCCTTGTTTTTCTATAAATTGAGTATGCTGGCCTAGTGTTAAATAATCCCCAAATATGTTACTGTCTTCAACTAATGATGGGATCAGTTTGACGTTTCAGCTATTTCTGCTGCACTGACTTGGGAATAATGACTTCTGAACAAAATGTAACAACTGAAAATCGAACCAATTTCTGTTACACTTTTATAAATACCTGGTTTGCTAGCAGTGCTTCCTCAAGTCTCTTCATGTCACAGGCACATAAAGTAAATGATAATACTTGGGCAGCACACTGGAGACTGCCAGAGATGGGTGTAGGGGAGTTCAATGGCTCCTGAAACCTCATCATGGCTGTGTGCCCTAGCTGTGTGCTAGAGTAGGAGGTGATGACACAATCACAGACTCAACTGCTGTAATAAATGACATGCTCACTTTCAAACAGAGCCTGTATTTCTAGGGTTAACTCACAAAGCTATGCACTTAGTCACACACAAACTGATCACCAGCACTAGCTAACTCACTGAAAATTAACAATGGCAGCAAAATATTCCAAGCACTGGAAAGAGAAATCAAGCATTCTCTTCCTGAGAAACATCGTGGAGCTCTGAGTGTATTGATTAGCCAGAGTGGGAGATGAAGGGCCTGGGTACTGGGATTTCAAAACAAAGCTGATTTACAGGACAAGTGTCTAATTCCCCTCACCCATAGTTTCCTTTTCTATCAAATAGAGCCAGGATCATCTTCCTTATTGGGTTTCTCTGAGGATTAGAGATAAGAAACTTGGTTTCTACCAAGCATATCTGGTACTCCAAATACACTCAAAAAGCATTACTGTAGCCATTGGTACTATTTTGTGTGCTTTATCATTTACTTAACTATAACTTATGTATCTTTTTACAAGTACCTTCCCAGTATCTGTGTTCCATATTTTTAAAGGCCACATAATATTCTTGTAATCTCATGGTTTAGTCAACACGACTCAACTGCTGGAGATTTGTATTACAATCATTTTCTACTAATATGAAAACTTTTTATTTCCTTAGCATCTAGATCCAGAAATGGAACTACAGAGTCAAAGAATATGATTATCTTTATGGCTTTTGGTAAACGTATTTCTTAGAGATCTATCTTCCTAAATGAAGACTTGGGTGTAGAGTTTGAGTTGGGTTGAATCTGATTGATTTTGAAAATTTGCTAGTTCTAGCTCAATCACTTTAACTAAATCTTTGAACTAACCATGCTTTTTTATTTTTATTTTTTTTTTTAATTTTTTTTCAACGTTTTTATTTATTTTTGGGACAGAGAGAGACAGAGCATGAACGGGGGAGGGGCAGAGAGAGAGGGAGACACAGAATCGGAAACAGGCTCCAGGCTCCGAGCCATCAGCCCAGAGCCTGATGCGGGGCTCGAACTCACGGACCGTGAGATCGTGACCTGGCCGAAGCCGGACGCTTAACCGACTGCGCCACCCAGGCGCCCCAAACCACGCTTTTCTAAAAGAGAAATTAAATTATAAAGAAATCAAGAGCAAGCTTTTCAAAATTATTTAAAAATAAGAGACGATTTCCTCAGTTACATAGCAAAATCATTTTAACAATGAACACACTTACTGTTTTAAAACTTTTAAACACAAACAACATATATACAACATAGACTGTGTATATATCTTTCTTCACAAAATACAGACAGATTTAAAGTGAAAATGAAAGCCTCCTCTGCTCCATCCTTGATATTTCTTACCAAAACTCAATAAAATCCAAAAGTCATTAACATTTTCATTTGTATCCTACTAGAATCTCTACATAGAAAAAGCTTAAATATGTAGAACTTTATTAGTACACAAACTGTAAAACTTGATTTTTTTCCCTCTTAGTAAACCTTGATTTCAACACATTCAGATCTACTGTTACATATATTTTTTATTGCTCTATAATTTAGATAACTAGTTCATTATTAAATGATACTTGAGCGATTATCAGTTTTCACTGGGTTTTTTATGTGTGTGTATAAAACAAAACTTCAGCAAGTTGTACATACATCACTATAATATAGATGAAAATTCAACCTCATATTAATTAATATTATGATATTTGTAGGACAAGGTTGCAGTTATAGACCTGATGAGACAAAAGTATGAGCATTTTATATTTCACTATTTTCACCACGTTACATTCTTATCAGTAGTAAAAGAGAGTGACTTATTTCCCTCTACCTTCACTAATGGGAGGTATTACCACACTTGAAACTTTGCCAAGCCCCTAAGCAAGTAAGAGATCTCATTCTAGCTGGCCTTTTGCTTTTAAGTGTCTTTCTGTATTTCCTTTAGTGTGAGCTGACTTTCCTTGTTCCCATCTTTTATTCATTTTCTACTAGCTTGCTCATTATTTTCTTCCTGGGAATCGTATGTTTTAATTTAATTAACTTATTTAAAATTTTTGAGTTTCATTCATATTTGATCTAAAATGTTAACTTGAGGGGCCCCTGGGTGGCTTAGTTGGTTAAGCGTCTGACTCTTGATTTTTGGCTCAGGTCACGATATCAAGGTTTGTGGGTTTGAGCCCTGCCTCAGGCTCTGCCCTTACAGCACAGAGCCTGCTTGGGATTCTGTCTCCCCCTCTCCCTACCTCTTCTTCTCCCCCACTGGCTCTCTGTCTCTCTCTCTCAAAATAAACATTTTTTTAAAAATAAAGTTTCACTTAAAAAAAACAATGATACAATGTAACCTTAAAAGCAATTAGGGAGTTTGACATTGACCTCAATATACTCTGTGTCTATAATCCTGGCACATCTTTTCCATTATTCTTTAATTTTTTTCACACCCTTTGCTTTTATGTTTTTCCTTAAATTTTTAAATTTGAGGATAGTTGACACGATGTTACATTAGTTTCAGGTGTACAACACAGGGATTCAACATCTCTATACATTATGATATGCTCACCTCAAGTGTAGCTACCATCTGTCAACATATAACACTATTAAAATATCCTTGACTATAGGGCATCAAATATTTTAAAATATATCTAATATTCAACATTATGCAATAAAAGTTACAAAAATAAATCTGAAACCTGGCTGTAGTTTCCTTGTTATCTGAATCACTTATGAATACTTTCACACTCCCTCTTGTCCAGTGGAGATGAATGCATGTATATTTGTTTTTATATTAAGCATAAATCTATTGTAAACATCAACAGATGTGGAAGGAGCAAACAAGAATATAGCATCATGCAGGTAAAAGGTTAAGAGGCCAGGGTCATCTAATTCTGGTCTCAACTCGGCCACAATAAGCTGAATGATCCATCAAAATATTAGCCCTTCAATCGATAAAATGAAAAAGTTGGGCAAAATGATCCCTAAGATTGCTTCCTGGCATAAATCCTATGAGTCTAAGAGGTTTCAACATTTTTCTTAGCACTATGAAGAACTTACAGTAGGACATAATGAAATAATTTGATTATTATACTGTAAAAATATAAATGATAAATATAATCAAAAAGTCTATTTTTAAAAAATAAAACTAAACAATAATATAACAAGATTATCAACATGGTAATATCCAGGTTTCTTAAGACATTTGATTTTCTAAGTCCTCAATATAGGAATAAAATATAAACCTACTTAAGGGCCCACTGCTATTAAAGCTTCTTTTTGTTGGAATAATATCATGCCACTTATTGGCATTTATGCTATATTAATTTTTCAACTCTTGCTTTGTTTGTTTTATTATTTTTTATTTTTTTAATTTTTTTTTCAACGTTTTTATTTATTTTTGGGACAGAGAGAGACAGAGCATGAACGGGGGAGGGGCAGAGAGAGAGGGAGACACAGAATCGGAAACAGGCTCCAGGCTCCGAGCCATCAGCCCAGAGCCTGACGCGGGGCTCGAACTCACGGTCCGCGAGATCGTGACCTGGCTGAAGCCGGACGCTTAACCGACTGCGCCACCCAGGCGCCCCTGTTTTATTATTTTTTAAATGTTTTATTTATTTTTGAGAGCAAGAGAGACAGAGCAGGGGAGGGGCAGAGAGAGAGGGAGACACAGAATCCCAAGCAGGCTCCAGGCTCTGAGCTGTCAGCATAGAGTCTGACATGGGGCTCGAACTCATGGACTGCAAGATCATGGCCTGAACTGAAGTCAGACGCTTAACTGACTGAGCCACCCAAGGGGCCCCTATTTATTTTTTAAAGATTATTTATTTTGAGAGAGGGAGGGAAGAGGACAGAAAGAAAGAGAAAGAGAGAGAACCAGTGGAGGAGGGGCAAAGAAAGAGATGGGGACAGAGGATTCAAAGCAGGCTCATGCTGACAGCAGTGACCCCAATGCAGGCTCAAACTCACAAACTGAGATCATGACCTGGGACGAAGTCAGTCGCTTAATCGACTGAGCCACGCAGGTTTCCCTCAACTCTTGCTTTAAATGAGATATATCTGTAAATCAAATTAGACTTGTATTTAAGTTTACATCCCTGAGCTCCCACCCATAAAATCAGCTGAGATTTCTGATCAAGTCTTCGTGTTTATATGCAAGAAATTATAAAACCAAGTCACCTTTCTGCCATTTGAAGAATTATTTCAGGGCCATGATGCCTACGCTTATTCATTTTATACTTTTAAAAACCGTGTTTAAGAAAAAACTGTCTCAAACACAAATTTTATGTAGGCGAAAAATCATTGCTATAGCAACAGTAGCTTTAGTTTATGAGAACTGAAAGGTGAAAAATTCACATTTCCAACACTTAAAACTTAACTGTTTGATTTTTGATGGCTGATGGCATAGGGTGGTAGCTCCTGACCTTTCAGCACTACTATCATTAACTGGATCCCAATGAGACTTGGCCAAACTCAAAGCCTTAAAAGATAAAACACGATGCTTTCTTTAATGATAAGATTAATTAATACAATTCAAACATTTATTATTTAGACCATCCCCCAGGCTGTTCTGCTCTTCTGCCTCCCTGTGTTCCAGGGAACCAAAGTAGTTACTGGGACAGTAACAGCCTCAAATGGTGAGTGATCTGCATATCTCTGAGGTCTTCCAGCTAAAAGAACAACAACAACAACAACAACAACAACAACAACAACAACAACAACAAAACACCACTAGCATCATGCCATTGCACTGGTCCCAGCTAGAACTGGCATCTCCAAACTTAACTGTGGCTGGTTCCAAGTATGAAACATGAACATGATCATTTCCTTACTATTCTGATGGGCACAGGTTAAAAACTAGCAACAAAAAGAAATTAAAACAGTATTTTTCCATAAACAGATGGCAAAATTTGTGAGTATATGTATACAAGAAAAGGAAATGAGGATCAATTTTGAAATACTTTTTCCCATTCTAATGCCTAGCTGCAAAACATACCCCTGGCACAAGGGGAATGATCACCACTAATAACTTAACCCAATAGCACATGACCCACTGAATATGGTAGAGTTATACAATGTTCATATAAATCTGTAACAATATATTCCTGATTCCGCGCTTTACCAGCTGTGTGACTATGGCCAATTTATCTAAGCCTCAGATCTCTCATCTGAAAATATGCTTTTTTTTTTAAATTTTCTTTTTTTAACCTTTATTTATTTTTGAGACAGACAGATCATGAGCGGGAGAGGGGCAGAGAGAGAGGGAGACACAGAATCCGAAGCAGGCTCCAGGCTCCGAGCTGTAAGCACAGAGCCCGACATGGGGCTCGAACCCACAAACCGTGAGATCATGACCTGAGCCAAAGTCGGATGCTTAATCGACTAAGCCACCCAGGTGCCCTTGAAAATATGCTATCTTATAGTTTGTTATACAGATCAAATAAGTTAATATATGTAAAGCATGGAGAACTGTCAGTGGCACATGGTTAAACACTTAATAAAGGGAATAGTTACCTTCATTGTTCAGTTTTGAGTCATTCTAATAGGGATGCAATGGTACCTAACTGTGGTTTTAATTTGCACCTCTCTCAAGACTATTGATGACTATTGAGTATCTTTTCATGTATTTATTTTTTAATGTTTTATTTATTTTTGAGACAGAGCATGAACGGGGGAGGGTCAGAGAGAGAGGGAGACACAGAATCTGAAGCAGGCTCCAGGCTCTGAGCTGTCAGCACAGAGCCCGATGCAGGGCTCGAACTCACGGACCCTGAGATCATGACCTGAGCCGAAGTCGGACGCTTAACTGACTGAGCCACCCAGGCGCCCCTTCATGTATTTATTTTTAATCTGCGTATCTTCTCTCTTGGTGAAGTGACTTTTCAAATCTTCAGCCCATTGGATGGTTTGTCTTCTTATTGTTGAGTTTCATGAGTACTTTATGTTATTTGGATATAATTTATTTGTCAGATAAATGATTTGCAAATATTTTCTCCCATTCAGTTGCTTTTCTTTCTGTAACAGTTTTTCATACAGCCAAAAAGTTTTTAACTTTCATCAAGTTGAATTTATTACTTTTTTTTCTTTTTGCAGATTATGCTTTTGGTGTCATCTCTAAGAAATTTCTGCCTAACTCAAGATCACAAAGAGTATCTCTTATGTTTCCTTCTAGAAGATTTATAGTTTTAAATTTAGGTCTATGATCCATTTTGAGTTTTTGTTTTTTTAAAGTAAGCTCCACAGCAATGCAGGGCTTGAACTCATAACCCCAAGATCAAGAGCTGCATGTTCCACTGAGCGAGCCACCAAGGTGCCCCTTTAGTAGATCCTTTTGTTGTTGTTGTTGTTTATAAGATTTTTTTTTTTTAAGTAATCTCTATACCCAATTTGGGGCTCAAACTCGCAACCCAAAGATCAAGATTGCATGCTCCGCCAACTGAACCAGTCAGGTGCCCTGAGTTTTGAGTTTTATGTAAAGTACAAAATGGGTCAAAGTTCTCTCTTTCTTCCATGGGAATGTCCAACTGTCCCAGAAGTATTTGTAAAAAAGACTAACCCTCTCTCCATTTCAATACCTTTTCACCTATGTGCTGAAAACAATGACCTACCGTGTATGGTATGGGCCTATTTCTAGATTCTGTTTTGTCACAATCCCCACCCTCCCCAACCCCACCCCGACTATCCTTTCTCTGATGCCACAACGTCTTGATTACTGTGGCTTTCAGTGAACCTTCAAATCAGGCAGTATGAGCGTTCCTACTTTGTTTTTCTTTTTAAAATACTCTGGCTACTCTGTAAATAAAAAAACATATAAATATAAATTCACATAAGTTTTAGAAGAGCTAACCAGGCCTTCTTAAGCAGGGCAAATTTATACTTATAAGCAGCTATTCTTACAGGGTGTTGTTGGAACTCATAGCTAATATAGTGTCTCTTCATCATTACATTAAAAGAAATGCTAACATCTTCCCAGAGGTAGATGAAGGAGCTGATGATCTCCATGTTTCCCAAATTGTGACAGAATTTAAATACTCATTCCCTAAACTGATTTCTTCTTAATCTCAGTCTTTTCAGAGATAATGATGTCACAGGCCTCAGCTATAAGTAAAGCTGTTTTTCTGTGGCATGTCCCCCATAAGTCAAGCCAGGCTGTTTGGGGGTTCTCTCTGGCATGGGGGAAGGGAAAGGCTAGGAAAAATATCTCTATCTCTATTCTAGTTGCTAGTCTCATTTTACGTCTCAAATTGCCAAAAATTTTCACTTGATTAAGATTTTATGAGCTTCTTGCAACTGCCTTGTTAGCCAAAAGCCAACAATAGTAACAGACTCCTAACTATGTAAACAAGGGTTTTACAACTGTGGTTTTGTAAAGTGTATGGGCTGGGCACGGTCATCCTCCCCAGTAATTCAACTACCTTCCCTGCTCATTTTAAACTGTAGTATGTAAGGAAGGACAACCAAGTTTACAAACATTATGTAGACTCCAGAAAGAAGGGATGATAAATTACTTATAAAATCATTACAGGGAGATTTTAATTATATTTTGTGCAGAAAGTTACTGATCTGCATTAACTGGGTTTAAAAGCCCAACAACATAGACAATCAGAGCCACAGATGTTGCCCCTTCCCTTTAGTTTGTTTACTGGAGGAAAAGGCTCTGTAAACACACACAACTGAAAATCAAAAAACACAAGAGAAAACCATTAAATTGCTCATTTAGTAGCTTTAAGGCCAAGTTTTAAATTAACCCCTATAAATACAAAATATGCCACCTCTGCTGGTCAGACTGGCTAGCCATCTTCCCATATTCCACTTCAGAGGTTAAGAACAAACCTTAACAGTGATAATTCAATTTCTGACCTGATTTTCCCACAATTTAATTAAGCTAAAGCCAACGACAAAGGGAAAAATGCTGTCATTAGAATCTTCCAATTTGCTACCTGACAAGTCTCCTTCATACAAGTAAAAGGGTTTTTTTGGTTTCTTAAAAATTATTTATTTTGAGAGAGTGGGGGAAGGGGGGAGAGAGAGATAGAGAGAGAGAGAGAGAGAGAGAGAGAGAGCAAGAGAGAATCCCAAGCAGGCTCCATACTCAGCACAGAGCCTGATGCAGAGCTCGATCCCACGACCATGAGATCACGACCTGAGCTAAAAACAAGAATCTGATGCTTAATGGAATGAGTCATCCAGGTGCCTCTAAAAGTTTTTATGTCACTCATTCCTAAGCTTTCAACTCTTATTATTTGGAAACAAAATACTTACAGAAACTTCAATACCCAAGTAGAGGTATAGTACTGGGTTTATTTTTTTAATTTAAGGAAGAAAAAAAGAAACATTCCGGATCAGCCAGACACAAAAGAGGGTTTTTTTTGATCACATAGCAAAGATCACACACTTCACTTTTAACAATAAATGAAAAGAGGCAAGAGTGGGAGTTCACAACACTGAGAGCAGGGTTTCTATTTGATCTTATTTCATAGTATTTTAATGCAGACTTGATACATAGGCTACACTCTAAAATGGTTCACTCAGGACTAGAGGTTGCTAGGGAGCTCTACAACAGACAGAACACACATAATTATAAATTCCTTTACATATTCCTTTTTCTTTACGTATAATGCTTAATATTCATTTCTTACCTCACACCACTGAGTGAGGAATGAGAAGATTATAACAAAAACAATTTACAAAAAGAAGCAGACTTTTGTGGGGAATGCTGAAAATGGCATATGCTATCCATGTGCAGGGGCCAAGGGTAAATGGAAAATCTCCACCTTCCTCTTAATTTTGCTGTGAACCTAACATTGTTCTAAAAAATAGTCTTTTAAATAAGGGGGGGAGAAAGTTACACAACAGAAGAAAAAGAAGTACAAGTTATCAGTAATGGCCCAGAAAGATGCTCAGTCCAAGCTTTGTCTAAAAGACTGAACCCCAGTGAAATCTTGACCCAATTTTTACCCAGGCTCTTTCTCAGGCGCCACTGGTGTCCCTGCAGGATGCAGAAGACAAGGTCTGGAAATACCTGAATTGTATCAACACTTATAATCGCCAACAAACTCACTAATGAGTTCTTCAAATTACATCCTTCTTGTATTTATACATTTTGTTTCACACTTTAATGTTTATGAAATTGGGTTCATCTTAGATTCAATGTGTGCATTTTATGTCCTAGTTTATCTGTTTGTTTTTCCCAACAAAAGTCTATATTCAAACCACTGGCACATCTTTCAAAGAGTCTCAGAAGACAATACGAAACTCAAGTCTACCACTGCTGGTCAGTGAAAGCCACGCAGCACTGACATACACATCATTGCTACCTGAATGGGTAAAGGCCAGAAAATGCTGGAGGCCCTCCCAGGACCGGGCAGAGAGCGAAAGCTCCGATTCCCTTCAATGTAATATCAGCAGAAACCAAGCAGGAAAGTGACACTAACTTCATTCATCTGTGGTGGCTTTAGTTTACAACCATCCTTTTTTTATATATATATATACTTGATAATCTTTAAATAGATCTTTACTGAGGTCCAAAGATAAAACTGAAAATTGATTTAAGTCAGCCTCCTGGGTCTAAACTAGCTGTACAACATTAGCAAAGCTGCTAAACCATTACTGATAATTCTTCTTTAAGGGTAAAAACAAGAGAAAGATGACATATGCTTTCTACGACTACTACCAGAATAAAAGAAATCAAACCATTTGTTTTATCTTTGATAAACTAATTAAAAAATAATGACGGCACCTTATTATTCACATATCTACTATGTGCCAGGAACTCAATCAAAGTATATTACTTTAATCCTCTATGGCAGCTGTTAATCTCACATTACAGAAAAGGAAACAAGAAACTCAAAGAAGTTATATGGTTAGAATCAGGTCTGGGATTCAAAGTCAAGACTCTGAGAAAGTCTTGATATAAGAAATATCAGAAATGAGATATAAATAAGAAATATAAGAAATGAGATATAAGAAATCTCAATATTTGGTATTATCCACTACTAATATACTCTTTTCCTCGTTCAAAGAGCTCTTTCTTGGGGCGCCTGGGTGGCGCAGTCGGTTAAGCGTCCGACTTCAGCCAGGTCACGATCTCGCGGTCCGTGAGTTCGAGCCCCGCGTTGGGCTCTGGGCTGATGGCTCTCTCTCTGCCCCTCGCCCGTTCATGCTCTGTCTCTCTCTGTCCCAAAAATAAATAAACGTTGAAAAAAAAAATCAAAGAGCTCTTTCTTACTGATGTTACCTGTAATACAGCATTATGAAAATCAGAATGTGTCTATATGTATGGGCTTGCAGGTGTGTGTATGGGGGAAGGAGAATGCATAGGGAGATGAAGAATTTTTGGTAAATTTAATATTCAAATAACAGAAAAGATACTGGTATCAAATTTTTATTTCTCCCACCCAAAAGAAACTGTTATGCAGCTATTTCTCTGTAAATGACTGCAATACACTGCCTTCAACTCAGAGTCTTGTGGTTTCTAGAAATGTACTTGCCACAATTGATTTGTTTCATCTATGGCATAAATAAGGTATAACTAACTCACTTTGGCTGTACAAACTCTGAAGTTTATTTTGTATTAGAATAGCCCATTTACACATAAAAGAGAATATTTTTTTTTCCCCACCAACAGAATCCAAATACACGATTTTAATGAAAAGTTAAGTCTCAAAAAACCTTACATCAGCGAAGGAGAATAATGAAGAAAAATGGCAGCCAGGAGATGGTTCCTTCTGTTCATCTAAAACAGCTTATATCCTGAAACCAATCTAAAGGTTGTCTCTATTCAAAACACACAGCTTTAATGGATTGACACCATAGTTCAAAGTAATCAAGAAGTCCTTCAGTGGTTGGGTGGGGTGGAGACAAATTGAAACTTTCAACTAGAAAGAACTAGTATGAAGCAGTAGTCTCTCCATGAAAACTGTACAGTAGCTAGTTTTACACTAGAACAGTAACACAGCCTGCAGTGAAATACGGAATTAATAATGACCACAAAGAACCCATGCTACCATGGATGCTTACAGCAGATTGACAACTAGGAAAATCTCCAGCCATCCAAAGACAGAAAAGAGCCATTTCAAGAATTGTGTCATTTTCCCCAACAGTACTTAGCTTCCCTATGGAGGGAAGCTAAGTGGGTTGTTTTTTTTTTTGGGGGTTTTTAAAAAAATTTAAGAAAATTTAAAAAACAAAAAAAAAAAAAAGAAAATGAGGAAATCAAGCTCTGTGGAGTTGAGAAGATCAAAGGAACATGTAGTAGACATTACTTGGGGAGGCTCACCATCTCATGATTCTCCTGACACTTAGAGGAGCCCCCCCAAATGTGTCTGTGCTTATCAAGCTGAAGCATGAGAAACTGCTTTTTCTTGAGGCAAAAACCGTCCAATTAGCAAATTAATATGGCTCAGTCTACTACAGATGGCTCTATCCTCCCATCCATCAAGCAAATCAGATTCTCTCTCTTGGGAATTTGACACTTGAGTGACAATATGGTCACAGCTGTGTCACCCTGATGAAAGCACTCTAGGGAAGGTTCAGAAGCTCCCAGTGCTCAAGGCACAAGATTCTTGCTCTGTGCAAAATTTAGCCATGCTGCAATTCCTTCAAGATTGCAAGCTCCCCAAGAATTCTTTCAATAACGAATTTTAGCAAATAACTTCTTTTGATGAAGTGTGACTTAATTTCTATCTTTGCAACCAAAGGAATCTTAACAAACACCGTGAGCCTAGGAGGTCAGACAGGTGGTTCCACCAGATCCTTGAATTACCAGTCCAACACCCAACTTTTTTTTCTGTTGTTCACAAAACCTGAGCATGATTGCTGATTATAAGAAAGGTTTCCCTTTTCTTTTTTTATTTTCAGAAGCCTTATAATTGCTGCAAATATACAGACTTGCTCAAGGCATATTCTGTAAACTGAGAGAGAAAATTATATTAATAAAATGTCTACCAGGATTCAAGGACTTTGGTTATTTTCAATAGCAACTTTAATAGTCACATACGCTATATAAATTAAAATGATATAAAGTGTTCATTTAAAAAACAAAACAAAACAAAACAGTTGGGGCTCCTGGGTGGCTCAGTCAGTTAAGCATCCGACTTCGACTCCGGTCATGATCATTGAGTTCGAGCCCTGCGTCAGGCTCTGTGCTGACAGCTCAAAGCCTGGAGCCTGTTTCAGATTCTGTGTCTCCCTCTTTCTCTGACCCTCCCCCGTTCATGCTCTGTCTCTCTCTGTCTCGAAAATAAATAAACGTTAACAAAAAATTAAAAAAAGAAAAACAGTACCTGAAGTTATCTCAATCTTAATTCCCACTAAAAAGAATCGATTTCAGCTTCAATGGGCACTCAGCTGGGCAGGTATACTGCCCCTCCCCCGTGAGGCGTATGAGAAGGCACAAAAAGCACAGGAAACAGAGTCAAATGGAGCCTCATGGAAATTAGATGGTAAACCTATAACTGGTCACCAGCTAGGAATATGGAGAGGATTTTCCAAATATAAGAGCCTATCACGTCCTCTGAGCCAATAAAAAGGACTTACTTCACCTTCTCCATGATATAACTGCTAATGTTTAGTGATGCTGCCTTGTTTAAAGCAATGTGGCTTTCTCTGCTTCAAATGGCCCAGAGAACTAATACTTTCTACCTTGCTCCATTGTAATCACTAATTATTAAGGATATTTTAAAACACTTGGTAAGAGTTTTATATATATTCACATAATCCTATATACTAAACAACAACAGAAAATTAATGCTGTTGGGACAACTAACCAACATTTGACAAAAAAAAAAAAAAAAGTTCTACATGCAAAACCATTTCTCAATGGACTAGAAATGTAAATATGAAGAATAAAAACATGAACATATAATACAGCTATTTTTATAATCTAAGGGTTAACTGCATGTATGATACCAAATGCAGAAATCAAAAAAGGAAAAGGCTGATCAGTTTCACTACAACAAAACAAAAATGTCTCTGAAAATTAAAAAATGTCAAAATACAAATGAAAAACTTAATTAAAAATAGTAAGAAAATGATTAGTATGCCAAGCAAAAATGGACACTGAAGGCAATTAACCTGGAGACCAGTATAGGAATGTGTATCAAAACTTTAAAAGGGGTGCTTGGGTGGCTTAGCTGGTTGAGTGCCCTACTCTGGATTTCAGCTCACGTAATGACTGTGCAGTTGAAGGGTTCCAGCCCCACGTCAGGCTCTGCACTGACAGTGTGGAGCCTGCTTGGGATTCTCTCTCTCTCCCTCTCTCCCACTCTCAAAATAAATAACTTAAAAAAAATAAGAAGCCTTAAAAACAGGCTTGCTTTTTGACCCATCGAATTCTATTTTTAATAATTTACCTTACAAAAACAATTTTCTTATCAAGTATATTCACTTTTGCATTGTTAACAGCCAAAAAACCTAAAACAAACAAAACTACCATTAGCATGTTAAATTATAATTCATTCCATCTGTTCCATCAAGTAATGTACTGCCATTAGAAAACAGAAAGAGATCCATCCATATTCACTGACATGAAAAGATACATGAAAAGATACCATGTACTAGAATGATGGGAGGAAAAAAAACCCAGATTACAAAACAGCAAAAAATAATGTGCATAACAAGGCCCACTATCAAAGTACATTTTTCCCGGGCACAAAGGTAGACTATATTTCCACCTCCTATCTTTACTCCTAACACATGTACACTTTCGTGTGCCTTGTGATTGTGTTCTTTCTCTGCAACAGAAATATAAGCGTGGGTATAACCTTGAAGCCACAGGTTGAAGATGTCAGACACAACCCTGGCCTGAGTTCCTGCAAGAATGCAAGGAGGCCCCCACCCAGATCCCAACCTGGAACACTAACCCTAGACTGCTGTGTGTGAGAGAAAAATAAACACTTGTGTTTGTGCCATTTCACTTGGGCCTGTATTCAGTAGCTTAGCCTACCTACCCTAACCGAGTAGAAAATCAGCAGTTTCACGTTTTAATGAAATTTATATTCACATATAAATATTTTTGAAGTCTGGGAAGCTATGCATCAAAACTTATCTTTATGATATTTAACCCTACTGTTATGTTGCATGCAGCTGTGAACGATTCTTGTTGCTATACAGTATTTCATTATGTGCCCATGTCACAACTTATGTATCGACTACTGATGGGCACTTGGGTAATTCCATAGTTCTTTGCTATTATTACACAGCTATTCCATGAACACTCTTGTATATGTCTTTTGGTGAACATATATTCAAATTACTGTCAGGTACTAACCTAAGAGAGAACGACTGAGTCAGGATATGAGGTGTTCAGCTTTAGTAGATACTAAACAGTATTCCAAAGTGAGGGCACCAATTTGCACTCCCACCAGCAGCACATGAGAATTCCAACTGCTCTATACCCTCATCAACACTTTGTATTTTCTTACAGTTACCATTCTAGAACTATACACTTTTAATTATTCTCTACATAAAATACTTTATTATCTAAAATTAAAGAAGTTTAGTTAAGGGGCGCCTGGGTGGCTCAGTCAGTTAAACATCCCACTTTGGCTCAGGTCATGATCCCACGGTTTGTGCGTTTGAGCCCTATATCAGACTCCACGCTGGTGGTACAGAGCCTGCTTGCAATTCTCACTCTCTCTCCTCTCTCTGCCCCTCCCCCACTCATGACCTCTCTCTCTCAAAATAAATAAATAAACTTAAAGAAGTTTAACTACAGTTTACCTCTACAGTGGAATAACGTGATTTCAAAACTATACATATAAAATGTGTTCTTAATGATTTATATAATGTCTAGAAAACAGTAAAAGAAAAAGAGTTGCAACTGTGTAAAATGACTGTTACAGACATTTGAAATCTGACCTTCCTTTAAAGAAAACTATTCTCCTGATGCCTGTAATTTACTTGGAAACACTGCAGGGGATCTGAAGTCAGAGTTCTTGGGTGAGGGTCCTGTTTCCGTGACATACTGTGCAGCGTGAACTTGAGCTCTAACTTCTCTAACCTGCCACTTCTGACCTCTGACCCGGATCTGCAATTTCGTATATCTCTCTGGGCCTCATCCTCATCTCTAAACAGAGAACATAAGGGGCGCCTGGGTGGCTCAGTCGGTTGAGCGGCGGACTTCGGCTCAGGTCATGATCTCGCGGTCCGTGAGTTCGAGCCCTGCGTCGGGCTCTGTGCTGACGGCTCAGAGCCTGGAGCCTGTTTCGGATTCTGTGTCTCCCTCTCTCTGACCCTCCCCCGTTCATGCTCTGTCTCTCTCTGTCTCAAAAATAAATAAACGTTAAACAGAGAACATAAAAGTTCCAACACCTCATGAAACTGAAAGAGAAATAAATGGATGTACATATGCAGAACACTCAGAACAGTGTCTGACACGTATGCATTTGCTACTCATCAGTGCCACTGCTGCTGCTCCTGTCACCACCGCCCCAACCACTATGAGTCTCACTATCTAACAGAAAAAAGAAAAGAAAAAAAAAAGAAACCAATTAATCATCAGAAGGCACGATGACACTTGCACCTCGATACACCCTCGCTTATTCTCTGAAACTGACAGTGGATTATCTGAGACCAAGTGGCCACAGAGCTAGAGGTCTCAAGCACCCTTCACTTTCACGTACTTCCAAGTAGACTCAGGGTCCTTTGCAAGGCCGATGGAGAGATAAGCTTCCACTATGCAAATCCCAAATACAAAGCACAAAGATGGTGAAATATGGGCACATTTTATAACTGAAAATTCATTAAAATGACATTTGTAATAGCTTACTGGATTTTCCTACACCCATTCAGGCCTGTCTAGTCTCTTCTCACAGGATGAGTTTTTCAAAACAGAAATGTGATCTTAGATCCTGCTCTGAGGATAAACACAAACATCTTAGGCCATCCTAACATGGCTTTCACAGTCCTGCTTGGAATGACCCTGTAACCTACTTCTCCTGCCTCAGCTTCCTTCAGATTTCTCTGTCTACACACTCCAGATACACAGGTCTTCCTTGAGTGCCACAAACCCACCATGCTTCGTCTCTCCATGGGGCTTTCTGGCAACTACTTCCTCTGCCTGCAAAGACCTGCCTTTCCCTCTTCGCCTGGGTAATTGTCATTTATCCTATGGATCTCAGTTCAGTCTACTCCCCCGCAGACTAGTCTTATGACACTGTGCATCTCTCTTCACTAAGCTTATCACAGTTGTAGTTTACAGTGATTTGTGTGACAGCTGATTTAAGGACAGTCTCCCTCACTGACATGAAGATTCCACGTGGACATCTGTGTCTGCTCACCACAGTAACCCCAGTGAAGGACACACTGGATAAAGGACAGGCTGAATAAACCTCTTTTGGTTGGCTGAATGAATACAATGAAACGAAGAAATGAAATAAAAAACTGGAGTAACACAAGTCAAACCAACAGGGAAAAGACAGGATTTCAAAACCTTTCAGCAAACTAAGAACCACAAAAAAATTATCTCAGCACCAAGACAGAATCTGCCCAGTAGCCATGTTTCCGAAGCAAAAAGGAAATAGAGGCCTTAGAAGACTTGGAGAGTCTTCTTGTAAGATGAAGCCAACGCCAAAAGCAAAACTTCTTCCCGCATAGTTTCCTAAGTCAAATAAGGTACTGCATCTGTTGCCACTTTTACACATTTTGTAAGTATTTGTAAGCTACATTCAGTCCACTCCTTTTGAAAGACACATTCTTTTTAGCTCTCCTTGGTTCCCAGAAGAATCTGAGATCAAATTACTGTTCCAAGGCTACCCTAAAGAATGTTTTCATCACTGATCTATATGCAAAGTATGGATTGCAAAATGGGAAACAATCCTAAACAGATGTAACAATTGGGTAAGCAATGAGGTGGGAAAGGTGGGGCTTGGGTGTGTGAATAGTATCGTTTTATTAATGAATACAGCGAGTGGGTATTATCTGCTGGAGGTTAAATATATGCTAGCAACTTTTACTTTTTATTTTTTGGTGGTGGAAAGATAATATATAGAAGAGAACTTTGAAAGTCAATGACTCATGGGGCGCCTGGGTGGCTCAGTCAGGCGTCCGACTTCGGCTCAGGTCATGATCTCACGGTTTATGAGTTCGAGCCCCGCACTGGGCTATGTGCTGACAGCTCAGAGCCTGGAGTCTGCTTTGGATTCTGTGTCTCCTTCTCTCTCTGCCCCTCCCCCACTTGTGCTCTGTCTCTGTCTCTCTCTCTCTCAAAAATAAATAATGTCAAAAAAAATTTTTTTAAGTCAATGACATATAATAATCTGTTAATTCCATTTAAAAACAATATAAGGCGGACCACACATTAACAGACAAGAGTCACAAAGAATGACAAATCAAAGGTCAAATGGTTCACAAAATCAGAAAAAAGAAAAAAAAAACCCAAATTTACATTGCTATGGTCACTACTATCTTCAAAAAGAAGCAAAGAAAAAGTGAAATACACAGGTTGTTTTTTAAAAGTTCAGTTTATCATTATCTACATTAATAATAGTTACAAATGTGGAAACTTGATACTTAAATTGCAGAGGCTACAGAAATTATGATCTGGAATGTCTGTCTCCTGGACAGCTGACAGCCTTTGTATAGGCAAAGAAAGTCAAGCTCCTGGTTCACAGCCACTAGTCAGCTGAGGTAAAATAGGACGAGTTTGGGATGTGGCACACCATTTTAGGGGTGATACTCAGTGATGCGTGCAAGTGGAGTACAAAGGATCCTACCCCGGAAAAGACAGCCAGACCCTCAAGTGAAAAAGAGAGGCAAAAGCAGAGATAATGACGTAACACTGTTATCTTTTGCCATTTGGATATAAAATGTTAGGTACGAGACATTTAGTACCACGAAGTATTTGTGTAACTGCAATAGGTTTCAATGAGGTCAATAACACAAGGAGTAAGCTAGATAAAATTAAGTCAAGTGTTAAATTTAGGTTAAACTCTCTTCAACCCTGATCTAATTTTGAACTTTTTTTTCATGTTTTAGCATTTGAAAAGAATGGTTACTATTTTTTTTTTTTTTTGAGCCCACACACAATTTATTTTAGAAAAAGGAACATAGGAGAGACTGCATAGTGTTGCATCGAGAATAAGGATTCTGAAGCCAGATCCCAATGCTACCACTTATCATCTATGGGACCTTTAGGCAATCACCGTTCTCTTTGTGCCTCAGCTTCCTTCTGTATAATGTCAAAAACAATCGTATCTACTTCGTGATTACAAGGATTAAGTGAATTAGTATTTATAAAAGTAAAAATACCTGGAACATGGTATGCCTTATATAAGTATCTGTTAAATAACTATTTTAGTTTAATTAGGTTAAGTAGATTTATAAAATCTCATGTCATAAAACACATGAAAGAGTTTAAGTATATATTTTAAGAGGCCTAACTGATAATACCTTCACAATAAATTCTGTTAAAAGTGCCCATCTTTTACTGATTCAACTTAAAAGGAACGGCAACAAAAAAGCTACCACTTACTGAGTACTTACTTTGTACTATAACACACACTTTATGCTAACTAGCCCTTAGAACAATCCTATAAATGTTATTATCCCCATTGACGGTTGAGGGAACAGATTCCAAGAGGTTAAATGACTTGCCCAAAGACACAGCTAATCTCGTTAAAGCTGGAATTGAAATCCCAGTCTTTCTGATTCCAGAGTCTGTCTTCTTAATCGTAAAATATCTTGTTCTAAAACTAGCTTTGTCATCTACTGAGTTCCATGGTCTTTAAGTGCTTAGCTTAGACATAAGTAGACTTTAAAGAGGTAGATCATCTTAATAAAAACTAGGTTTCTAAATAGCAGGTATTACAGATCTTCTGTCTGATAAGCACACAGTAGTTTCACATCTCATAACTACTTCTAAAATCAAACTCACAACTGAAAAAATGATTGTGCTAACAAGTATCACAACACTAAGTTGAAAACACTGGGTATTGTAATTTCAGAATATTACTTCTGAAAGGGGAGAAAGGAATTCTTTTATTTACTTTAATTTAAATTTATTTTATTTGGCGGAAGGAGTAAGATGCTGAGACTTGGGATGTGGACATCTGTGTCCATGCACAATAAACTCTGAATCCCCAGATGCCTGTGGAAACTCTATGACCACTTCTCCCTATGAAAAGCTAATGCAGCCCCCTTGCTTCAAGATGATGAAGAAGCCTCTGCCTTGCAACGAAGCAGGGCCCCCTAAGTGGTTTCTGCTAAATAACTGAGGAGGAGTCCTTTTGTCCTGGCTAAATATTAATTTAACTGGTGTCAATACAACGCAAAGAAGTTGAGTGTTAAAATGAAAATATTTGAATCACATTTTAACATTAAATGGGCCATTTGTGAAAGTAAAATGTACAAATAATTATAATGGGGACATTAAATGTAATTGCCAATATTCCATTCCTTTTTAAAGGAAGTAAGGAAGAGGTAGGAGGAACAATGCAAAAGACAGTAAACCTGTGGCATCCAGGGCATGGAACAATCTCTGCTATTTTGGTGAATAATGGGGCAGCCATGTTTGGATTTACCCTAGATCATCCTGGTTAACCACTTATTCAGGATGAAATAAGGTTTCTTAGTTAAATCTAATTTCCTAGTCTGGAAACTTCTCTAGCACATGCACATACCAATGTTATAAGATTCTAGGACTCTATCACAGTGCCTCCAAAGTTAACCTTCAACAAATCTTTGCTAGTGAAAAGTTATTAAATTTTCTACACTTCTATATATTTTACAAAATTAAACATAGTTAAATAATGGTACTTGGGGCAATACTAATTACTTTCCCTTCTGTGAATCCTCTTTAAAATGGCTCACCGTAGAACTATGATGTAAGTACATCCCCTTAAGTGATTTGTGTGTTTGAATAGTTTGACCAAAATATACAGAAGTTTTAGAGGATAAAAGATATTACAAGCCACTAGGTGTAGGAAGTTCCCCAAAGTGCCTTCTGCAGAGAAGACTGCCTGCCCAGTCTTGGTTACAGCACAGGCAAAACAGGTATTATGGGTTTCTAGTTTGAACTCTTTTCTATACTGTATACTTCAGACCTCATCTCTGAATGTCAAAGATTCTATCACTACCAATTTAAAGCTGATTAAGGATGTGGGTGAATGAAACACTGTCCAAAGATCTATAAAAATGATGTCTAGGATGCTAACATAAAACATTCCTATCCAAAAATAAGATTTTTCTGACCCAAGATTTACTCTATGAATTGAAAGGAAACTAGGGTTGAACAAGAAAGAAATGGGGTACTCATATCCTCAGTTTCAGCAGAGCTGGAAGAAGAGTTTCTCTTGGAAGAAAATATTAATAGTCACCTCTTTAAAACAGGGAGAAAAGGGGTCAGCTAAGGGTCTGACTCTTGAATTCAGCTCAGGTCATGATCACTCGGTCATGAGATTGAGCCCTGAGTGGGGTTCCGTGCTGAGCTTGGAGCTGCTTACAGTTCTTTCTCCTTCTCTCTCTGCCCCTCCTCCACTCGCATGCACTAGCTCTCTCTCTCAAAGAAATAAAACAGAATGGAAATGAAGTCAGGATAAAACTATATCTTGGTTTGAGTCGGCAGTTTCACTTTTTTCTAGAGAGTAGGAACAGGGTTGGTGGGTAACTTCTGCAGAGGTGATTACAGACCACTTAAGGGTCACTGGGTATTACTGGGGATCCAGATAAGACTTGGAAATTGGAGACCTTTAATGGCCCCAAAAGGCAGAGTTATTTTATTTTTCCCAAGAGAGAAGAACAGATAGGTGTGCAGCCCACAATGAAAAACTTGGGAGTAGAAAAACATGAACAAGAGGTCAACCACAGTTTTCCAGAAGACACTGAGACTCACTGGGCAAAACCCAGCAGAGATAACATTTCCAGGCACAGAGTGTCCACCTCAGACAGTTCAGCAGAAAGGTCAAAGACAAGTAGATTCAAATTATGGGGCCTGGTTAACTAGCTATGATGTTGGTCAAGCTGTTTTTTGTTTTTGTTTTCTCACTTGCTCACAAAGGTTTTGGGGGATTGTAATACCTGCCTTTATAAAGTTATTCTGTATATTAAAGGAAGTAATATATGAAAAGACTCAGTATTGTTTCTGACACTTCATAGGCACTAAATAAATATTAGGGTTTTTGGGTTTTTTTCCTGTACAAAATGAGGACATTAGACCAGATGTAGAGTCCCATCCCATCTAGAAAATTATTTCTAGATAAATTTGTGTTGGCCACAACTCACTCTTTGAATTTTGTGAGCTACTTTTCATCACCAACACCAAAACTAATAATGATACCATCTTATGTTTGTAAGGTGCTTTGCAGTTTTAAAAGCGTTTACTTTCAATTACCTCATTCATTAGTCCTGACAACAACCCTCTGAGGTAGACAGAATAGTTAACTGCCATCAATTTGTGTACAGGAAACTTGAGAGGCAGGGAGATTAAATGACTTGTCCCTAGGTCAATTTACTGTTCATTTAGTTATCTTTGTTCTGTAAAGTTGCTGAAGTCCATTTAAAAAAAAGACAACCTGTCCCTGTATAGAAAATAGGCTCCCTTTGCTTTTATTTTTATAAAGCTGACTTACTTCTGATTTCATTCACAGCTTATTTTGCACTGTGCTTTAATTTGCCAATCATTTCACATGTCTTTCTAAAAAGGCACAAGTTAAATGCCAACCATAAGAGAAAATATCTAAAATCAAATACAGTATATAAAAGTACCTCGACTGGTGCCTGCTAACCCCCACATTCCTAAGATTTCCCCTGCATTCTATATGTGCACGTATAATTTATTTCATTAAAGAGGGACTATAATTTTTAGATGAAGATGGCCACTAACTTGCTTTATCCCCTCCAAGAAAATAGTACCCCAAGGAATCAGGGGGAGAATACAGGGATCTTGGGATGGAATTCAGAAAATCCATTAAGTTAGATGGAAGAGAAATTATTCTCTATCTTCACAGATCTCGAACTGAAATTTGGCATTTCCTTCAATTATGAATACAGATAAGTCACACTTATATTAGCAGCACTTCTCATTTTTATCACCAATAGAATTCAGATATTTTCTATCATATTATAGTCATTGCAGATATCTTGAAATATCATTTACATATCACCACTTCAAAATTACCAGTTATTAAACTCACTTCTAGATTTTATTACGTGTTAATAAAGAAGCATATATTACCATATTACAAATTGTTTTAAAATTACCCCCTCTATATTTCAATTTAATTGGCCTGCTTTGAAACATAAATATTTGTGTGTATAACATAAATAAAACAGGTTAAGAACTTCTGTTTCAAAGGATGGCTTAAGACCCTGCCAGGGTGCCTGGGTGGCTCAGTCGGCTGAGTGTCTGACTTCGGCTCAGGTCATGATCTCATGGTTCATGAGTTCAAGCCCCCAGTCAGGCTCACTGCTGTCAGTGCAGAGCTCACTTCAGATCCTCTGTCTGCCCCCTCAGTGTCCCTCCCCACTCATGTTCCCTCTCTTGAAAATAAATATTTAAAAAAAAAAAAAAAAAAGACCCTGCAGAACTTCCCTCTTGATCCTCTACTTCAAGAGATTTCTTCTTCCCCAATTTTGCCTTCCTTCCCCCCTTCTTCCATCCTGCCTGGCTTCAAATACAAGGAACTCAGAAAGAGAAAGAGGTTTGTGGGAGAGTAAAACAAGTAAAACATATGGCTAATTCTGCATCCCTTTTCCTCTCTCTCCTCAGATACAGGCACCATGATTATTATTTGCATCCACAGCTTCTAAATTCATTTTTTCTCCTAAATTCTGAAATGTCCTTTGTTGCCCTTTGCTCCTTAAGTCCTAACACCCAACATCAGTGATAAAATGTCTGGGGTAGTGTCAGAGTACCCTTATGAAATAGCTTTTTTAACATTCAAAGACCTATAATCTATGTGGCTTATATGACTGCTGGAACATGGTCTACTAAGAAAAGAGAAGATAGCCAGGATGGGGTGGGGGTGATTGGTAAAGGGAGGTGGACCATAGAAAGAGTTTTCATTTCTCATCTTCCTAGCAACTGGAAGGAAAGAAGGAATGAATAAGGAAAGCACATACACATATATTCACACCCGTAGAAACCACCACATGGGCTGTGAAATTGCTTTTGGGAAAGCAGAAGAAGTGAGACCGAATCCCTACTGGAAGTGAGCCAGGAAGACAAGATGCACTGGCTGAGTGAGAGAACAGTGAAAATGGAGGGCATGTTGGTTAGTTTTTAGTAGAAGAGTCAGCCAAACACCTAGGTCAAGACCACGAAGTGTCCAAACAGGAAGCTCAGGTTTGTTCATATTTATAAAGCTCTTCTCCCCAGCTTCCACATACCCAGAACAAAACTTCCAATGTAGTATTCATATTACCAGAGGTGCCATGGCCACAGGAGCCATTTGCAGAAGCTAAGAAGAGAGGTCTCCATCGCATTTGCTTAAAAAGTGAGGGGGAAAGCAAAAAAATCCTTACAAGATTACAAGAGAGGGATGTATCTGTCCAAAGAAACACTGCAAATGAATTTAAGTCCTCCACTATTATCAATACTATACATCATGAGCTGGCCAGTTTGAGAGCAAATCTACTTCCACGATACTGTTTATGTGGGAAAACGTACTACAAGTTCTAAACAAATGATTATTACATAAAATCTGAGCATGACTCATGACAGAGAGCTACTTTTATTAATTACCCTCCAAGGTACCAAATGACAAATGTAACAGAAAACGAAGAGGTAAAAGTTTAAGAAAGGATGAAAACATTGAGACAGTGGTAAATATCTTTAAAAAGTGATACTGTGATATTCTACACAAACTTTGATTACACTTTAAATTATTAAAAACTAGGACACACATAGCTTAAGTCAAGTTTGAATTCAGTGTATTAATTTAACAATTTTTTAAAAATACATACAAATGGGCTATTCTCTATGGTATTCCCCTATAAAAACATTTTTTTAAGTTTATTTTGAGAGACAGCATGAGCACAAGTGGGGGAGGCATAGAGAGAGAGGGAGAGAGTCCCAAGCAGGCTCTACACTGTCAGCATAAAGCCCAATGTGGGGCTCGAACCCACGAACTGCCTAAGATCATGACCTGAACCAAAACCAAGAGTCAAACACTTAACCAACTGAATCACCCAGGAGCCTCCAAAACATTTTTCAAGTAAATGTCTTCTTTTCCTTTGTCATTAACAAAACACATTCTCAATTAACCAGAAAATCAATATAATGAATAGCATTTACGTGACATAATAATATCCTATTCTTTTAAAAGCTAAAGCAAAAATTATGTAGCTATAAGGCATAGAAAAAAACAGATTTTTTTTTTGCCTTGTTTATTAGTAAAAATCAGCTTAGGAAAAAAAAAACCTTGTTATTCTAACAATTAATGTTCAAATAAGAATATTTAAAACTCAAGTTAATGTAGTAACATCCTATTGCTCCCTGAACATACTGGGATAAAATGACACATTAAAACTATAAACACTTAAAGAAAATGGAAAAGCCTGTTGCATTTTTCCAAAGTAATTGTGAATGTTGACCCTTCTAATGAAATTGTAACTTGTGTCATTACACTGTCTAGTTTTTGCATCTCCTATAATTTCAAGTATTATTTCATCACTACCTTGCTAATATAATACTTGGAATGAAATTTCTATCTGAATTTGTTATAAGGTCCACATTTTTACAAGATAAAACATTCAAGTGCTTTGTTCTTTACCTAAAGTCACAAAGCAATCTGACAAGGAATATATTAATATCCTAAAACTGAATGGCTGGACTAGAAAGTGCATACAGAGACGTCCTTTTAATTTTGGTTCCTTTAAATATTAAAACATTACAGAAAAAAAAAAAAAGTCTTCAAGGAAATAAGTTGAAGGCATGAATTATGTCCAGCAATTCCATGTTTAAGAAAAATCAATTTTACCTATAAATAACCTATTTTCTTTGCCTACTTGCCTCAAAAGAAAACATTTTCCCCCAAAGTGTTCAATATAACACTCTTACGTGGAAGAAGGATTAAAATAAAGTATAAACCCATTTTCTATGAAAGAATAATGGTAGTAAAATAGTGGTCACCACTTTAAAATCACCTAACAAAATGCTGACAGGAAAAAAAAAAATCAGAGCTTGCCTGGAACATAGTAGGAGCTCAGTATTTGTTGAATAAAGTAATTTAATGTTGAGAACTTTCCGGGGGGAATAAAATGAAAGTTGGAATAGCAACTTGTTCCTCTCAAATTACTTAAATATAAGTTCTGTAATAAGAAAAAACATTAAACTAAGGCAAATATATAATTCCATTTTATATTAAAACAAACTTGTATTTTGACATAAATACAAAGCAATTGCTAAAGCAATAAACCTAATTATGAACTTCCTGCATTTTCCCCAAAATGATTGCATCATAGTACAACTGCTTTTCAGAAGTTAAATGATTTCTGATTCACATTAGATGACTAATAAGTTTTTTTGGCCATTCGCTTAAATGAGTATGTGCACCAATCTATATTATGGGAACAAAAGTAAGACTACTTTACGGTCCCAGAAAAATCTACTCATTCTGTTTTGAAAAAGAATATCTAATTTGAATAATTGAGATTATATTACTTTCCTTTGCCCTGAAGGAAAGAACATTCTCAGTTCCCGTTTTGTAGCTGGCACCCAAATACTCAATCTTGGTTAATTTCCAAAAGCGCACATGTTATAGTAAATCCTCTTTCAGTGCCAAAAAGTTTTTCGCTCCTGGAAATTGTTTTACTGGCATATTCTCAACATATCAGTATCTCAATACCTGCTAATCCTAGAGAAGTGAGAGTGGCCATGTACTTTAGAAAGTAAAGGCTCCATTTCAAATCTATAAAAGGCTGAACTATTACTTTGAGCAAGATCCTATCTGCAAAATCTGAGAGTTTAAAATAGTAGCTCTCAATCTTGGGTGTGCATGAGAATCACAGTTAAGACAGGGGTATTGACTGTTTTAATATGTAGCTACTAAACCTATTAGCTCTTTAAAAAAAAAATTTTTTTAATGTTTATTTCTGAGAGAAAGAGAGAGAGAGAGGGAGACACAGAATCCAAAGCGGGCTGCAGGCTCTGATCTGGTAGCACAGAGCCCGACGCGGGGCTCTAACTCACAGATCATGACCTGAGCTGAAATCGGCCGCTTAACAGACTGAGCCACCCAGGCACCACAGCTCTTAATAAAGGAATTTTGTACAAATGAGGTAACACTTCAGTCTTTAAAAAGACACAGAAACGTACTTTAGCCAATTCAGATGGAAGTTTTCTGACAATCACTGAAGTGTTTTTTCCAGTAAAAAACAAAAAACAAAAAACAAAAAACAGTAATCAACTCAAAATGAGCTATGAGAGAATTTGCTTTTTCTTCTTTTAAACAAACGGAGGTAAAGCCAAAGAGTGAGGAAAATATCCCATAAAAATATTTAAGTTTTCCTACTCTCCGTCTTTAGGGAATGGTCTGAACACTTCTAATGTAAATACTAATATATCCCTGCTAAGAAGGGACTTAAACTTCTAAAAACTTAAGTTTAAAAAAACAAAACAAAAAAAAACCTTGGGTGCCAGACATTTCATTAAGACTAATGTTTGTATAATAAACCCTTTGCTTTAAATGAAAACAAAAGCTTTCCTGCTTTCTTTCATACATGTGGGTTATTATTATTACTATTATTACTATTGATTTTATTTACTATTTTAGTAGCAAAAAAAAATTACTTCTTAGAATAGTAAATTATAAAGCTTTTGTGTTCCCTATCCCCCTTCAAATTAAGTTTAATTTTAAAACACCTTATTATAAAGCATCAAGTTTAAAATTCATACTCACTGACCCAGTAATTCTGTAACTGTGAACTTATCTGAAGAATGCTTTAAGAAATTTACGTTCAATAATGTTTTTTATAGAATTAAATTAACAACAAGGATTAGAAAAACTAACCACTGAAAGTAGGAAACAAATGAACATATTATGATATACAGCTATACAATACTATGCACTCATTATAAGAAATTGTCACCAGTGGTTGGAGAAAGAAGGGCGTGAAGAGGTAGGGAAGAGAGTTGAGGAAATTTCCAGTCCTTACACTCTTCAGACTTTTCCAAACTTTCTGGGCAAACTATGAAAGGGTAGGTAGATTATGACCACAACTACACGAAAATGGGTGATGATGAAATTGTGGGTAAATCTATTTCAAAAAATATTTTACTATTATGGGTATATCACTGTTTTAACTGAAAAAGATAAGGCAATTTTTCTAAGCCTAAATGCCCAGTCGGCTTCTTTTGAAATCCAGATTTTAAGTAAAGGAATAAAGAATAGAATTGAATGCACAGCTGTTTGCTTCTAGGAATACACACAGGCGGAAATAAACAGAGGGAGGCTAATGTCTGTGAGACTGGGCTAACTACTTCATTCCCAGCTGTGTGTTAATTTGTATTATTAAACAGTAACAAACCCTTTTTATGATCATCAGAAGCTGAGAATTTCCATTTGTACCCAGCAAAAGTTAAAGGCACACTAGAAAATACTTGAAATGTTAGATTCAGTAATTTATTATCTGGTCTATGTTCTAAGTTGTAAAACATCAGTTGAATTATTCAGCTGTTAACTCTAATTTAATGCCATTTAAAATCAGAGATGCCTGATCACTTACAACTGGCTTAAACTATAAGAAAGATGGGCAAGTTAAAAACCATACCCTGTCTTCCATGGTAAGATAATTAGGTCCATAATAAAGAAAGCCGGTATTGACTGAGGTCAGTTTATGCCACTGGATCATAACTGCAAAGAGTCCTGTTCTCTACTTTTCAAAAACTATACAAGATTCCTATGACAGCCACAGAAACCAGCGAGGCAGGGCTATGTTCAGACCCAAGTGAGGCAATACTACGGAAGGTGAATGTCTTTATTATTATTGCTACTTTACACACTAGTTTTGGGTTTGTTTTCTTATAAACAGACAACTGTAAAGTCAATGGAAGCCCAGAACTTTCAAGAAATCAAGGGGGGAGAGGCATTCAAAAATGTACCAAAAACCAGATATTCTTTAAACTATCAATTTTTTAAAGCCTTCAGCATAAGATGACTACCTTTACATAGAACATCGGTTACCTTTTCTTACTGGTTGTAGGAAAATACATGAAATGTCCAGCTTAATTTTATGGAATTAATTTTTTAAAATTTCATTATAAACTTGATCCTAGGTTTATGGCAATAGCTGCATTAGCTGAAATGGTTAGAAGTCTTTTTGTTTGTTTTTTTAAAGCTGGTCATAACAGACACAATATTGGTTATTTAAAATGATTAATTAATTCCATAGTTGAGTTCCACTCCTATCTTTTATTAACTCTTTCTGAATTGGTGAATTTTAAATAATCTGATCCTCTATTATTTATACTGTAGATGAAAATTTTACCGTAAATTTACCAAAATTTACCTCAACTGCTAAAAGATCTTTTTGGGTAGGATACAGACCCACAATTGCCAACCTACCCCAAGTTTGAATCCTAGCTCTGCTAATTCTCTAAGGCTTAGGTTCCTCATTTGTAAAGAGATGAAATGCTTACACAGTCGCAGGTACATAAAATGCTCAACAACTGGAGGGGAGGTCCATATGGTGTGTGCAATAAATGACATAACACATACAAAATACAGAGCTGAGTGCCTGGAACATAGTTACATGCTCCACAAACAGCAGGCATTGCACAAAACAAGTAGACAAAAAGTTAAAAATAACATGTACAAATGTAAGTAGTTTCTAATTCAAATAATTGTCTTCTCAAAATCTTAAAAAAGCGCCACTATTATCATGCAATTTGTTATCCCCTAGCATCTAGCATTCTATCTAGCAAATAACAGATATTGGATAAATATTATTATATTACTAAATAAGGACTATCAAAATCAATTATGAAGTTCTAAGAATAACTGGTTTGTAGATCTTGCCTATTTCATCTTTACAGCCCACTGCCTGACAGATTATGTAATACAGTTAATTTCATCTTTTCTCATTCAATTAAAAAACAAATTTACTTAAAATTTTCAAACTTTTTAAAGTTTATTTATTTATTTTGAGAGACAGCGAGTGAGCGAGCAGGACAGAGGCAAAGAGAGGGAGAAAAAGAATCCCAAGCAGGCTCTGCACTGTTATCGCAGAGCCCAGTGTGGGACTCTCTGTCATGAACTGTGAGATTATGACCTGAGCCAAAATCAAGAAGCAGATAGATGCTTAACTAACTGAGTCACCCAGGTGTCCCAAAGTTGTCAAACTTTTGATTTGTAACTGGAAACTCATTACAAGGGGTTTTGTGTTAGGACTATGGCATACACAAGGGTAAGGGCCAGGTCTGTTTGGTTCATTAGTATTTTGCAAAGCTGGTCAATATTTAACATATATTAGGGGCTCAAATGTTTGAATAAATGCATGAATTTTTTTTCATGTTCTATATTAAGAGGGAAATAAAACCGTAATTCCTAACCGGAGTTCATACCCAACAAATGCATGAAACGACCATAATGAGAAAATTACTGCTGGTTAGTTGTACTTCAATAAAAAAGTCTTGGCTTGGTAGACGTCAATTATCTCTCAATAAAGGTAGAAAAAAGAAAAGGAAGGGACAAGTACAAAAAGCCAATCGTTACAGTAAGGGACCAACAGCAAGCAGTGGTATCCTTTTGGCTGCCAGAAATATTTTCTTTAAATGGAATACTGATTTTTTTGTGTACTTTCTTACTAAAACTAAAACATAAAATTCAGTGTCATATATAGTTTCACCACTAAACCTGAGAAACTCTACACAACCAACTTCCGACACTTCTATAAAAGTCTCCCAATTACTTCCTCTTCTGTTTCACAGAAGTTGTAATGACTGGCTTGGTTCCAGTCCCCAGTGGGGAGGGGGGAGAACCAAAGCAAGGAAATGTTCCTATCTAAGCTTTTTGAAGGAAGGCCCCTGCAATACTAACTCTGTGAGGTAATAACTGATATAGGAAACTTCAAAAAAAACTGTAAAATGGAAACTACTTCCTAATACAAATACTTGTCTCAAGAAGCAAACAAAAATGACACGTAGCAATGATAACAATTACCTTCTCTGTACACCTGGGTCTAACTATGTAAACTTAAATGAAAAGGACCGTTCATTCAATGCACACTTTTCAGGAATGTCTCTGAAGATAAACAAAATGTTCAATCAGAGGTGAGTTATTTTCAGAGAGCCATGTGCGTTGTTTCAGGGGTTATTAGGATATTTGGGTAATGTGTTATCATGCTCAGTTTCACAGAAGTCAGAAATTGTTACTGTTCTTCCCCATGTGTCTGATTCACTATGAAGATTATGAGAAAGTAATTCTACCTCTCACAGAATCTTGTCACCTAAATGAAGGCTTTTGCAACCCTGAGTGCAGAGTAGACACAAATTCTAGATAGATGAATAATAATATATGCCCAAGGTTATGCTTCACATCTTTAAATTGTTACCTTCTTTTGCAGAAGAAAATATATTCCATTTGATTCGAAGTCACATTTAAAGTCCTGATATAGGTGATTCCGAAGCTGATTTAAAAATCTATAGATCTTATTAAAAACCGTTCCAGATCAGGAAGATGTCCGACTAAAGGCTAACAGAGTAACACCACACAGGACCTGAAGAAAAACCAAGGTGGAGGGACTTCATAGGAACGACTTGCTTGCCATCCCTGGAAGGGCCTTGCTTGCCATCCCTGGCATCCATTTCCTTGCTTCCATCCCTGGCAGGGCCTCTGACTAGACACAGTTGGGTTCATTATTCAGAAGCATCTAATAAAAGTGTTTTTATTTAATCTCATGATCAAAACAAGTTTGGGATTGTCCAGATTTCCTTCTTGCCAGGTAAAGTAGCTGATATTATAAAAACACACCTCACTTACTTTACACAGACCTTGGGAGGTCTCCCAGTATGTGACAATGAGCTATCAGATAAAAACTAAGAGTTCAGACATACATCTTTAAATAATCTCTTTAAAGATAGGCAACTGAAGGAGACTGGAGTATCAGTGCCACTCTGTTCCACCTACACACCCCCCAGTAGAATTCCTTCCTTATTTTCTGACTCTTCCTTACTGTATCTCACCCCCTTGCTTCATTTTCCTTCCTAAGTCTCAGTCCTGCCTCTATGAACCATAGGTTTAGCCCAATACTGACACCAAAAGAGGTTTCTCTCTTTTTTTTTTTTTTAATTTGAGAGAGAGAGAGAGAGAGAGAGTGTGTGTGTGTGTGTGTGTGTGTGTGTGTGTGTGTGTGTGTATGTAAGCGGGGAAGAGGGGCAAAGGGAAAGAGAGAGAATCTTAAGCAGGCTCCACAATCAGTGCAGAGTCTGATGCAGGGCTCAATCCCAGGATCCTGGGATCATGACCTGAGACAAAATCAGGAGTTGGACACTCAAAGGACTAGGCCACCCAGGTGCCCCAGAAGTTTCTCACTCTTATTTAGTATTAACTTAACATCAGGGCAAGCCTATGAATTCTCTGTACTCACAAGGTACAGACCTTAATTACCTTAATTACAGAAGGCACTCAGTGTTAGCTGAAGTCTTGATAAAAAATTACATTTTATTTTAAGCCACCAGAAAGCTAATATAAATATCAGACTACTAGTAAGAGATTCTAGTTAAGTTTAAAAAACACATGAAACATTCTGCTTCCATCGATGAATACAAACAACAAAACAGCAAGAAGTATTTAACCATCATATTTCACTATGCCAACTACACAAAAAAAACAGTCTTTAATCTACCTTGGAATTACTTCTTCCAAAATTATGAAGACCTTTAGCAGGCATTTCCTCTAATAACTTCTTACTAAGTTTGTGGTACATACTGAAATCTAGGTCTCTTATGAGTCAACTACTAAGGTAAAAATTTATTATCTACTGCTGTGTAAATATTGAGGTCTATACAATATAAAAGATTATATAATATATAATCTATTATATTATATAATAGATATATAATCTATTATATAATATAATAGATTATCTTCTTAAAAGAACAAAAAAAGCAAGAGAAGAAAGTATAAAAGAGAAAAGCACAAAATAAGGCATAATTTTAAATACACCAATGATCACAGGAAACATAAATTGACTAATTTTCTAAATGAAAAAAATTTTTCAAACTAGATATCTATATGCCATTTAAAAGAGATATATAAAAGATGGATGGATAAACAACGGTGGTCTTTTTTTTTTTTAACAATAAAAGAGCAGAAAAGTTTTATTAGACAAGTACTAAATAAAAGAAGGCTGGTATGATATATTAAAATCTGACAAAATAAGCAAGGCCTTGAGTATAAAGGGAGATCAAAGTCCCTTCTAATGATAAAATGCTGAATTCATTCTGATGACATATTCTGCACTTAATAAAACATATCAATTCCACACCATAGTCATCTGCTAACATAATTTCCAAAGTTAAAGGGGGGCACCTGGGTGGCTCAGTCGGTTAAGCGTCCAACCTCATCTCAGGTCATGATCTCACGGTTTGTGGGTTTGAGCCCCACGTTGGGCTCTGTGCCAGCTCAGAGCCTGGAGCCTGCTTCAGATTCTGTATCTCTTTCTCTCTTGGCCCCTCCCCTGCTCATGCTCTGTCTCTCAAAAATAAATAAACATTAAAAAAATTTTTTTTAAATTAAAAGCACAGAACTTCAAAGAGAAAATGAAAAGTCACCATAACAGCAAAAAATTATAACTCCCCCCAAGTTATAACAATACCTTCCTCGGTAATTGATTCCAATCTCATGTAAACTATCTCAGAACATAAAAAGTGGAATATCCTCCAATTTACGTTTTAGGGCAAGAATAACCTTGATGTTAAAGGCAGACAACGACAGTACAAGAGAAAGAAACTATAGGGCAACTTTGCTTATTATCATAAATGTCAAAGTCCTAAACAAAATATCAACAACCAATAGAGCAATGTATAAAATAGAAAGTACATCATGAGGGGTGCCTGGGTGGCTCAGTCGGTTAAGCGTCCGGCTTTGGCTCAGGTCGTGATCTCACGGTTTGTGAGTTCGAGCCCTGCGTTGGGCTCTGTGCTGACAGCTCAGAGCCTGGAGTCTGCTTCGGATTCTATGTCTCCCTCTCTCTCTGCCCCTCCCCCACTCATGCTCTGTCTGTCTCTCAAAAATAAACATTTTTTAAAAAATTAAAAAAAAAAAAAAGAAAGTACATCGTGACCAAGTTAGGTTTATTCCAAGAATTCAAGGTTGGTTTACCATTAACAAGTGTATTACATAATTCATAGTAATCCACTGAGTTAGCAAATTAATAAGTCATGTCAAAAATAAAAAAAATTTAAAAAGACATTTCAATGGATGCAGAAAATATACTCAGTGAAATTCAACACTCACTCACCTAATATATTAAAGTTCTTACCAAACTAGGAATAGCAGAGAATTTTCTTAACTTGGAAGGGATACCTTCCAAAAACCTTCATTAAATAGCATTCTTATTGATTATTGGCACAGTCAGAAGCAGTTATTTTTAAGTCAGAGAGGTAGTTGCTTCTATTTATCATTCTACTAGAAGTACTAGCCAGCAATACAAAGAAATACAGGGACTAAAATGGAAACAGATAAAAAGGACTGGAATGAGGGGGGGAAAAAAAACCCTATCATAACCTATAGAAGACTGCTAATAATTACACTAAGATTAAGAATTATGTTCATCAAGTGAGCCCTTAAATAAAATGAAGGCAAGTTACAAACCTGGAGAGTAGATTTGCAAAGGTGATTATCTATAATTAATAAACATAAAAATTATAAAAACCGTAAGAAAAGATGCCAAGTAAAGCAGACAATATGTTAATAGGTGTATCACAGACAAATACACAACGGACCTAATAAAAGATGCTAAATTTTATTAATCTGGGAAATCTAAAGTAAAAGCCACAGTAAGAAAATATCTGACAAACAGCAGATTGTCAAAAATGTACAAACCAGACAATATCAAGTGCTGACACAGATATGAAGCAACAAGAACTCATATACTGCTGGAGGGAGCTTAACAGTACAACCACTTCAGAAAATAAATGTATTCAAAAATTGAAATGCATACCTTACAACCTCAATTATAGTTATATATTCTAGAAAACTTGCAAATGTACATGAAGAGACATACAATATTGTCCACATAATAGCCATAAAATAGGAAACAAATGTCCACTCGTGGTTAAACTGTAGTATAACCGTACAGTGAAATACTACAGTCATAAAAACAAACCACATCAACTTTGGATAAATCTCCTCAAAAAACTGTATTTAACAAAATTAACAAATCACACAAGATTAACTTCACCACTGTAAAGTTAAAAAAAAGCAACAGGGGAAATTATTGTATATGGACTCAGACATATGTGGTAAAATTTAAGAAAACCATGAGAAGGTAGGTTATAAACACAAATCAGGATGGTGGACGTCTCTGAGGAGGGGGCACAGAAGACAAAGGGATGGGATCGAGTAGGGGAAAGAGGGGGCTTCAAAGATCAAAGATGTGATCTATATCTAAAGCTGAGTATCATCATGGCATGAGTATTATGTATTATCTGACAAATGTTATATTTGGCATGTATTAAATTTTTTGTAATGAAACAAAATACATACTCAAAAAAGGCTTAAAAATTCTTAGCATTAGATAGAAGTAGCAGTAAGATGAATAATTACTTGATCCACAGAGTTTAAACTATTGCTAACTGCACAAAACAAGCTAGATGAGCAAACAGTTAAATTACATAGATTTTAACCTGCCTTGCTTCTTTCAATGGAATAAGTCTGACCAAAGGGTTAAAGGCCACAAAGTAATTACTATTAATTATTCTTTATGTTAAACGGTCCCTATTTATGAGCTTATAATCAAATACTTTTCCTAAAATTACTTCCTGGTGGTTCCAGGAATTTATAAAATCTTCCACTGTTGTCATTCCTACTCTGTTGTCTATTAGGTAACTTTGAGGTTTAAAGATTATGAAATCTTGCTCTGGTTCACCACACAATTTGAACTTCCAAAGTGACTAAGAGCAAAAGGAGGAGATTAAATATTTACATTTAAAACATCTACTTCTGCTAATACCAATACAAAAAACTTTATGACCAAAAAACAGAAAATACTAATTTGAAAATCCTGATCTTTGGATTTCAGTAACTAACAGTACTACATAAATTAAGTCATTGTCCTCTAGTATTTGCATATATCATTAATGTTTCACATTTTTAAATACTTTTACATTTTAAAAATGTCATTTCTTATTTAAAAAGATACTTAGACATTCTGAAAAACCTCCAATGAAAGCTGAAACTATTTAATGAGTGTATGTCTGCTGACTATGTAAGCCCCTAAGAGTTCAAAATAGGTCTACCTCAACCCCATTCACAGGGGCAGAGGCCAGAAATTCCTGGGCTGACCATTGCCCTTGGCCAAATGAAAAATGGCCTCTGGTCATTAGCCCCAGGGTCACTTCTGTCAGACTCTACTGAAACTAAATCCATCAAGCACCTGGAAGCACAGGTTCATACCATCACCATTCCCTTTCTCAATCCATCCCCTGACCCAGCATTAGCCCTACAAAAGGCTTTGTTCTCCCGTCCCTGACCTAGCCTCCACTCCTTCATTTTGTAGACTACACTATCTATGGAAGTGGTGCTCCCTAATTAGCAAACTTCCCGGTACTGGCAACCTTGTCTCAAAGCATTACCCCAGTATAGTGGCTGTCAAGGACTTTCTCCAGAGGACATGAGCTGTACTCCTGCACTCTCTCAAACAGCAGCTGTTTAGTTCCTACCCCTCAAGGTCCTTCAACCACCTGAGCCATTCATTCATGCCCATGCATGCCCATAACCTGGCACAGTGATCACACTGCATCAACACAGCCCCTAACTTCCCAGCGCACAAGTTTAACTACTTTCCCTCTGTGGATTCTCCGGTCTTGAGGGAATCTCTATTCCAGTCCATCAGATTCTTCACCTCCTTCCTTCCCGGCCTGAAGTCCAAGGGTCTAACATTTCAACAAATTTATCATACCCTAAAGTCTCCTGCTCATCTGCCTTCCCTTGCATTCATGAAAAACCCTCTGTGGCTCCAACTATTCATTTTCTCTGAGCTCTCACGGCCCATGAGCCTCCCTCAGCACTGCATAAATACTTCATGAGTGTCTGAGTGTCTACAATGTATCAGAGACACAGCTTATAACACTCTTACCACAAAATTTTCATTAAGACTGTTCAACAAATGGGGCACTTGGGTGGCTCAGTTGATTAAGCATCTGACTTTGGCTCAGGTCATAATCTCATGGTTCATGGGTTCGAGCCCGACATCGGGCTCGCTGCTGTCAGTGCAGGGCCTGCTCGGATCCTCTGCCCCCGTCCCCCGAACTCACACACTCTCAAAAAAAATAAACATTGAAAAAAAAAAAACTGTTCAACAAATGCTTTACTAAGCATCTCCTAAGAAGAGAAAGGCACTATTTTAAGTTCTGAGAATTCAGTAGTGAACAAGTCAGAAAAGGTTACTGCTCTTACGAAGCTTACATGCTAGAGGGGGAAGACCAACCACAAAAAAAGTAAATGAACAAGAACTTGAGCCAGTGCTATGTGCCATGAGGAAAATAAGACAGCAAGTACTGATCAATGGGTTTTAGGTATGGGCAGGATAGAGGAGGGGAGGTCTTCTGTTTGAAAGAAACACACTAAAACCTACAGTATCTTCTCCACCACAACCCTCCACAACAAAAATACTAGGGCCCATTCTGAACCCTAACCAGACATAGCCTCAGTGAGATTACCAAACCAACTAAATACATTATCAAAAGAAAAGAAAATAATAACCCTACTCTACAGGAGTCAGAAACTAACAGATTTAATAACGAAGAAAATCCTCCACACGTCCATCTAATTTTCTATGTAATCAAAGGAGTGCATGGATCAGCAGTTTGGCCATGATCAAGTGTAATCCCTTGTTTAAGACTAAAAACCATAAACTTCCGCTGGGTTCAATAATTTTTTTTTTCTGACATGTGTGCTATATGCATTACAAAAATGTTCCAATTCACCACCTCCCACCCTCTCCCACCCCCATAACCACAACCCTTGCGGTGTGAGTTTCCAATTCCTCCCTCAAAAGATGGGAGTCTGTTTCTCCACTCCTTGAATCTGAGCTGGCCTTGTGACTTTCTCTGGCCAACAGAAAGCAGTGGAAGTGACTTTTCTTCCCAGTTGTGAGCCCAGGGTTTCCCTCAAGAAACCTGGAAGACTTCTGCTTGCTCACCTGGAATTTGCCTTCACCACAGAAGCAAGCCTGGGCGAGGCTCCTGGAGGATGAGAGATGTGTGAAAGCCAGTCCAGTCATTCTCACCATCCCAGATAATGGCCATCCTAGACCAGCCAAGATCAGCAACTTTCCTACCTGACCCACAGCTAATCTTAGACAAGAGCAACCCAACAGAAACTAGATGAATTGCCCAGCCAACACAGGGATGTGTGCAAAATAACAGTTATTGTTTTTAAGCCACTGAATTTTTAAGTGGTTTTTATATAGCAATAACTGATAATGGCAAGATTAATTAAACATTATCTATTCGACTCAAATAATCTATTACATTTCTATTTTCATGTTTTTGAGGAATTAAAGCCAAAAATTGTGAACTATTTTAATTTTAGGCTTTTCTGCAATGAGGCTTTAAAAGCAGACCAGGCAAGAACTGTTATATACAGAAAGGATTTAAAACCTCATCAAAGGATTTTACTTCTCCTACCAATACTACTGCTTGTTTTCAATTAGAGTTTTTCTGTTTTTTGTTTGTTTGTTTTGTTTTTGTTTGGGGGAGGGGGGTTGCAGCTCCACTGACAAAGGAATAGCAGCTAAACCGAAAATCGCTCATATTGGGGCTGACTTGAGAAGGTAAAAATCTGGATTATTAGGTAAAGGTTCAAAATGACCTAAAGGTCCTCAGTAAAAGAAAAAAAATAAGTACTTGATTTCCTTGTCCTTTTATCATTCTTTTCTGAAACACAGAAATTTCTCCGTGTGAATGGTTTCTGACAAATGCATCTATTTTTCAGTAAGGATTTCATTTCTTGTTTGCCTACTGTCTCTCACCTCCTCCAACTAAGTTTTGGAAAATAGATACAGTAAGTAGACGTTCTGCCCCCACCCCCTTCCCATTCATCTGGGTAAGCATAAAAGGTTTAGTGACCTGAACTGGACGAGGCCTGTCCTGCTTTCTACCCTGTGGGGCTGTTCTAAGAATCAAATGAGAGGGAGGGAGAAGAAAGTGTTTACAAGGAATGTGACCTCTCTTGGCTCACCGCCCACAGTTCTCAGTTCCAGCCTACTCCAACCACTCCTGGTCATGGCCTGGCCTGTGCCAGTCAGCAGAGGGTGCCCGAGAGTGCCTGTTTTCCAGCACTTTTGCTGAGCCTGAATATTAATACATTTTAAATATATTTGCACAGCTGTGATCTCAATTTTTTAACTCCTATTTATTAACGACCAGGGTTTCAGTTCTTCTCTATCCTTCATTCACCCTCTTCTGCAGATAATTTATTCTACAGCTATATTTTTTTTAAAAAAATTTATAAAATGTATATTTTAAAAACACCAACATTTGGGGTGCCTGGGTGGCGCAGTCGGTTAAGCGTCCGACTTCAGCCAGGTCACGATCTCACGGTCCGGGAGTTCGAGCCCCGCGTCGGGCTCTGGGCTGATGGCTCAGAGCCTGGAGCCTGTTTCCGATTCTGTGTCTCCCTCTCTCTCTGCCCCTCCCCCGTTCATGCTCTGTCTCTCTCTGTCCCAAAAAAATAAATAAACGTTAAAAAAAAAAAAAATTAAAAAAAAAATAAAAACACCAACATCTACATTCAAAATGCCTTTTCATAGTAACTCCTGGGCATACTATATTACATATTGCCTTTAGCATTCTCTCAATTCAGTTCCACTTGCCTATGTAGGAGTCCCTAATGTTATGATGCCTTAAATTCTTCATTACTCTGGAGAATATATTCGAGCTAAGTCCTGCCTTTTTTATCTGCAGCCCTAGACAAGAGCTACTTTACTCTTAAAGAAAATCTTTCTTAGTGCCACCAGGCAATTCACAAATAAACTGATTTCTAATTCCCAAATCACAAGGCTTTCTTAGGTAGAAAACAGCATTTATTTATTTTTAATTTATTTATTTTAATATATGAAATTTATTGTCAAATTGGTTTCCATACAACACCCAGTGCTCATCTCAAAAGATGCCCTCTTCAATGCCCACCACCTACCCTTCCCTCCCTCCCAACCCCCATCAGCCCTCAGTTTGTTCTCAGTTTTTAAAAGTCTCTTATGCTTTGGCTCTCTCCCACTCTAACCTCTATTTTTTTTTCCTTCCCCTCCCCCATGGGTTTCTGTTAAGAAAACAGCATTTTATTTTTTTTCTTTTTTTTTTAATTTTCTTTTTTTTTCAATGTTTATTTATTTATTTTTGGGACAGAGAGAGACAGAGCATGAACGGGGGAGGGGCAGAGAGAGAGGGAGACACAGAATCGGAAACAGGCTCCAGGCTCTGAGCCATCAGCCCAGAGCCTGACGCGGGGCTCGAACCCACGGACCGCGAGATCGTGACCTGGCTGAAGTCGGACGCTTAACCGACTGCGCCACCCAGGAGCCCCGAAGACAGCATTTTAAAAACCAAATATAGAGGCACCTGGGTGGCTCAGTTGGTTAAGCCTCTGACTTCGGCTCAGGTCATGATCTCGTGGTTGATGAGTTCGAGCCCCACATAGGGCTCTCTGCCCGTCAGAGCAAAGCCCACTTCAGATCTTTTTTCTGTCTCTCTCTGTCCCTCCCCCTGCTCACGCTCTCCCTCTCTCTCAACAAATGAAGAAACATTTTTGAAAATTAAATTAAAAAAACCCAAATATGTGTATTATTGAAAATATACTACACTATACTAATACTTGCTGTTACATATAATAGTAAGTGTTGGTGAAGTTCCTACCTTCAAGAGGTCTAAAATCTACATGGGCTAAAGACTTAAAACGATGTTTCAGAACCACTATTAGTAGCCCTGATTCTTAAGCTGTTTTCCAGCATAAATAACATTGAAATGAATTGTTTTTACCCAATGTTATGAACTTGCAAAACAAATACTCAGGTGAATTAAAATTTTAAAAATAAATAAATACTCAGGTATTTCATACCTACACCATGTTTCACAGTTTTTCAGAGTTTGTTTATATAAATTAACTCATAACATCGTAAGCCTATATAATAGTCAAGACAAAAAGAAACTGGTACATAACAGGACTAAGACATATTCTCAAAGTGATATGGTCAATAGAAGTAACAGAACCAGGGGCGCCTGGGTAGCTCAGTCGGTTGGGCGTCTGATTTCAGCTCAGGCCATGGTCTCCCAGTTTGTGAGTTCGAGCCCCGCATTGGGCTCTGTGCTGACAGCTCAGAGCCTGGAGCCTGTTTGTGATTATGTGTCTCCCTCTCTCTCTGCCCCTCCCCGACTCTGTCTCTCAAAAAAATTAAATAAACATTAAAAAAAAAATTAAAGGGGCACCTGGGTGGCTTAGTTGGTTAAGCGACCAACTTCAGCTCAGGTCATGATCTTGCCGTTTCCGAGTTCAAACCCCGTGTCGGGCTCTCTACTAACAGCTCAGAGCCTGGAGCCAGTTTCAGATTCTGTGCCTCCCTCTCTCTCTCTCTGCCCCTTCCCCACTCATGCTTTGTCTTTCTCTCTCAAAAATAAATAAACATTAAAAAAAATTTAATTAAAAAAAAAAGTAACAGAGCCAATGTCTGACCCATGGCTACTTTCTACTTTACTAGAGTACTCAGTGCCCACAGACTTACAAATTATGTACACTGTGGTACAGAGAGCACATTCCTCTTAGCAAATCTAAGTGGCTGATAAAGGGCCTAAATCATAGCTCTGAACTCGTGGTTTTCTAGGTGAATGCACACAAGACTTTCCATTGGGTTGTGGCAAACCATATTTAGCACCCATACATACATGAACCTTTAAATCATGATAAAATAAGAAAAAGTAAGCTTTACTAATATGTAACACATGAACTGACAGCAATAGATGTACATAATTTATAAATACACATGAAATGGGGGTGTATAATCAAAAACTTTTCACCTGTAGGGTTACAAAACCAAAAATACTTTGGAGATCTCTACTAAGCTAAATGGCTCAGGCATCAAAAATACAAATCTCTGACAGAACAGAAAAACAGAAAATATATGGAAGAGACAATTACAAAGACATTCAAACTGGCAACAGAGAGGAAAAAAGATGCCAAGCATAGCCAAAACCAAGAACGTGCAAATTCAAACAAGGTACAATTTTTGTCCATGACATTAGCCAAAACTTAAGTCTGGGAATACCAAGTGCTGGCAAGAATACAAAAGAGGATAACTCCAAACACTGCCTGGTTCAAGGATAAAATGGAAAAGATTTTTTGGAAGACAGCTGGACTAAGTGTAAACCACAAACAGTAAAACCATGAATGTGTCTATCAAATGGTTCCAATAGGTGGCCCAACTCCAATTCCCAAACGAATTCAGGAATTGAATGTACTGTGATCCGGGGCTCTCTGACTCATTACACAGTCACTTTTGCACAATGCATCGCTTTTTATCACTTTTCTACTTTTTTGTGTGTGTGTGACTCCATGGTCTTAGTGAGAAATAATGTTTTCATTAATCTTGTAAGTAGGCATTTTAATAATTTCAATATTTTTAGACTCCATTTATGGTGGAGAGCAGGATTTTACATTTACCAAAAGCTAAAATACACATATAGCCTAAGCCAGCAATTCTATATCTAACAAACATTTTCTAAAAATATTTGCAGGGGTGCCTGGGTGGCGCAGTCGGTTAAGCGTCCGACTTCAGCCAGGTCACGATCTCGCGGTCCGTGGGTTCGAGCCCCGCGTCAGGCTCTGGGCTGATGGCTCAGAGCCTGGAGCCTGTTTCCGATTCTGTGTCTCCCTCTCTGCCCCTCCCCCGTTCATGCTCTGTCTCTCTCTGTCCCAAAAATAAATAAACGTTGAAAAAAAAATTTTTTTTTAAATGTTTTAAAAATATTTGCAAATGACCACAAAGTTTATGTAGGAGTATGTTCACTACACACTTTTAGAAATTGGAAAAAAATTTTTAAAGCTAAATGTCCAATAATAGAGGTATGCCTAAATAATCAAAGCGTATTTTGTAGCTCCTGAAATTGACTTATAACTACTAATATGAAAAGACATATTAAATAAAAACTACATAGTTTAATCTCAGTTTTTAAGTACAATCTCAATTTTGTTTACACACACACACACACACACACGTGAATGCAGAGAAAAGACAGTATATATAGTATGGAATAATAATATCTTCCTTTAAGTCTTCCTTTGAATGCAGTGTTATAGTGCGTACTCAGAAATACTGCCACTGATAATTACTGTTTAAATCACATGAGTTGATCCAAAGGTCAAGTTGACAACTCAGTCCAGCACTTAAAATCTCTCCCCACACAAATACACATGCAAATGCATACATAGGTGAGACTCTCTATCTATCATTGATATTTTATTCTACACCAACTGTTATTAACTGCCAACATGAAACCAGGACAAACAAAAGGTTAAGACTCATTTTACTCAAGTACTCAAATATTTTTTAACTATTTGGGCTTACATACAAGCTCATGGATTGCTTTAGGTTTTTTTTTTTAGGTTTGTGGCTTTAGGGTATACATTCACAGACATTAAAGTACGGTAAGTACAACCAGTATACCCACATCCTCATTTAAACCCTTACAAACATCACTGGCTCATCACCATATGCTTTTCTACTGATCCAGAAGCTGGTCTCCAAATTCTTCTGAATACAGTGCTCCAAACTGCTATTGCTAAGCAATTCGAGTTGCAACTTATTTCCCATCTCTGGTATTCACAGGCTTGTGTAGTCCTCTCCCACTTTTGATTTTGGCCTTAGTTTGTGACTTGCTTTGACCAATGGGACATAAGCAAGTATAATGTGAGCAAAGGATTTATAAGTGCTCTGCACTAGGGTTTGTCCTCTTAGAATGTTCCCCCTTAGAAGTCAGCTGCCTTGTTACAAAGAAACTGTACATAGAGCACGAAGTGATGAGAGGCCATGAGACAAGACACACTGGATATTCCAGCCATGGCCAAGTGCCAGCTGAATGTATCTGTATGAATAACCTCAGTTTTACCACAAAGAACAGAGGAATGGCCTAGCTGAACTCAGTCAACCCAAAGAAAGGGAAAAAACTATAAATCACTATTGTTTTAAGCCACTAAGATTTGAGGTAGTTGATTATGTGGCAACAGGTAACTGGAAGACTAATCCCTGTTCTAAACCATCTGCATCACTAGCAACAATCCATGTAGATTCTCTATCAGTTACCTTTAAACTTCACCTGTCCAACCAAGAGTGTTTATTACAGAAATGGGGGCACTTTCAAGTACTCTCAGATACTACAGGAGAGAACATATATGTACACAAATCTTCTAGAGAGCAATTTGGCAAAATGTTAAGGTAGTGAAGCTTGTAAAAAGGTCATATCCAGGGGCGCCTGGGTGGCGCAGTCGGTTAAGCGTCCGACTTCAGCCAGGTCACGATCTCGCGGTCCGGGAGTTCGAGCCCCGCGTCAGGCTCTGGGCTGATGGCTCAGAGCCTGGAGCCTGTTTCCGATTCTGTGTCTCCCTCTCTCTCTGCCCCTCCCCCGTTCATGCTCTGTCTCTCTCTGTTCCAAAGATAAATAAACGTTGAAAAAAAAATTAAAAAAAATAAAAAATAAAAAAATAAAAAGGTCATATCCTTTCCAAATAATTCCAAGTCTAGGAAATAGACATGCATTATAAGAATGTTACATAGAATTTTCTCACCTCAAAAAAGTAGAAAACATAGCCATCTAAAAATAGAGAAGTATTTAAACAATCATATGCTCACAAGACAGAATATCAGAGTTATTTAGAAATCTTCTCATGAGTATAACACACAATAAACCTAATGAAAATAGTATTCAACACAATATTAGCAATAAGACCCAAAACTTTAAAAAAAACACATGTGTATGCATATATACTGAAACGTTAACAAATTCTCTTGGCACAACAGGATTGATTTTTTATTTTCTCCATATTCTTTAGTATTTTCCAAATGTTTTTATTTAAAAAATACATTACTTCTATAATCAGGAAAAAAAAAACATTATATAAAAGGTTGGGAAGGGGCACTTGGTCGGCTCAGTCGGTTAAGCATCCGACTTCTGCTCGGGTCACGATATCGCGGTTCTGGAGTTTGAGCCTCGCATCAGGCTGTGTTGACAGCTCAGAACCTGGAGCCTGCTTCGGATTCTGTCTTCCTCTCTCTGCCCCTCCCCTGCTTGTGCGCACTCACACACATACATATGCGCACTCTCTCTCTCAAAAATAAACATTAAAAATTAAAAAATAAAACAGGTTGAGAAAAAAGTACACACATTAAATATAGATTCTTACTTGACTTGGAATCATTATTTTTTGAGAGAGTGCATGCATGTGAGCAAGGAGGGGGAGAGGGAGAGAGAAAATCCTAAGCAGGAGCCACACCAGGCTCAGAGGCCTACAGGGGGTTGCATTTCATGACCGTGAGATCATGACCTGAGCCGAAATCAGAGTTGGGTGCCCAACCGACTGAGCCACTCAGGCACTCCTAGTGAATTATTTTAAATGAATTATTACAATGCATCTATATTTCTGGGATTGAACAAATTTTTCAAAATAAATGTAATACAGGAGCGCCTGAGTGCTCAGCTCAGTCGGTTGAGCATCTGACTTCGGCTCAGGTCATTATTTCACAGGTCATGGGTTCGGGGCCCCGCACTGGGCTCTGGGCTGACAGCTCAGAGCCTGGCACCCACTTCAGATTCTTAGTCTCTCTCTGCCCCTCTCCCACTCACGCACTCTCTTTCAAATATAAACATTAAAAAATTAAAAAAAAAAATAAGTGTAGCATAAAAAATTCATTTTCAACAGAGGAAAAAAAACTGACTAAATTTAACATGTTACTTTCCCTCTATCATCGTTTTGTACTATGAAGCTGGGCAAGGAGTTCATTTCAAGACTCTGCTATACTGTTCTACTTCACTGTGTTTTAAATTTTAGTTTGAACAGCTTTATAAATAAATATTTAATAAAATGGGTATTATATGCACCTTCAACCAAGTTTAGCAAAAGCTGTTGGAGTGAACTCAGTGTGAAGACTAGAACTATTTTTCATCTCAGAGGACAAATGTGTAAACAATCTAACTCTTTTGGAAATTAGAAGAAATAGGAGATATGTAGCAAGCAAGTTTTGGTAGCATTACTCAAGCACTGGTACTATTTGGCAATGAGTCTCAGCAGTGGCCAGTAACTTCAGAAGAACCGGATGGAATCATTGGCCTACCACAGCAAGGTAGAGTTTTGATCACACTGGGGGTCTACTGCTACTTGTACTAAATCAAAGTTGATTTCTTCCATCTCCTTTGCTCACAACAGCCAGTTTAAGATTGATTTCATAGTTTCTTCTCCAGAATTCAACCCTTCTGCTCCACTGTCCCAGATCTAGGGCTGGTCACTCTGCAAGGTACCAGGTATACAAAGCTTCCTTGAAGATCAGTGATACTATCACTTCTTGAAATTCTGCAGATGTTCAGGTTCACCATCTTCCTGGCCTTAGGCACATTGTACTATATTATAAGGGAGGAGCAGCAGACCTCTGATCTTGTAGTCTTTCACACCCTTGCTTCCTATGGTGAACTAGACCTTTCCAATCACATGGTTTCTGGAAGGTTTGCCAATAGTAATTTTGGCTGCAGCCAAGGACAGAAAATTGCTGAAGACCAGAGGGTCAGTCCTTGCTGTGATTCAAGGTGGTCAAAGTCCTGTCTAAGATTTTTTTTATTTGAGTATGGAAAAGAAAACTTACCTTTTGGACTTAAAAACTAAAATGGTATTACTTGGGGCTGGAAATAAGCTGTCTAAAGTGAAAAAAGGTAAGAGCCTTGAAGAATTCATTTGTATGCCTCCTGGAATTAATGTGGAAAAACAGTTCTGTTTTTGCATATACCATTGGCTTAGGGTCACTGATATTTGCCACAGTAAGAATGCTGACTGGATGACAAGTGGAAAGCAGAAAAATGCCCTGGGATGTTCAGATTTGGGTAAAAACTTTCTTTTCTTACAATCTGTAATAGGTCTTCATTTCAAACATCTAATTGCCTATTATGTGCCGGATGTGGAAAACATAAAGATTATTATGACTTCAAAGAGTTAAGTGCTTCTGAAGTTGCTGGCCACTTCAGAGAATAATTCCCAAATAGCTCAGAGGCTACTGCCAAATGGCCACACAGTTCCCCAACTGGCTCTAAAACTTCTATCATCTGTACCTCATGAGCACTACTTTCTATTTCTCGCAGGTTTCTATAGGACCCACTGATTTCAGTATATTAAAGACTGGTCTACATTCACTTTACCCATGCTATTCACAACAGTATGGACTTCAAAGTCTCCCTTGTGTTCTAAAAGCCACAGCAGCCTGATGTGAACGTTTCTAAATGGAAATGTCATGGCAGTTGGTAAGGTCTGGATTTCAGCTGTCTCCCAAGAGGCCTCTCAGGTCCCTGCATTATCTTGGCATAGTCATGGATCAGGTCCTACAATCAGGCCTCTAGGCAGATCCTTTCTGTCTCACAAAGAATCACATACAGCAAACTTGACAAACGGATGATTTACTAATTCATATAGGATAAATAAATGTCACATGAAGAGAGTATTTAATTTCACAAGGAGGCAAATTTTAAGGTTTCTGAATAAGCATGGAATTAAGTTGGCTGTCATCAAAACTCATTAAATCAACAAATATTTATTGAAGACCTACTATGAGAAAAGCTTAGGCTGAGGGACTAAAAATACAGCAATGAACAAGACTGCTTTTCATGAAGAACAAGACTGCTTTTCATGAATCTTACCTACCATACATACACAGTGTGAGCAAGTAGGCATTAAACAAGCGTTGCCTTGATTCTAACATGTACTTTTTAAATATACTGTCTCTGAAATAAGGATGGAGAGGTTTATTTAATATGGCCATGATGCTCCCTTCCCCCCCCCCCAAAGCTGCTATTAAATTAACAGTAACTGATCATCAAGCAGCTTAAAAGAAACAGTAATTATGCAATTCAATATTTAAGCATAATCTCGTTAAATGCTAAGAAAGAAAAATATAAGGAGAAAAATCTCACGTGGAAGAGAACTTCCTCTGGAAGGGCTCTGTTAGCTCTTCCAAATCTCCTCATAAACACAGCAAAGTGACCCTTTCAAAGGGTAATACCGGATCATGTGCCTCCTCTACTCAGCCTGCAGTGACACCAACCAATGAGGCCCCAGTCTAACCCGTCACCTCTCTGATTTCAGCTTTCTTCCCACATTCATTCCTCATCATTGCTCTCCTGATGACCAAACCTTGCCCTATTTTTGTCTTACAGCATTTGCATATTATCACACACTCTAAAATTTATTTACTAATGCTTACTTTGTCTGACATTCTGCACCCCGCCCCCCACCCTGCTCCCCAGAAAGATAGTGTTCTGGTCTATTTTGTTTAGTGATAGACCTTAATCACTAAGGCACATTTAGGAGTTCAAAATGTGTTGAAGAGAATCGCAAGAAAGAATGTATCCGTGAACAAGTGATTGGAAGACCGTCATTGGGACTAAAATAACAATCAAAACCAGTTGCTGAAGACTTGCCCTTCCGTAGTTTTTCTCCTTTTACTCAATTTCTATACCACACCAATCCACCCCAAGTCTTCAGACAGGGCAAAACTTTCACTCAGGTTATGGTCCAGTCTCAAGCCCAAGATGCTATTTATTTTTCATTTTTCAGATGATTTTGTGCTGCTTTGTTCTGATCCGCTCCGGGAATTTCACTGCTGAACTTTCAGAGGCAGGCTTATTTCTCTGATTTGTGAGAAAGTCCTCTTCCAGTAACCCTCATACTGGGCCAAGTCCGCTCCATATATCTGGTCAAAGCATGATGTACACTTCACAGAATGTATCCCCATCTACAAGTACATATTTGTGATTATTTTATTATGGCCTCTCCCACAAAATACCTGTGTGCTCCTTACAAGCAAGGTCCATGTCTGTCCTTCACAAAGCCTACAGCACTTGGCACACAGTAAATACCCGTAAGTATTTGTTGAATGAATAACTGGATGGGTGACTATGGCATTTCTGGCTTGGATGTATATACATGCACAGTCTACTAGGTAGCTGGAATAGGATGTTTTGGGGAGAAAGGTTGTGTTTCTTGTTTGTGAAGGAGAAATAGAAGATAATGTTGGGAGTGCTTTGGAAAGGCCGATTTTTGCTACCTAAAATGCTATGTCCTCTCAAACAGCTCAAAGACTAAACCATGATTAACACTTCCACCTAGAGCTTCCCCCCACCCCCCTCCCCGCCACCTACTCCCTTATTCCAGTCAGGGTACCAATCATTCTTGTAGTCACTCAGACACAAAGACTTTGAGTAGCTTATGACCTCTTTCTCTGTCAACCTCCTAGCTCAGCACGAGTCATAGAGCCTGTCAACTCCTCTTTAATATCTTTGATCGATGGCCTTCTTCCTTTCCATTCCTGCTACTACTAACTTGGTTCAAGCAACTAACTCACAGATTATTATAGCAACAGATCCAGAACTTGCTCTCCTTGATTCCAGGTTTGCCCCTTTCTAATCCATCTGCCTATATTAAATTTCCCTTAAAACCTTCACTTTGCACTATTAATGCTATACCAAAAATTATCTGCCATGGCAAGCTAGAAAATAAAAATCTCAGCCTGCCATTCGAAGACCAGACACAATATAGCTCCAAACAGTATGGCAGCATTTTCTATGTTAATTAACATCACTTACCAGCATGGTAGTTATCACTAGACATCACACACATTATACATGGTTCCCACCCCCATGAATTTACCCTACCGGTCATTTATATCAACCCATCTGAATTCCATCCATACCCTCACATCTACATGTAACTTTTAATATTTGACACCAATTTATACATAATCTATTACAGAAAAATTAAAAAGTCACAGGAGAGGTGCATTTATCAACAAATGCTAAGAAACACCTTATCTACCATGGACAGATAAAGGTGGCTATACAGGGATGTATACATCTGGCCAGTCTCCAGGGCCTCCAATTCTCACTCTTCTAACTAACTTTATATTTTTCTACTCTTCATTTCTTTCTCCTTCCTAAAGATACACCAGGCATAAAAACAAAAAACAAAGAAACAAAACAAATCTACCCACATTAAGGGAAAAAACATTTGAGAAATCCAAAAAGGGTTCTCAAAATGCAACTACCTGAGTTATGCAGATGCCTGTTATTCGGTCCCAGTTAACTCCTTCAAAGACTGGAGGCCAACATCATCACCATCAGTACCACTTTTAGAGACTGACTGGATGCCAGGCATTAAGCTACCCACAGAAACTATAAACACACTGAGCAGGCCTGGTCCTGGCAGTGGTCCTGGGGCTAAAAAGGAGAACGGGATTCCATGGTAAAATTCACTAAGACTGGAAGTCTGATGTCCCATTCTTGAAACTCTAAATGTACTTCATCATTGAAACTTTCTTAAACTGTCACAAAACACTCTACTTTTCCTTTAAGATGATACTATTTTAATTTTTAGCTTTCTTTTAATGTTTATTTTTGAGAGAGACAGAGACAGAATTTGAGTGGGTTAGGGGCAGAGAGACAGGGACACAGAATCCGAAGCAGGCTCCAGGCTCCGAGCTGTTAGCACAGAGCCTGACGCAGGGCTCGAACTCACAGACTGCGAGATCGTGACCTGAGCCAAAGTCGGACGTTCAACCGACTGAGCCACCCAGGCGCCCCAATGCTATTTTAATTTTTAAAAAATGTTTATTTTGAGAGAGAGAGCACTCATGCACAAATGGGCAGGGAGAGGGAGAGGGAGAGAGAGAGAGAGAGAGAGAGAGAGAGAGAGATGCCCAAGCAGGCTTTGTGCTGTCAGCACAGAGCCCGAAGCAGGGCTTGATCCCTTGACTGTGAGATCATGACCTGAGCCAAAATCGAGTCAGAAGTTCAACCAACTGAGCCCCCAGGTGTCCCAGAAGATATTATTTCTAAACTACATGTTTATTCCATTTTTTGTTTTAATGTCTTGTTTCTACTACTAGAGTATAGGCTCCAGGAAGGCAGGGTCTCCCCACTGTATTACAGAACAGTGCCCAGCATTTACTAAGTGCTCTTGAGTGAAGGTAAATGAATGACCAAATTGCAAGACCCTGTTATTATAATACTAGTCACAGGTTTTTAGGGGGTTGAACAAGCTTTTATTTGTAGGTTGGCCTACTAACCTAACTACTGTATTTGTTTCCATGAAATGACACCTCTAGCCCCAAGCAACCCACTTATGGAGAAATACATATTATAGGGCTGTTTATTATACTGTCCGGTATTTTTAGGTGTAGAGGGGCTTTAGCCCCGAGACCTTAATTTGAATGCTAGTGACTAGTGAGGCTATGTGACCTACGATAGGCCCTTAACCTCTTTAAGCTTCAGTTTCATCTGGGAAAAAAAAAAAAAAAAAAAAGGAAAGAGAACAGTAAAAGGCCATTGTGGAGATTAAATTCATCTAATGGTACACTGAAGGACCTAACACTTAAATAAGTCCATGTTGTCCCCACCATCTCCCTTTCAATCCACTGCCTGTTCTTTCCAATATTACAGACTCCTAAGGTTGAAACCATAGTTGATAGCTGTGCTGTACCTAATGGATTAGCGTAAACTGCTTCACACGTATAAGAATCACACGTTATAGTCCAAAACTCTCTGTTATGAATATAAAAAATATAATGCCCATAAACTGTTCTGAAGCATTATATTGCTAGATCCAATTATAATATTATGGTATTAATGTACCCAACAATTTTAAATATCAAATATATAGGAAAATATTCTAAGATTCTTGGTGGCAGTTATGTTACGTTCCCTACCTTTGCTTATAGTTCGAACTGTGATAATCTATGAAGAAACACGATTTTTCCCCCTCACTCACAACCTTAAGTGGCTATGTCAAACTAGAATTCCCTTCACTGCAGGTTAGTTTGAAATTCTAAGCTCACATTAGATCCAGTCATTGAAGATACTGAAATGAAACTTCATTAGTGAAAAATCAAACACTGCTCTATTTGCATATCTAAGAAAAAGTTCAATTTTCAGAACTTAAAATTTTAAGTCAAGAAAAAAATCAGTATGAAAATATAACCTCACAAAATTTACATCCTACTTTATTACCCTGCAAAGACTTTTTATGATTCCTAATTCTACCACATAAGACAATGACCTTTAAATAATCAGAACAAAGTTTCTCACTATTCAGAGAGCATTGTTTTAAGATTTATTTGGCACCTAAAGTTAACCATCTTAAAGCTTTGAAGCACAAAGGAATAGTCAATGACACATCCATTTTAAGCTACCATGACCTGTCATTACAGAGTCATTAAGCAGTATTTTCAAGGAGTAGCAGAAAGCTTTAAAACTTTCAAATATATAAGACTGTCTTCTGTACTTCATAAACTAAGTTATTTGGATATCTAGAGTTACACTTCATAAATTATAAAATGCACTGATAATTTTCTGCATTCTTCCTAAAGATAAATAAAATGAATTGTTAAAAAGCAATATGGAAACTCAATAACCAAATTCAAACACTGTATATATGTATTTATTATACATAAACGTGGTAATTTCGAAGCTGGCTAGCTTAAAGTATACAGAAAAAACACTTTTCTCAGAAAAAAATTATCCAACTTTAGGATAATTTTCAAGCATTAACATTTTTTTGACCAAATGGATTTAAAGTAAAATACATTCTCTATATTATATATTCTTTTATCTAACTGTAAGCTTTTATTAAAGAACCAATTCCAAAAATTGTATAAAGTAAACTGATGACCCAGTTCAAATCTATACAACTCAACGCTGATCAGGTCCTCTGTTGACATTAGCACCATTAACTGTTTCCATGCAGCTCTCCAGGGAAGATATGTATACAAAGCACAAAACGCAGCAGCAACAGAAAGAAAGCACACACCAGTCTGGCACTACACACTTCACACTCATCTGCAGTTAATCTACACAAAGTTTAAGGAAGAAACTAAAACAGTTGGCATGATAGGAAAGCTAAGTAGCTTTCCATATTTCCCACATCATCTCTTCTTGACCCTCTGAGTTCATCATTTTGTAGACTTTTGCAAATTCCCAGAACATTATAAAATCCAAAGAATTTTTAAAAATTGGATGGAATTTAGAGGTTGCCATTTCCAGCCCGCCTAACTTAAAGGCATGAAGACTGAACTCCACGGTCTTGAAGAAGGTCCAGACACAGCCTAGCTCTTACAACTTACCCCCACTGCAGTCCTCTTTCCCCTTTTACCACCCCTAGAGATGTAATGGTCACTACCAAAGTATTATTCAAAAATAAATTATTCTTGGCAATGTGCCATTTTGAACAACCACTAACATTTGTTCAGAAGAGAAATGACCTGAGAGTCACATGTGCCTTACTTGGGAACAAAAGTAGAAATAAGTCAAGTACTTTAGGTCTTTCTTCTTGCTAAGGGAGCCTCCCAGGAACACTTGCTTAGGAATAGCAAGAGGGTCAACGTGTCTTTAATTGACCTATCTTCCCTCTTCCCACGAGAACAAAAACTACCCTGTTCCCTGTATCACTTCCTTTCTTATAATTTGATCAGTAACCTCCTTTCTTCATCGAAGAAAGAACCAACAATGAGAAATATATCCACCAACATTAATCAGTTTGCTACTTCAGAGTCCTACCCTTTCTTCTCTGAACATTCTAAATATAGTTCACATTCCTGCTGTTTCTCATCTTGCTGTCTCTGCAGACTATAAGTTCCAAAGGCATGTTTCTGTTGTTTTATTATGTGGTGTGACAATGGAAACAGTAATTCTTCTGACTACTTCCAGGATTAAAATGAGATTCAGACATGACAATATATGTGAAAGCACTTGGTGAACTGCAAAATTTATGATAAAAGTAATGTCCCATCATGTGAAAATGATAAAGTATTCTTAATTGCTCATAACAAGACAAGTAAGCAAAAAGTTTCTAGGAAATTACGGCCTACATTAGCGATTTAACTATCTTAAATTAGTCTGATACATCTAGAAAGGAAAAGCAGTAGCACCTAACATTCAGCAAATCATGTATTTGTCAATGATCATTTTATTTCAAAGAAATTTAATGACTGATATATTTATATAGCATGCTCAACTTTAGAACAAATTACTTTCACAGTATAAATTTATTACTACTTTCTGATACAATTATTGGTTGTCTATTAACACCACATGATTAAAACCCACTAGTTTAAAATGTCTTCAGAATTAAACTAAAATTATTACAGCTTTCTTAATATTGTCCTCATTTTCCTGAGAAACTTACTTGGGCATGACATTCAAGTAAGATTCTAATTTGTTTAAGTCAACATAAAAGAAAATGTAATCAAAATGGCTAGAAAAAAAAAAAATTCAGTCTTTCTAACAGCTCAGTTCTGGATTAAAACATATTCAGCCCACACAGAATAACATTTTGTACTGTTGAATAAACGTTCATCTAAGAATGTACCTATTCACAGAAATTAAAATATTATGAGAATTACACTGTTACCCCTATTCTTGTAAGATCAGCTAGACTTAATGTACAGTAAAAATATATTGGCTAAAAATAAATGAACTCCATCAAAAAAACCTTCCTTCAGAAATATCAATACTACATCCAAAAAAAGAAGCATCCTTTTCATGGCAATACAAACTCACTTTAATTCAGGATGAATACAGTCACTAAAAAAATACTTGGTGACTCTGCACTTATGCCTTTATTTTTTAGATCATATAATGATGTATAGCACAATCTCCGAATAAAAGATGTGATAAAAAACATCCAGAGAAGAACCACATCATGAAATCGTCCATTCCTATAGCTTACTTCTGCTTTCTCTATTTCTATATTCAAATGCAAGCATTCCTAATACCTATAAATATCCCTTGACATTTTACATAAATATCATTCTGAAAAATTTTAAAACCATACAAATTAATTGTAATTTAACACAAGTATGGTGTGATCTTAAAAATATCACTTAGTAGGGGCACCTTGGTGGCTCAGTTGGTTAAGTGTCTGATTTTGGCTCAGGTCATGATCTCAAGGTTTGCGAGTTCAAGCCCTGAGCCCTGTGTTGGGCTCTGTGCTGACAGCACGGAGCCTGGAGCCTGCTTCAGTTTCTGTGTCTCCCTATCTCCCTGCCCCTCCCTCACTCATGCCCTCTCTCTCTCAAAAATAAATAAACATTAAAAAAAATTTTTTTTAAATATCATTTAGTAAAATACCTTACTGGGCCCAATGAAATAAAGGTAACTTCAGCTAGGTATCCATTATGATTAATAAACTATTGACATCTCAATCAATTCTTGTGTTTTAAGCATTCTCTTTTCAGCCTCAGTTCCTTAAAATTAAACAAAAAATTCTAAAACAACAAAAACAAGCTCTTAAGTAAACAGTTTATCTGATTTAAAATGAAGATAAAACCACCTTTATTTTCCCCTTGGGGAGTAAAAAACTTTCCTACATACTGTTGACCTCAAGCACTGTATTTGTCCCCAAGTACTACCAAGAGAACACTAAATAGAAATTAGCTTAATGTTCTATAGAATTAAAAGTTAGGACTGACTGGTTACCCTCCTTTGTAAGCTCTAGAGAGAATCTTGTACTGAATCACAAACAAACATAAATTATCTGTATTTTAAAAACCCTGATATATTAAAAACCCTGATATAAAAACTGAGGCAAATTACAATGCTCCAACAGATATTTGTGAAATAATCAGTATTTATTTGTTTTTACTTTCAGCTCTGTCATTGTTCATCCAACTGTGACCTAACCTCAAGTCACTTTTGCTTCTTATTAACAACTCTGGTCAAAATACACATGAACAGAATTCACTTCAAAAGAAAAAACAAGGGGGGGTGGTGACATGCTAAAGACAAAATACTATAATGCTCTATCACCGAGGAATATATGCAGGAGCACCAAAAATGTACTTGTGGCCATAAATGATCTGATTTCCAAATGAATGAAATGTCTAGGCAAGTAACATAGAAAACCAGGAGTGTTGCCTTTTCTCTCAAAATTACAACACTATAAAGGATAAAGCCAATATTATATGATAGACCTTAAAAATCATGATCATATCTAGAGATATAAGTATTCAATTGAAGATTACAACATTTAAATTACTGAGGGAAAAAAAAAATCACAATGAAAAAACTCACTTTATATAGTATCTTGCACCTTCAAAAGTATATGCTTCTTCCCAGCCAGTAGGCAAATCTAAAAAACATACATTTCACAGTTAGTATTACTTCAGTGGGATAGCAAAATAAGTTTCCATCTATTTTAATTATTCATTTTCATGATCAGGTATTTTCATTTCTTAGGATTCTTAAAAAAAAAACGCTGTACTGGTAACAAAACTCGTAGTCAACATAGTATCGTTTTTGGCAAAATGGTAATTCAAATTTAAAGCCACCAGAAAAGTATGAACAATATTAGAGATTATCTTACGTGATTATACACTTTAATGATCAAAGTGAAAAGGAACTACTCTTTGGCATCCAAAAAAAGCAAGGAAAGCCTTCTAATCCTAGGTAAAATACCCATGATGGTTGGCCAAAAACGAAAAAAAAAAAAAAAAAAACCCAACACTGCATAAAAGGCAACACCTGCTTCTTCTCACTGTGTCTATTTAAAACGGTACCTTTCAGCTACATAAATGAATCCATCCAGAAAGTGTCACTGATGAGAAAAAACTTCCTAAGTACTTAATTAGGGGAAAAAAACTCTGATATCACATACTTAATACATGTGTTTCTACAGATTTGACTTTAAGAGATGTGAAGTTTCAAGTAATAAACCTGGGAACAATTCAGGTGAATGATGGTAATTTTATTTGATACACATTACAAATGACAAGTGGCTTGGATTTAACTGTAATCTCTCTGAAATAAAAACCAATGATGTGTGTACAAAACCACACAAAGTAAACCAAACCAGAAAAGAAATCATGATCCGTCTTAGAAATTAATGTGAAATCATATAAAATAAAATTTTTCTCTAGTGTCAATGTTATCAAATCTGTGGAGGTAATAAGGATACAAATTCATATTACACATAACCAAAATAAGCATGAAATAATTCCACAAGATGATTAGGCTAAATAATTATACCATACTGTCTTTTGTGAAATAAATTTATTATCCATATGGCAAAGAGGCCATCAGAGTTGATATTATGTATGCAAAACACTGAAAAGTATATTGAAGTCAAAGACTGCAGCGGGGAGTTAAGAAATATGACCGTGTATTAGTCAGAAATGCCTTAAAAATGTAACCTCATCATGCTTGCTACACCAGCTTTCTCTTTCCTCCTCCACCTTTTTGCAAATTTGGGTATTAGTCACTTAACTCAACTCCAGAATTTAATAGAAAAGGCAGGCTTGTTCAATATCCTGGCAACTCTAAGGGAATCCCAGAATCTCATAGTTGGAGAGAAAGTATCCCAGAGAGCAGCTCTAAAGGACTGCTGAAGCCGGCCTCACCTTCGACCCAAACAATTCACAAGCCTTTCCAATTACCAGAAACAGAGGGAAGCCAGTAAGAGAACACATGTTACATTTCAAAGACAAACAAGTTTCACGAATGTAAACAAAGAATGACAAAAGAAAGCCAGACCAGCACTGAAGCTACCATCAACCTTTCTCCACTTCAATTCACATTTAGATTCAAACGAGCCAGCAAAGGCACTAGAGAGACCCCCATCCAAGCCGACCCTCTCCAATTAGGGCACAAATGCCCACACGCGGGACAGCCCCTAGCACGCCCACCGCCTCCTGGCGGTCTGTGCAACCTCTGTGCTGCTGCCGGGGACTTTGAATCTCGCTGGCCAGCAACTGCAGCTAAAAATGCCTCCTTGGGTTCCGGCTGCTGCTCTGGTGGCAGGAGGAAACGCGCCAAGCGTTTCACTGTCACACAGTGAAGCGCAGCACCCCCGAACTCCTCTCCTCCTCCTCAATCAGTCACCTACCCACAAGTCCCACCTAGGAGGAGGAGGAAGCCACACGACTAGAGGCAGCTGTCCGACAAGCAGGGAGAGGATGTGGATCCCATTATCCCGGCGGACGAGTGCCAGGGTCCCGGGCTTGCATGGAGGGGAGTGGGGAAGGACTTCCCAAAGGTTAAAAGGGGTTGAGATCAGGGAACGAGGGTGGTGGTGGAAGGATTTAGGAGTGGCTGCGGGAAGAAAAACTCAGGATCCCAGATTCCTGGTAGGAGAGTCTGCCTCCTGGGGGCGGGGGGGGGGGGAGGGGTCCAGGTTGGGATGGGGGAGAGGGCCCAGGAAGAGAGGGCGCCGTCTCCAAGTGGCGATGAAAGGCTGAAGAGAAGCGTCCAGAGACTCGAAAGAACTCCCGCGGCGGGGCCCCCGCCGGCCCCTCTACCTGCGGCCACCCCCGCTGGCCTCCGCCCCACTTCGCCGCCTCCCGGGGACGGCGGCTGGGGGCAGGTTGCGGGGAGGCGGGCGGCCGGGGCTCTGCCGCCTCCTCCCGGCGGAGCCCAACTCCGCTCGGGCCCGGCCGGGCTCAGCGTTACCTGTGCTCTGCCGCCGGTGTCCGGTGACCACGGCCTCGCCGGTGACGGGGTGCAGCCAGGTGGTGCTCTTCGCCTCCTCGCTGCAGGGATGAGAGAAGGGGCAGAGACGGAGCGTGAGTGGGGGCGCCGGAAGAGCCGAGAGGGCTGAAGCGGCACAGACCCGGCTCCCTCTTCCCCTCCCGCCAGCCTCCCGCACCCTCCGGGGCCCCGCGCCGTCCCCTGCTCTTTACTTGATGAAGAAGACTCGGCCGCCCCTGGTGATCCCGTAAGTCCAGGACCGGGGCAGGGAGCAGATCCACTCCAGGTTCAGATCCGCCGCCATGTCTGATCCCCAGCCGCCGCCGCCGCCTTCTCCTGCTGCCGCCGCGGCTGCCGAGGGAGGAGGGAGCGAGCGAAGGGAGCGCGGAGCGAGCACGGCCGGAGCGCGCCTCCCCGGCCCGGCGCGCCCCCGCGCGCGCCCTACCCCCTCGGGCG
>NW_024412407.1:29374627-29376449 GCF_014898765.1 Herpailurus yagouaroundi
AAAAAACAAAAAAAGCCCACAACAACGCGTCCTGCCCCCAGGGCTTTGCCCGAAGGCTTCCCAGCCTAGAGCGCGAGTCAAAGGGAGCGTAATCCCTGCGCCCCAGATTGCTCTCTTTCTAAAACAACAGGAACACAGTGGCTGAGCTTTGTTTTATTAGAGCTATTGGCTATCAGAGGTTTTTCAAAAATATATCGCTTTAAAATAGAAAGCTGCTTTATTAAAGCACACGGAAGGCTTTTCCTGTTTGTGTGTTGTGTGCCAGATAGCAAAGGTTTGACTAGTTATCGTGGGCCCATGAAATATGAGTAGATTCTGACTTGACAAAACAAGTTTGCTTCTTCCTAGGCCCCTTAAATCATACAATGTTTTATAAAATGAAACCTTGACTTTTTCTCTTTTTTTTTTTTTTTTTTTCAAAAAAAAGATTCCCTTATTATCAGCCTGGAGTTCTGCTTTCCTCTATTCTCCCATAGATTACCATCATAACCAACTTTATGGAGTCCTTGTGACAGTATACATTTTTAAATCCCCACAACCCTATGGATACTGTGATAATCCCCATTTTACAGATTAGAAAAATTAAGTTTAGAGAAACAATAACTTTCCCAAGGTCACAGTAGTAAATGACAACGCCTGGATTCAAACTGGCTCTAGTATTTAAAAAGTCTGTCTGTAAAACCACATTGCTTTACTTATTTTAAGTCTTGTTTCCTCTGTAGCCCACCCCCTTTTTGTTCTTTGAACAAGTGAAGGGCAGATTTCACTGCAACTGAGATTCCCCCCCCCCCCCACCACCTGGAAATGCTTGCCCCTTCTCATTGTCTCTGGTCCTCTGCCACACTTGAAATTGCTTATGCATCTTTGCAGCAAGATGACTCATTCCAACAGTTCAATAATAATAGTACTACTTGATATTCCTCTAACACCTTTTCTGACCAGTTTTGGGTGCCTCTGAAGCATTATCTCATTTATCTTTCCAGTAGCTCAAAGCAGCAAACCATCTCTCTGCATTTAAGGAAACTAAGGCACAGAAAGGGCAAATGACCTTGGCCAAAGCCATATCCAGCAAGTCAGATGGGGCCTGGGTGAGAATGCAGTTTCATTGGACATTTTCTCTCATACTCTAATTCCCCAAGGCCAGTCTGTCTTTGGAGAAAAGAAGTCTACAATTACTGCTATAATTTTCCTGTCCATCTGCATACACAGGGAAAAAAATAACATCACTTTAATGTTTTCTCTTTTTGGTTCCTTTGCATTCTCCTCTTTCATTTTGCTACTTATTACTTCTTGACATCTTATCTCCTGCCCAGTCTCTGGAAAAAGTGCCCCGCCCCCCCCTTTTCAAAAAATCAATGAATAACTAGCAGGAAATGTTCCACATTACCATCAGTGGTTACTGGTTATTACATAACAAGAAAATCAAGAGCTATTGAATTTATATTGTGCTATCTTACAAATTAAAAAATCTAAAGTGAATCTTTCTAATACCATTATAACTTTAGAAATCTATTAGTCGAGCTATATTTGACTTTTTGACTGTGTTAAGAAGTCTTTAAGTTGGCCATTTGTTGTATGAGAATTCCTTTTAGCTGTGAATCTTTGATTTTACAAGATTCATTAGTGCAAAGCATATTTCAAAAAGTGATAGATTCACTTAATAAAAATGTGTATCTTAAGAAATTACATTCACAGTACTTAAATAGTAACTTACAATCTTAAGCATAATTCTATATGTCCCTAAATTTAGGAAAGCAGTAAATAAAAAACCTAAAAGTTATATATATATATATATATATATATATATATATATATATATATA
>NW_024412407.1:29376549-29385715 GCF_014898765.1 Herpailurus yagouaroundi
ACATGAGTGAAATCATATGGTATTTGTCTTTCTCTAACTTATTTCACCTAACAGTATACTCTCTAGGTGTATCCATGTCTTTGCAAATAGCAAGGTTTCTTTCTTTTTTATGGGTAATATTCCCATATACATATATATATATATATATATATATATATATATATATATACATACACACAAAATGAGGCATGCTTCTGATTTGGGGAAATGATAGCCCTCATACCTTCCAGGAACCAATAAAAGCAGCTTCATACATTAGACTGTTGTGTTCTCTGGATAATTTTCACCCTTAATGAGTAAAATAGTATTTTTTCCAAAAATTTTCCAGAATGCCCTTTGTCTGAAACTTTATTGCCTTATCCTGGGCTGCTTTGCCTTTTGGTTGTATGTACATGTGTGTCTCCTTCACTGCAGGAAGCTGGGAGTCATGTCTTCCCCATCACTGAATCCTTCCCAGCCTTGACTCAGTACTCAAATGGTTATTGAATTTCATTTTCTTGCCAATGCCTCTACCTCCCAACAGAGTTATTTCCCAATAACATATCCCCTTTTTATCATCGTGAACCTCTTCAGTAACTGACTCAGACCTAAACTCATATCTAACCTCTGCTTTTTATTGCATTTTTTTTCATATTTCCAACCTATGAGACTATTCAATTTCTCATGTTGTGATCTAACTTTTTGAGGAGTAATGTCCTATGACCATTACAGCCTTTCTGAAAAAAAGAAGAGATTTCAACAGTACTGAGCACTAAAAATAAACATCACTCCATTGATATGTAGAGGATGATCCTTGTCCTAAGGGGCTTCCAGTTCAAATATAACCGAGAAATACATATAATGATAAGAAAAACTCAAATGAAAGTTTCTTAAAATATGCGAAACAAAGAAGAACAAGGTGACATTTTGGAAAACAGCAAATCGATCCCCCCTCCCATTTTAATAAATGGGAATGAAAAATGGATGAACTCTGGAGAGTACAGAGATTCTTGAGAGAGAAAAATATTCTTTTGCTACCAAGAAACATCTATTTATACACATTAATGTTTATCAAAATCTACCAACAAAGTTTTGTAACTTTGATTAGGTCGTCTCTCCAAATATATCTGTGTTACTCTAGATGATTTGTTACACTATTAGTACACAAAATTAAGAATATTGTAAACAGTTCCTTTAATAAGTCATCTGTAGAGTGTTCTAGATCATGAAAAGTTATAAGGAAGGGCAAAATAGAGGACCCCATGAGCTCAGTGGAAATCTAGGCAGAAAGGATGGCAATTGAGGGTTTAAGTCAGGGAAGAAAAATACTTGGAAGTTGATTTAATAGGGATTTTTTTTTCTGTTAAGGAATAAATTGATAGAAGAGTTATGGATAAAATAATTTCCCTCATTCATTCAACAACCATGTATAGGCTCCCTGTTACATATGGTGTGCCAGCCAGTCTGCTGGGTCACAGGGATTAAACGACTTGGCCTCCTTTGGGCAGCTTAGAAAGGGAGATAGAGATGTAAATATTTAAGTACCTTGTAGAAGCAGCATGTCTATCCTTGTCATAGAAAGAAACCTCTGTTACAGGTGTTTTCCAGAGTGTCCTGTGAACTGCTCAAGGCCTATCTCAAACAACAGTCTTCTAACATTGATATTTTGGAGAACTCTTCAATTATGAACAGGGATAATTGAAAGAAATATGTAGCAAGCAGCACTAGTTACCCTGCTGCTGGCCAATCCCTCTGCTACACTGAGGCTCTAGACTAAGTTGGTATCTGCCTGGAGGCTTGGAAAGAGGCTTGAAAGGGAGTTCAAAAATGTCTTCGAGGAACTTACATCTGAACTTCTGGTCATGTTCAAATTAAACACCACTGCCTTTACCCCAGTTAGGAAAGCTTCAATCATCTACTTCTCTCTTTGCTATAAAAGAGAAAGACCAAAATTCAAATGGTGGAGAATTAGGAAGTATGTTCAAATGCAGGGGGCAGGATAGAGTGAGTCAGCAGTCTGGCTGAATTTTATGCCTGGCTCTGCCATTAATTAGCTGTATGACTTTGAACAAATCATTTAACCTCTACCCCTCTTAGACCTCTGAATCCTCATCTGTAAAGTAAGAGCACTGGTGTGTTTAAGACATTACATCTGATTCTTTTTCCCCTCTAAAGTCTTCTGCTTTGACAGGGTGAGCACTCCATTAACTAAAGTTGGGGATGTTTTGTCACAGTGCAAAGACACGAGTAGGATCCCTGCTTCTAGAACTGCTTAGGATTTTCTGCCACTCAGATGGTTTGTTAATAGAGAAGGTTGGAAGAGCAGTTAACAAAGTTCTTTCACATCATATTTAAGTTGTGCAAATGGCTCTGTAACATCGACACTATTAATGTGTTACGAACAGGAAAATGGGCTCCATGAAGATACTATATAATATAGCGATCAAGTGGCAGACTTAGGGTTTGAACCAGGTCTTTAGCATATTAGATTTCAAATTCCATCCACAAGGTATTTTCTTTCTCAACCTTCGTTCCTTGTGTCCTCTAGTTCCTTACTGCCAGTCGCTCTCCTACCTACTGCGGATTGTGTCCGCCCTCACCACCTCACCACACCTGCTCTTCTGCGTCACTGTTGTCCCCCTGCGTGCCGCCAAGTCTAGCGGATGCTTTCAGTTCCAAGCTTTCTCGACTTCCCTGCTGTATTCACATGTCACCACTTTTACTCCTTGAAACTTTCTACTCTTGGGTTTCATGATACCACTTCCCTGAAATTCTCCTGCTCTCGCTGTAGACCATCTGCAGTACGGTCACCAGGGAAGCTTATTTAGTTATTGATTCCTGAGCCTCTCTCCAGACCCATTCAACCACAACCTCTGAGGATTAGACTGAGGAATCCACATCTAACAAGCATTTTGGTGATTTCTTGTGTATGGTAACTTTGGAGAACAATTCCCAGTATGATAAAATTCCCATATTTGTATTTCCAGTATAGAACTCTCTCCTGAGTTCTAGACCATATACCAAATTTCTTTGTAGACATGTTCCTTCTGGAATATTCTTTCTGGATGTTCCTCAAGTATGTCAAACTCAGCATTCCAAAACAAGTCCCTTTTGCTCCAGATATGCACCACTCCAGTGTAGTCCCCTCCTACATGGTACCAGCATCCAAACAAATAGCCACATCAAAAACTTCCAAATCATCCTCCCACAAGCAGTTGGTTAATAAATTCTATTAATTGTTCATTAAATATGTCACGAAGTTAAAGTTATCTCTCTTTCTCATTTCCTGTATCCTAATATAAGCATTCACCAATGCTACCAGAATGATCTTTTTTAAAATGCAAATCTGATTATGTTCCTTTCTTGCATAAAATCCCCTCATGGCTCAAAAAACTTAGAGGATGAAATGCAAAGCCTGTTGCCTGGCATTGGAGGTTCTTCTTGATCGGAGCACTGCCCACCTGCATGTTAGCCATATGGAATGGCCTACTGTTCTCTGAACAAACCACGCTTTTTCAAGTCTCTGTACATGCTGCTTTCTCTCTAGAATGCCCTTTTCTCTGTTTACCTAACAAACTCCTACTTATGTTTAAATTCTTAGCTCAAAAGTTATTTCCATTAAGAAGCCAGCCCTTATTCCTTCAGGGCAAATCTAGCTCCTCCTTCCACCATTCATGCTCCCATATCTTCTCTACCGAGTTATCGTTATAATCTGCATCTCGTTCTCCCCCCTAAACTCCATAAATGAAAACATTTTATTTATTTATATTTATCACCTCACTTTCAATAAATGTTATTTACATGAATGAATAATAGTACTGACATTTACATAGTGCCCTATATTTCACTCCATATTTGATATTTATTTCTGTTTGTATTACAGCCACTTGCCAGTGAGTCATGTTTCTATCCTTTCTTAGATTTAACATTCCCTTTAGCTTTTTATAGACTATCCCATATAGAAGAGAAAAAAATGGCATGGGCCCAAGAGCAGCATAGCAGTATATGAAAATAGCTGCTTTCTATAGAGCTGTCTACCTGGCTTAAAGAATTCTAAGATCTGTAGTTATATTGAGTGAGATATTGAAGGACAGGAAGGATTCTGCATTACATTTAATTTCTTAAAGAGATCTACGGAGCCATCTTTTGAATGAATTTTTCCTAGAAAAATATTGATAAAAATAATATGCAGTATTTACAAAAATCACATACTATAGCTACATGAACTGGGGAAAAATTATAAGCTATAACATATAAGGTGTAAACACACCATAATTACAATTATATGTATAGCTGTAAGTGATAAAGATTATCAGATCTCTTGCCTTAAGCCCGAGGAATAAATGGAAAGATAAAGGGGACTCCTTTTCTCCCTCATTGTTGGTGTTTTACATTTTGTACCAGTATTCTCTGAACAATTTTTCTTTAATGTTTTAAGTCGCTATCTGCTTAAAACAAAAAAATTTTCTCCCATCAGATAATTCATATAGTTTAATAAAAAAATTATGTACACACATGTGTATATGTATATATTTTTTCAACCAATGTTTCTCAGTTTCCATTTCTTCAGTTTCCAATTGTTTATTTCAGTTCCATGTAGAATTATATAAATAGTAATCTCAGATGGAGTATCTGCAGTTAACTGTAATATATCATATAGCTCAAATTAAGGAAAATGTAATGTGAATGCAAATTTTGTATCATCATAGGCACTGCCTTGTATATAGTTAGTATTCAACAAATGCTTAGTAATGGAGCGCATCGTAAAATAACAGTGCTAGGGGAAAAACTGGAGGCTTTTTAACAAAGCTCTTCTGTTTCAGATACATTTTTCTTAAAATCAAGCAGTTATAGGGGCGCCTGGGTGGTGCAGTCGGTTGAGCGTCCGACTTCATCCAGGTCACGATCTCGCGGTCCGTGAGTTCGAGCCCCACATCAGGCTCTGGGCTGATGGCTCAGAGCCTGGAGCCTGTTTCCGATTCTGTGTCTCCCTCTCTCTCTGCCCCTCCCCCGTTCATGCCCTGTCTCTCTCTGTCCCAAAAATAAATAAAAAACGTTGAAAAAAAATTAAAAAAAAAAATCAAGCAGTTATAAATTCAGAAGTGTCTCATCACTGAATTTCTGATCTGAAGAACATGCATGTTTGACCTAGGAAGATTTTTAAAAATATACGAATAATTACAATGGAAAATTAATAGGTTTAAAATGAAAAAGGGCTAAAAAATATAAATCACATCTGCTTAAATTTCTCTCTTTCTACATGATTGCGTATGGGTAACCAAGGGAAGAAGAGAGACTGAGCTGGAGCACAGCTCCAGCCTTGTTGTCCACTTGCGGCCTGTCCTGCTACAACCGTGTGAGGATCTGAACCTAGGAAACAATACTGTTTGGAGTCATGTGTGTTACTCTATTTCCAGGTGTGTCATTTTGTGCCCAACTTGACCATTTTTTTTAATGTTTTTATTATTGAGAGAGAGACAGACAGACACAGAGCACAGTGGGGGAGGGGCAGAGAGAGAGAGGGAGACACAGAATCCGAAGCAGGCTCCAGGCTCTGAGGTGTCAGCTCAGAGTCTGACATGGGACTCGAACCCATGAATTGTAAGATCATGACTTGAGTTCAAGTTGGACGCTCAACAGACTGAGCCATCCAGGTGCCCCTCTTTTTTTTTTAAGTTTATTTATTTATTCTGAGAGAGAGAGAGGACAAGCGGGGGAGGAACAGCAGAGAGAGAAGGAGAGAGAGAGAATTCCAAGCAGGCTCTGCACCATCAGCACAGAGCCCAAAGTGGGGCTTGAACCCACAAACTGTGAGATCATGAGCCGAAACCAAGAGTCAGATGCTTAGCCAACCTAGCTACCCAGATACTCCCCAACTTGACCATTTCTATCAAAGAGATAGAATTAGCTATTTGTTTTTTACTAGACCATTTTTTTAAAGTTTTTTGTTTTTTTGGGCAATCTTGATAAAAGGGTAATTTTCAGATTTTTATAATTGTCATAACATTCATCATAGGCAAAATGCAATTAATTGTGTTTGTCAGCAATATTAAACATGCTCAGAAATCAGTTGCTATTCTAAATATTGATGAAAATAAAAGAATCGCTTGTGTTCACAAGCAAAAAAATTGGTGCTAAATATTTTGATAGCTGGAGAAATTTTTCTTTTTATACCATTGTGTGCTCTGTAGTAACTAATCTTTAGTACACTTGATTAGAGATCCTTTATCTGCAGTTTATTGATTCATCCACTTTAAGTAATAGACACTTTTCATGAATCTGGTATATATCATACACTAGGCTAGGGATAGTGGTGACACAAAGAAATAAAAATTCAGGTTTGGGCCTTCAAGGCATTGCAGTCAACCTGGGGTAGAAAGGAGTGGGGAAAAGATAAACACACAAATAATATATCAGTAACAAATGGTATGATACGTACTGCGCGTGATGGAAAACAAAAGCTTGTGAAAAGGGCATCCATTCTGCAACCATGCGGAGAGGTGATCAGGCAGGCCTTCCTGGAGAAAGTGGTACCCGACTTACTGTTGTTAATTAATATTATCTCTACAAGGGTTTCTTGAAATGGTAAATGATACCTTAAGCTGATTCTGCCCTTCTTCCTCCCTCCTCCAGTTCTTTTAAGGTACTAGGTACAAGAGGTCCAGAGCCATGCATGGCAGAAATTATTGACCCCAACATCATTTCTCCTTTGTTAGATCCCACCCCCCACCCCACCCCACTGATTTTTTTTTTTGCTGGGTGTTTGGATGCTTTAAATAAAGATGCATTGGGGCACCTGGGTGGCTCAGTCGGTTAAGCGTCCCATTCTTGATTTCGGAAAAGGTCATGATCTCACAGTTCATGAGTTCAAGCCCTACATGAAGCTCTACGCTGACAGTGTGGAGCCTGCTTGAGATTCTCCTCTCTCTCTCTCTCTCTCTCTCTCTCTCTCTCTTTCTCTCCCTCTCTCACCTCCTTTCTCTCTGCCCTTCCCCTGCTAGCTATCTCAAAATAAATAAACAAGTTTAAAGATGTATTTCCCAGGTACCCTTTTATCAAGATGTGAGCCCTTGGGTTGGGTTTAGGTAAGTGGGATATAAACAGAGAAATGTATGGCAGATTATGGGACATGTCCTTGAAAGATGATTGATAAATACTTGGTCCTGCTTCTCTCCCTCTTCCTCAGCCTCCTGCTTGGAATGTGGATGAAGTGGCTGTAGGTCTTTGTTGGATGAAGAAGGCAAAGGCCACCCAAGGGATGGCAAAGCGGACATCTGGATGTAGCCTAAGTCCCTAAGAGTTACAGGCAGTGGAGCCAACATAACTGCTCTGAACTTACAAGTGGAGGAGAAATCAAATTCTGTCTTGATTAAGCTAATGCTACCTTGTGGGGGAGGGGAGCTTCTGTTACTCTCAGATAAACCTAATTTTATCTAATGTATCACATCTATCTTATTTAACAGCACTTAGTACATGTTGGGTGCTCAATAATTTCTTAAATGAATGAATTAATGTATGAATCTCCAAACACATCAAAATTTCATACATAAAATTTGCCTCATGCCTCAGTAACTCCTGATTATTCTTTTGGATGAGCCAGCTTTTCTCTCACTTACCTTATTATTTACTGAGAATAAGGTAGACCCTTACAGATCTTTAACTCATTCTGATAATTAGACGATTAATATCTTTAAAATTAAAAGGATTTTTTAAAAAATCTTTTTTTTTTAAAGCTTATTTATTTATTTTGAGAGAGAGAGAAAGAGAGAAAGCATGGCTTGGGGATGAGCAGAGGGAGGAAGAGAGAGAGAATCCCAAAAGGCTCCACACTGTCATCATGGAGCCCAATGCATAGGGTCAAGCCCATGAACCCCCAGATCATGACCTGAACTGAAGTTGATGCTTAACCTACAAGCCACCCAGGAGCCCCTAATTTCTTTAATATTTTAATTTGAACTACAATAGTAAAATTTAGTTAACTAAATTTTCCAAATATCCATACTACTTTACTCTCTTTATAGACTACACATTGCCAATATATCATTGCAAACAAAAAGGAAACTTGACAGAATACTTGAACCAATAGGTACCATTGCCAACCATGCACTGATGGACATATGTTGTGTTGTGTTTATGTCCTGTCTACCCAGCTCTCAGGGACAGGCTCAGAATACTAACCATCACTTTTATCAAAATTCTCCCCAAAACACGGTCTGCAAAAAAGTTCTACTCATTACAGGCAAGACAAAGTTGTCAAGAAGATTTATATCATCTAGATTGTTCTACATATAATGAAATCTGAAGAGTAATCATTTTAGAAAACATTAAAAAAAACTTTCAAATTGTTCCAGTCCATTACTTGGTAGTGCATTTTTATTAACCATTTTGAGATGCAGCAAAGAGCACTGACTCAGAGATCTAAGCTTTGAACAGCTTTGATACAGGTTATTGTCACTTTCCATCTCTCTGTAAAATGGCGGAACGTTTACCTACCACATTTCATTATGTGTGTTGAAACAGATAACATCTTGAAATAGCTTGAACTGCTCAGATATAAATGTCTTAAAATAAAGATGGCATTTTCCTAGAGTAGAGAAGAAAGAAAGGTAATTTAAATTAGTAGTAATTTGCATGCTGTTCCTATCTCTGGGCAGCTTGCTGTGATTTTTCCTCTATAGTCCATCACTTATTTTCAAAATGATTATTCAAAAATAAAACTAGAGCAGCAGTTCTTTCCTTCTGAAATAGTTGTATATAGGAATTGTCCTCTATGAAATTATACTTAATTTGGCAATGGAGATCAGGTGCTTCTAAAAACAGTTGAAAGGAGGAAAGGAAGGAAGGGAGGAAGGAAGACAGGGAGAAAGGGAAAGGAACCACACTATCCAAGATTCTGATTATCTATGAGTTAATGCTTAGAAGCTCAAATTGATTTTCCAAAGTCTTTCTTTTTTTTCTGCTCAATACCCTCATTATAGAAAACTTCATTGGATAATTTTTTCTTCTGGACCAGAAGAATCCTTCTTCAGAAGTAACTTTCTTGGGGCACCTGCTGGCTCAGTCGGCAGAGCATGTGACTCTTGATCTCCAGGTCATGAGTTTGAGCCCCACGTTAAGGGTAGAGATTACTTAAGAAGAAGAAGAAGAAGAAGAAGAAGAAGAAGAAGAAGAAGAAGAAGAAGAAGAA
>NW_024412407.1:29385725-29386139 GCF_014898765.1 Herpailurus yagouaroundi
AAGAAGAAGAAGAAGAAGAAGAAGAAGAAGAAGAAGAAGAAGAAGAAACTTTTTCTTTTCCTATCCCTTCATACTTAAAGGTTAATGGTTGCAATGCTGCAGGAGTACATATAATCCAGTGCAATGAGAATCAGAAAGGAGAGTACAAAGAAGGCCACTGGTGGAGATGGGTTAGGGAAAAGGGCTGCGTGATTAACAGAATGAAGGATCTTCATCAAGCAATAAGAATGGATTCCAAAATTGTTCCAAGATAATTTATGTACCTAAATAGTAGCCTCCTGTACTATTATATTCAGGAAAAACTCCTCAAATCAGAATTGCTATGACTTATATGAGCCTCATTTTCTTTATCTTATCTTGTTTTCTTGTTTTTTTTTTTTTTTTTTTTTTTTTTTTTTTTTTTTTTTTTTTTTT
>NW_024412407.1:29386539-29418874 GCF_014898765.1 Herpailurus yagouaroundi
GAGGCAGGATCAGCTACATAATTTCTGGGGCCCAATGGAAAATGAAAATGTTGGGCTTCTTGTTCAAAAATCATTAGGCATTTCAAGATGGCGTCAATAAACCAATCATAGCATACTTCTGAGGGCAGAGGCTTGTGTGACTGCACAGGTTGCATGCCTAGGAAGCCAGTTGTGAGGTCACCAAGGTTAAATTATTTGCTGAAGGGGATGAAACTGGTTAGGAACAGAAGTAACCTCCTGATTCCTTGTTTAGTTTTTCTTTTTTTCCTCTGCATTTTATTACTTTTCTATATTCACTTCATTTTTAGCTCAGAATAATGTATATTTATTCTTTCATTCTTTAATAAGTATTTTTTGAATACAGACTGTGTGACAGGCACTATATTAAGCATTGAAGAAACAATTATAAGATAATTCCTTTCCTTAAGTACTACTTTACACTGGGTGCATAAAAAGGACATTAGGAAAAATTCCATTTCGACAGAGGTGTGGGGAAGTTAAACTCCCATATACTATTAGTGAGAGTTAAATAGGTGTTAATTTTTTGGAGGGCAACCTGGCCATATAAGAAAAACGTCTTAAAATTGGTATGCCCTTTGGCCCAGAAAGAACACTTACTGGAATTTATACTAAAGCAAAAATAAGAGATGTGGGCAAAGTTATATGCACAGAGTTGTTCATCACATGATTTGTTTTTTCATAAGTGCTCAAGAATGTGGGTTTTATTGGGCACATTTTGTTATACCCATGCTGTTAACACATGACCATTAAAAATGTGGTTTTAGAAGACTACTAACATAAAATGTTTGTAGTATATAATTAGTGAAAAATCAAGGTTTAAACTAGTATGTATAGCATGATACCTTTTTCTTTCCTTCTTTCTTTTTTTCTTTTGCTAGAAAATATCTATAACTAGGAAAGCAGGGAAGGACACATACCCAAATGATAGTAATTAACCTTTTGTAATTTGTTTTTCTCTGTACTTAGTTGTATTTTTTAATATTTTGGTTTCTTATTGAGATATAATTGACATATAACATATTATTTTCAGGTCAATATTTCCTTATTGAGCATGTATTACTATTTTTTAACGTTTATTTATTATTGAGAGACAGAGAGAGACAGAGCATGAGCATGGCAGGGGCAGAGAGAGGAGGAGACACAGAATCTGAAGGAGGCTCCAGGCTCTGAGCTGTTAGCACAGAGCCTGACGAGGGGCTCGAACTCACAAACCCAGTGAGATCATGACCTGAGCCAAAGTCAGACGCTTAGCTGACTGAGCCACCCAGGTGTCCCAAGCATATATTATTTTTATAATGAGACAGAATTTTAAGTTCTACCTGTATTAAACTGTGAAAATCTGTTTTCTTTTTTTAAATTTATTATTAATTTTTTAATGGTTATCTTTGAGAGGGAGAGATACAGAGAGGGAGAGAGTGGAGGAGAGCTAGAGAGAGAGGGAGACACAGAATCCGAAGCAGACTCCAGGCTCTGAGCTGTCAGCACAGACATGGGGCTCAAACTCATGAACCGTGACATCATGACCTGAGCCAAAGGCAGGCACTTAACTGACTGAGCCACCCAAGTGTCCCTATGTTTCCTTTTCTTTTTTTTTTTTTTAATATTTATTTATTTATTTATTCTGAGAGAGAGCACAAGTAGGGGAGGGGCAGAGAGAGAGGGAGAGACAGAATCCCAAGCAAGCTCTGCACAGCCAGCACAGAGCCTAATGCTAAGCTTGGTCTCATGAACTGTGAGATCATGACCTAAGCCAAGATCAAGAGTCAGATGCTTAACCAACTAAGCCACCAGGCACCCTGAAAATCTATGTTTTCTTAAATATCTTCAAAAGAAGGGCAGCAATTCTACATTTTGCCATTGGAAAAAATTAATGTTTAAATGCCACATGTAAAAGTTCATGATAGACTAACCTAAATGTCCATCATAAACGTGGGTGAATTGAAATATTCCCCTTGTAGTTGAAATAATTCTTACAGGTCATATGATCTAATCTCCCAACTAAAGTAGAAATTGACTTTGTCATCCTTGAAAAGTGATCTAAACTTACTGAATTTAGAGGTAGAATCTTTTTATTCACAAAATACAGGATCTTACCTACATTACAACAAAGAGAAGCCAGTTTGGAATCAGAGCACCAGTATTCTGTAACTACACTTGAATATTTAGGTAGAATTATGCATGGTAAAGGAAGGAATTGGTATGTTACTGAATAGATGTTCTCTAAAAAAATCCATCCAAATTGGAGAGTTGCTTTTGGTCACTATACCTTTTATTTAGTGTGTGTTTAGTGTTACCATCCACCAGAGACTTTGCTTTTAAATGCAGGGCTAAGAAAATGAAGAATAGTTCCCCTGGAGCACTCTCACAGGGGCCGATCTTCCAGATCTAACCATAAAAACACCTAGTATAAGGGCTTCACTCGGAACCTCACTTGGCAATTTCTTATAATGTTTGTAATATTATGGGTAAAAATTTGTTTTTGTAATCATTACATTGTGTAAAGTGAAAAGGCAACTTTAAAAAACATGAAATTAAAAAAAAAAAACCAGAAACACACACAAATAATCAATGGTCTCGTGCCATTTTTATTTTTTTAATTTTTTAAAAAATATTTTTACTTATTTTTGAGGGAGAGAGAGACAAAGCATGGGGGTGGGGACAGAGAAAGAGGGAGACACAGAATTGGAAGCAGGCTCCAGGCTCTAAGCGGTCAGCACAGAGCCCAACACGAGGCTCAAACTTGTGAACCACGAGATCATGACCTGAGCCAAAGTCGGACGTTTAACTGACTGAGCCACTCAGGCACCCTGGTTTGGTGCCATATTTAAATCCTAATTTTGTAAGAAAGAAAATATGTTTAGAAAAATGTGTAGAGGATCATGAGAAAATATGAATAGTAATTATCTCCGGGGAAAAGCTGATGATAAAATTTCAGAATAACAGAATGATTTCTAAGAGGACAATTCCTTTAGAGCAATGCTGAATGCAGCACACTACTAGAAAGAAATTCAACACGTCTTAAGAGTGTGCTGCCGGAAAGAGTCTATTGCATCGAACTTGGCCGTTCCCTTACTCTAAAATTCCATTTTGTTTTGTTTCTTTTTGTTTTTGTTTACCTTCTGCCCTGTAAATACCACTTAAATGCTCTACACTAGTGGATCTTAACATTTTTTTTTTTAACTTCAAAAAAGGTCATTGATAATTGTTATGCTTTTAGTGTCTACACTGACTGGGATACACACACACACACACACACACACACACACACACACCGACAGACACACAGGCACACATACTTTGATTCTTACTCACTGTACTTGCTCTGCACCCCAGATTTCCAAGACAAATGGTCTTTAGAAATTGCTGCTCTATATCTTTTAGCATTTGATAAATAAACTTGGTTTAGTACCCTGTGTAATGACAAAGATGGTAGTAAAATTACTTTTCCTTAAAAATGACAGCTGCCAAAACAACCACAAAAGCCCATGTTTCATAGCTTGCAACATACTTTCTTTTCCAGAAAATATTCCAAAAATATGTGTTCACCACTGGTGTTGGTGAATTCTTTAAGCCCCACAACAATTCCTATAGTGTTCCCTGTAACCACGAACTTGACCAACTTTGTTACAATGCAGTCAGATTAAATTTGTGAGTTAAGAATTATATCTACGTTAGTTTCCTCTCTCCTCCATTTTCCCTGCACCTGCAAAAATACAAGCAACAACTACACATCCCTTCTTAGCATCATGGGGTCTTTTCTTCTCCTCCTCTCCCCACTTCCTAGCCGTCAGAGCTCACGATCCTTTCTGGTCCCTGTGTAGTTCTACCTTTTCTCCCACCCACCTCCTTCCGGATACCCCTTCGGCACCAGTGTAATCCTAAGAGCTACTGGGGATTTTGCCACATCCTTCTTTTTAAAACACGATCTAGAGAATAGAGAAGAAAAGAAATTTGCTTTAAAGTTGAGTGTTTGTTTATTTTGCAGAGGTCACAGATCATAGCACACCCATTAAAATTAATGTGACTTTTCAACTTAAAAGAATTAACCCAAGGAGAATCTCTTCAAGGACAAATAATGCTTTATAGACTGGGGGGAAGATGGCCAGTAGAAAAAGGTCCTTTTGAGAGTGAAATCTATCCAATCATATGAAAACCCTCCATTATTAATAGATCTCATTATTAATAGATTTGTAGAATTGAGTGACATTGGTAAGATTTTTAACAAACAAGTAGCCTATGTGACAACATTAACTAATGCAGTAAGTAAAGACTATAACAAAAATTCAATAGTAAGAAAATGAAACATTGAAGATAAAAATATTCAAAGAAATGATTCATTTTGCCTTATCCTTGGGTAGGTAAGAATAAAGGAATCAAAAGGGTAAAAGGGGGAGAAGGCATCAAGGACACTCAGTAGGATGCCAACTTGAGAAAGTGACATTGGGGAAAGATTTTGCATTGATCCATGGTTGAAGCTAAGAGGAAGGGAAGAAAGAGGGGCCAATATATTTTTATTGTCTTTTTAATTTTCTGAATGTAATGCTTTGTGAGTATAGCAGTTTCCTCCTACCACATCTTAAGAATGTTCTTTAGCCCTAAATATTGTGGAGAAATTGCTTTTTCTTGTAAAATAATTATGATTAAAATTCCTTGAGTGCCTGGGTGGATCAGTCAGTTGAGCATCCAACTTCAGCTCAGGTCATGATCTCACAGTTCATGAATTCAAGTCCCACATCAGGCTCTCTGCTGACAGCTTGGAGCCCTCTTTGGATCATCTGTCCCCCTCTTTCTCTGCCCCTGCCCCGCTAGTTCTCTCTCTCTCTTAAAATAAATAAATAAACTTAAAAGAATAAAATAATATTCTTGCTAAATTTTATATATTCTTAATATGAACTATAGCATAGACTAGCAAAATTGAGAGTTTATTAACTTAGCAATTAAGAAAAATATTCAGTCAGGGGCATCTGGGTGTCTCAGTCAGTTAAGCATCTGACTTCGGCTCAGAGCATGATCTCACGATTTGTGAGTTCAAGCCCCGCATTGGGTTCTCTGCTGTCAGCACAGAGCCTGCTTTAGATGCTCTGTCCCCCTCTCTCCCCCCTTCTCTTTCTGCCCCTCCACCGCTCATGCTCTCTTTCTCTCTCTCTCTAAAAAATAAATAAACATTAAAAAAATATTCAGTCACATAAAAAATGAAAATACTGGTTCCTCTAAAAGTTAAACATAGAATTACCAAATGATCTAGCAATTCCACTTCTAGGTATGTAACCAAAAGAATTGAAAGCAGGGATTCAAACACATGTTGTATACCAATGTTCTTGGCAGCATTATTCACAATCGCCGAAAGGTGGAAATAACCCAAATCCATACAACAGATGAATGGATTTAAAAAAATGTGCCATATACATACAATGGGATATTGTTCAGCCTAAAAAAGAATGAAAGTTGGATTCATGCTACAACACAGGAGAACCTTGACAAAGATGCCAAGTGAAAAAAAGCCAGATACGAGAGAACAAATATTATATGTTTCCATTTATATAAGGCACCTAGAATAGGCAAATTCAGAGAGACAGGAAGTATATTAGAGGTTACCAGGGGCCGGGGGAAGAAGGGAATGAAGAGTTATTATTTAATAAGTACCGAGTTTCTGTTTGGGATGATGAAGAAATTTTGGAAACATATAGCATTGAAGGCTGCACAACCTGGGAAATGCACTTAACGCCACTGAATTGCACACTTATAAATGGTCAAAATAGTAAATTTTATGGTATGTATATTCTACCACAATAAAAATGTATTAAAAAGTAAAAATAAAAACATTGACCATATTTCCCACCACAGAAAATTTGAAAGATGCCATAACGTCATACCAGAAATGACTCCTGGTTTTGAATGTACATTATATTTAATCTTTCAAAGCATATGATTCAATTTGAGCTGTAAGTATTTTTCAAACTTTGAGATTATTTTGTTCTTCAAATTTTTCAGCAATCAGGGCCAGACTCCAGACTACTGAACACACTATAGGGGAAAGATGTTCCATGCTATTAACTAAACAAAGCTAAGCAGGGTCCTTAATCAGTTATTATTCAGGAAAAAAACAAACAAAAAAACTCCACTGTATAGTTTGCTGCCTTTTTCAAATGTAAATGACTACAAACCTTTCAGTATCTCCCTGACCCAATGTTCCTTGAGATACAGTTTTGGGGAATACTGCTAACCAGTCACCTACATGGCATAACTTCTGGAGTTGGCCCCCACAACTGATTGATTCGCTCATTCCCTTGTTATGCTTTCATTATTTTATTCTTTCTTTTATTTATGGATCAATGCAACACATTTATTGGGTACCAACATTGTGCCAGTCAGTATGCTAAGTGCCATTCAGTGTCCTTGGTGAACTTTGTATGTATGTCTAGGTATGAATAACATAAAAATCCTCTGGTTAGCATTCTCAATTATCCCTGAGTCTATCCAATTAAAGACTTGCCCAGTTTTGTGTAGATCCATCTAACTTTATTATATGGAATAGATGGAAGAAGAGGAGCTTCTCAATTGGGATGGGTCAAGGTCTAGGATGTGGAATGAGGGTCTTCACCTATGTCCCCATATTTTCTGCTGTGCAAATCACAATGGGAGTAATACTTGAGGTGAGTCTTGATGGATGAGTCACATTTCATCCAGCACCAGGTAGAGGTATGTATGTGTTGAGGTGAGCAGAGAGGGCAGAGGAGAAGGGATTATTGCACATACAGTTGTATAAGTTGTGCACAAGAATGTCCAGGTAAGGAAATGGGGGGAGAGGCTGGAATCTATACCCGCTCTGCTCACTGAGCTATGCACCCTGGGGTGCATCTGCTCCCACCTGAAGAGGGTACAGTTTGCATGAAGATACTGTATATTATTCTTTCTATTCAGTTTCTAGGAGTAGTTTTGTGAGACTGATCAACTATAGATTAAAATTTAAACTATAGAAGCTTGATGGTAAAGAGTCTGTTTGTGCTTGTTTTTTGATTCTTGTCTCATAATTCCAGCCCTCAGATACTAAATATCATCAGAACTGCCTTCTAATCATAACTGATCCTGTCTGCCCTCCAAATTACCCCTATTCCAGAAGTAATTCTTCCTCTTCTCTAGCTGTAAGAATATGTCCACATTTTAAAGTACATCTAGGAATTGATTGGTTCTTTCAGAGTTCACATTAAGGTGTGAGAGACAGATAACCTGCCCTAAAACTCTAAAAAGAGATTGCTTACTAATAGAAAGCACATGAAATTAGTAGAGTTTCATGTGGTAGTGGACACATGTTCTTGGCCAGAGGGAACAATCTGATAACTTGTGAGTAAAATTAAGAAGTCTCTATCCACCTGTGATCTGTTTAGTTTCAAGAATCTTATAGTAGCGTTCACTCTTACTTGGACTCTCCATGCAATGAACCCTAGAAATATACTATCAAGTGCATACTTTAGATCATTTCTTGTCCTTCCTTTAGGCCCATGATTAACTTGATTTCTTTGTTCTTTTGGGAGTTGGGCTGTTGCTCAGTTGACAACTGTCCCTTGTCCCACATCCACCCCAGAAAAAATAATCTCCAGTCCAAACTCTAGTTCCAGCTTGGATAGACTGAACCTGACCAAGATGGTTTTTTTTTTTTTTTTTGAACATTCAGCATGATGATCTGTCCCCGATCCATTAACTAATATTGTGTAATATAAACTCCACATTACGTAGGGTTGTTACTCCTAGCAAGCTCAGAATGTCCCATTGCCTTTTCTCTCTTAAGTTCTTTTTTCAAAAATGCAAATAATCCAGGTGTGAATAGCATGTTTGACTAATTTACACCAAGGTGTAGGTGTGTTTTTTATGGCCTTTTTTCCTCAGGAAGCACTTTGACAGAGAGGTTAGAGAATGGAGGAGGGAAGATATGGAAAGACAAAGGGAAGAGAGAGAACAAGCTTAATTGAAACCGATAATACCTAAAGACTTCATAATTCAGCCATTTCATAGTTTTTACTTTGGGGACAACATCTAAAACTTTTTTTTAAGTTTATTTATTTTTGAGAGAGAGAGAGAGAGAGAGAGAGAGGGGGAGGGGCAGGGAGAGAGGGAGAGAGAGAGAGAATCCCAAGCAGGCTCTGCCCTGCCAGTGTACAGCCCAATGCAGGGCTCAAACCCACGAAACTATGGGATCATGACCTAAGCCAAAACCAAGAGTTGGTCGCTCAAACGACTGAGCCACCCAGGTGCCCTGGGGACGACACTTTAGAGTAATATCTGGAAGAAGTGAATCAAATGAGTTTACACTTTAACTGATATGCATAAGGAAACCAAGAAGACCTATTCTGAATCCCAGGTTTCCAAATATGGAATTTTTTATAAGTACTGATATTTCACGGTATTTATTACAGAGAGGCAAACTTTTCCACTCTTGATAATAAGAGACAAGTTTTTCTACTCTTGTAAATCAGAAACAAGTTTTCCATTCACATATCTCATGGACTCTGAATTCTTTAAAGTTTGTGAAATAATAAAAACTTTCCCCTCAAATGTGACAATATTATACATGCCTTAAGACATGTTTGATATAAGAGGCAGATTTTCTCTAAGCAATCTAAAGAATAGAAGGATCTCTTATAAAGAGGCAAGGTATGTCATAGAACCCAAGGACAGGAAATGGCCAGTTCCCCCATGAGACCAGAACTGAGAACTGTAACGTTCTCAGTGACCAAGGCAACTCTTGGTCTGTTTTTCCTTTCCCTCAATCTCATTCCCTCCCCCACTGCACATTCACCACAGTCTTTAATTTTCCTTATCTCTGTGTTTCTAGTCCCTTTTTACAGAGCAGCGCTCATCACTTATACATGGTTCATCATATAGGGTTGCCAGATTTAGCAAGTAAAATTATAGGATGCTTATCCTTTACCTAGCAACCCTAACATCATGCCCAGCCAATCCATTGCCCTCATTTCCTGGGTCTACCTGACCCATAACCAGAGCTAATTTACAGGAGTTTCTGTGTCCTCATTCAGTAGAGAGAATCTCATTAGTCAGGTTGGGCTAGTGGCCAGCCCTCATGGGTAAGGCAGCCAGAGGGCCCATCTCTGGTGTGATGCACTGGAAGAAAAAAAGTGCTGAGTCAACCCAAAATGTTATCTACTAAATATAAATTTAGGCTATAAGTACACCTTGCTATACATAATAGAAGTTGCTTTTGCAAATATCTTGAATTCATGGACCAACTTCTATTGGTTTTTGTATCTCCTGGTGTCTGGCATCTGGTACTTCATACATATTAGTGAATCGAGTTAAACAAGAAAAATTTCATAAATTTTTCTATTTCTCTATTAACTTGAATATCTATAAATGTAGATAAGGACAGAGCAACTTTCCAGAAGTGGTGTTTCAAGTTACTAATGTATTCTTTAAAGTGATAGTACACATAGCGGGGGATCAAATGAAGAATGATATTGACCTAATGTAGAAAAGAGTTGGAGGGCCTGGGTGGCTCAGTTGGTTAAGCATCTGAATTTGGCTGAGGTCATGATCTCCCTGTTCCCAAGTTTGAGCCCCGCATAGGGCTCTGTGCTGATGGCTCAGAGCTTGGATCCTGCTTCAGATTTTGTGTGTGTGTCTCTCTCTGCCCCTCCTCCCCTCATGGCTCTGTCTTCGCCTCTACCTCAAAAGTAAATAAACATTAAAAATTTTTTTTTAATGTAGAAAAGGTCACTGAAGGGGCGCCTGGGTGGCGTAGTCGGTTAAGCGTCCGACTTCAGCCAGGTCACGATCTCGCGGTCCGGGAGTTCGAGCCCCCCGTCAGGCTCTGGGCTGATGGCTCAGAGCCTGGAGCCTGTTTCCGATTCTGTGTCTCCCTCTCTCTCTGCCCCTCCCCCGTTCATGCTCTGTCTCTCTCTGTCCCCAAAAAAATAAACGTTGAAAAAAAAAAGAAAAGGTCACTGAAAAGCTTCAGAACACTGAAAATTTACCAAATATCTTTTGAAAGTACATAAACTATCCCAAGAAGGTTCATGTATTAGCCAATTACTAAGAGGAAATTAATATTAAAATTTCAGATTGAATGGTTTTCTCCTAATAAACAATAAAAAAAAAACCCTCTTATAATGGACCTGCTCATTTATTTTCTTGCTTCTCTCTGGCCATCAATAATACTCTTTACATGGTGATTTACTCTAATTTTTCAGGTTGCTTTATGCAAATGGCAGCTAGTGACTTTTAATCTATTACCTATCACTTAGATGATGCAAACCACATATGCAAACCAGTCATCTATATTATCAACATCTACAGCCTGATGGATAAAAGTCATGGTAGCATCAACCTAGCTGGGGTCATAATGTTATAGGAAGCAGAACGTGGAGGGGAGGAAGCTGAACCTGGGTCACATGACCTGCGCTTGATGACACCTGGCCTCGGTTTAGCTTCTGGTTCTCCTTCTTATTTACTGTGATGCCTTGGGCGAGTTTCACAACCTCTGTAAGTCTCAATTTTTTTAAAGCAGGGATAAATATGCCTGCCCTGGCCGCCTACCAGGCTTGTTAATCAAATGAGACAATGTATGTGAAAGTGTTTGTAAACTATAAAATGCTTCACAGACATAAGATTCTTCTTGTTGTTTTCTAATAAAAGATTTTTATAAATCATGTTAACATCGATGCCAAAATACCATTGTTATATTGATGATTACTATGAGCTAGAGGTACAAGCTCTAAAAAGTAGAATTTTTCAAAGAAAAATAGTCTTCCTGAAAGGAATATTCTTTTACATACCATTTTTAAGGACAAAACTATTCTCATTGCTTATTATTGTTTTTTTTTTTAAGTTTATTTATTTTGAGAGAGAGAGAGAAAGAGAGAGTGTCCATGTGTAAGCAGGGGAGAGGCAAAAAGAGAGGGAGAAAGAGAATCTCAAGTAGGACCTGGCTGTCAACACAGAACCCCACACGGGGCTCGAACCCACAAACGTTGAGATCATAACCTGAGTCGAAATCAAGAGTTGGATGCTTAACTGACTGAGCTGCCTAGGCACCCTTATTGTTTTTAACGCATAATTTAAGATGAACAGAAGACACACTAGGCTGGGGGGGGGCGGGGAACATGAGCCATAATCAAACATATCTGAGTAAAAAAGCCCTCATGGTTGCCATATTGTTAAAGGTAGGAATCTTTGAGTCCCCCCTATTGGATTCCCATGCTGTCCCACTGTCTTGTCCCTTGTCTATATCCTGTTGGAATCCCCAGAGAGAAAGAAGAACATAGCTATTAATGCCTCCCTTGCCCTACAGATAGACTTTAGTATCAGTATCTATTCTCTTATCATTTCCTTTCCCTCTTCTTAAGCCCCACCATTTGGTGAAAATGAGAAATAGTCTCTCTGACAAAGTGGTGGGAGCCTTGTGGAAAAGCAAAGTTTTCTCTGCTGTAGAAATCTCCTTTCTTCTAGAAATGAGTTTGGAACTTACGGATATTGTCGATGGTGATTTTTAGCCCCTAACTGGGGCCTGGTATACATAGGTGCCCAATAAATGACTAAATGAATGGATAAATGGATTGATTGTAGCTTGGTTGAATTTGTATATTCTCAAGAAGACAGATAAACATCTTCTTGTTAATTAATCCATTTAACTATATAAAAATGGTATGACAGAGACTTTTAACCTTGAAATTGTCTATGGATGCAATTCCCTAATATAAAGTAGTTGTGGAACCATATACTATTGTATCAAATGCTTGTGACTTGTCTTATTTGGGAACACTTGTAAATATCCATTTTGAATATTGATAAAGCAATGTCCATATATCCTCTTTTGCATTAATGATTTTATTAGTTTCTATTATTTAAAAATTTTAAGTTAGTTGAATTCATATCTAACCAAACTGAATTAGATTTCAGGTCTGTGCTGTTAACTTGAAAATGATTAACATTCACAAAAGAAAAAGAAGCAGGCTATTTGCAGGAAAGTTTTATGTTTACAAGTTGTATAAAGATTGCTTATTTTAACCAGTGAGATTGATCTAGATGGACTATGGCCAGTTTGACCTAGAGACAGAAAATGAGTTCTGAAAACAAAACATAGGCAGGATAGAGTTGCACTGAGGAGCAGTTTTTAATATGGGATTTAAGCCCTGGTTATTATTCTATTTCTTTTGTTAGCTTCATAGATTCTGTAGTTGAAACATTTCAGCTAGTTAGTGTATAAGGGTTGCTCATATGCTTATTGCAAAGTCTGTCATTGCTTATCATTTCATGATGTTTTATTTGTTGTATGCTGTTGTTCACCATCACCATCCAGGCTTATAGAATTCTGCCCCTAGTTTATAGTGTTGGTTTTCTGCTCTTATGCCTGAAAAAATTATCTTCACTTTGTTGCTTTCCTTTGTGACTTGTCTCTTGCTTAGGTCCCCAGTTTCTGCCTAACTGGTTGGAGGAATACTTCTGGGCTTGCCACTGTAATTTGTTTAATCAGGTCCAGGTCATGGGAACAGAGCAATGATTCTGAGAATGATTTGCTCTCAGCTGAGGTCTGGCCACCCCAGAGAATAGACACAACATTATGGGAGCCACAGCATCCTGTCTCAAAGTAGGAGGCATGTAGCCCTGAGAAATCATTCTGGGAAAAAAATCTAGAAATTAACCTGAAAGTAGGAGACTGTAGTGGATAGACTGGAATAAAATATCTGCCTTGTTCGAATGGCAATTCCAGTGGTCATAAACCTTGGTTCAATTGATTTGCCTTAATTAAAACGAGCATAATATATTTTTTGCTTCTTCATAAGTGATTACATTTATATATCAGTTAAACTTTTCCTTTTGGATGCCAACAAAACTTTTTCTGTAAAATTTTACTAAAGTGAGTTTTGGAGTATAATTATTAACTCATTTATCAAAACAATATTTCTAGCAAAGAAATAGATACAATCTTTAAAAGAAATGGCAACCAATCTTAGATTATAATAAAGGAAACATCTTGACATTCTCCAAAGAAGACTCTGGTATTAAAAATACAGACAAAACATTAGAATAATGGTACAGTAACATAATGGTTCTATCTTCATGTTTGTCCACATATACAATAGATTTAGTGATTGCATAATTGTCTTTTGCCTCCCATACTTCAATATGCCACTGAGGTTATGTAAAATTACATTTAAGAACCTCTTCTGTTCCATTTGAAACAGGGAAGAAAGTGTCCCATTGAGAGTAATTAAAGATTCTCTTTTTTATCCACAAACTGTTTTCTTAAAGAATGACTTGCTCACCCCAAAAGGATTTGGGGGACAATAAAGCTTAATTACTTAAAACTACTATGCAGCATACAAAAAAAAACTACTTAAGTATGATTCTTTGGATGTTATAATTTTAAATATGCTTGCTTATCTTCAGCTCAAAATACTATTAAGAAAAACCTTGCCATATGCATGGGATTCTTAATGACTAACTTTATGATTGTAGCAAACCCAGCTAGAACCTAATATTTGGGAAATCTGGTCTTTATTGGGAAATACTAGTCAAGGGTGGGGGGTCAGTGTTGTAAGAAATGAGGTTCTCATAACATTCTCATGCAATCTCAGTGACCAAAGGAAAAAAAAATTCTTCTGTGTTCTTATAGTGTTTGTGCAACATTAAAAAAGATTACTGCTCTAAAAATTGTGCAATAGAAAGTAGTCATAGTTAGAGCTTTATAAGATTACAATACATGAGATACAGATGTCATTTAATTATGTACCGATTTACCTGTTTAGACATGCCTTTGTTGTCCCTGGGTGTTCATCAGAAGTTCAGGTATAATTGCAATTAAGATTTTAAGAACTTGGAAATATACATAGAAAGCATTTGTATAATTACTTCTTTTTGATAAAAATAGAGTAATAGGTTTGTTTTGGAGTTAGAGACATGAGTATAAAACAAATGGCATTTCTTGAGATCATGCTTCAAGTGTGTTCATTTTTAGCTGATGAAAAGAAACTAACTTTGTCAGTAAAACTCTATTTTTTTCCCCACTACTGCTGAAATTTAAAATATAATAGGTGATCAAGTTTTATCACAAATGTAAGTATGTGAACTGTCAGTTGACGTAGGGGTTGCACATAAACTGTTTGGCATAATTTAAAACATGATAAACTTGTTGAGATAGGATCCAAAGCTTTTTGCTCTCATTTTATAGATAAAACTACCTCTCCTCCTTCAACTTTTACTGAAACGGTTAAGTTTTCTAATATTGGTGTACTTACCGCACACAAAGTAAATAAGATAATTGGATACTACTTCCGTACTGCAGAAACAACCATAATTCAAAATAAGGGCAGAGAAACTTCTAGGAGCCTTCTTTCTGACTAAACCTACCACACCCGTCACAAGAGGACAAAGTTCAATCCGTGAATAAGCACAAGCTGCCCTTAAAGCCATGGCTCACAGTTGTTGTGTTTGTTTGTTTGTTTTTTTTTTTTTTTGATCAAAGTGGCTCTTTTGCCAACAATATGCCACCATACTCCCTTCCCTTCTTCTCTGTAATAAGTAGTGCTTTTCTGAAGTTTACGTCTTAAGTGATTATTAACCTGTCCCTTACTAGCTGAATAGCTCCTAAAGTTACCAACAGTTTAGTGCTCGAAGAATACAACAAACACGTTGGCTCTCAGGAATTGTCCAATTAGCTTCATGATGATAAGACAGTGCTTAAATGTAAGAATGGGGAGAAATACAAGTCTTAAAGCTGCATACGAAAGGAAACAAATCATACGGAAATAGTTATGCTTAAGAAAAAAACAGAGTCCTTGAAATAGCGGAGGTGATCTACGACGATGGTAGATCGTAATAGTTGTAAACTGCTGACGGGCGGAAGAGGAAATACAGTGTTCTAAACCACCAAGCGTTCTTACCTGCAGCCTCTTTGCAAATGGGAGAAGGTGAATTTGTTTTAGGGTAGCGTCCTCCTTTGTTTCCGAAGGATTTCTAATTCATAAGTTAGATATTTGCAAATTAAGTAAATAATATTTCTTTTAGTTGAGTATTTGTAAATGAACTATCCACCATTGTTAGTGGGAAAATCACTCAGAAATAGATCCCTAAGTCCACTGAATTCTTTGGGGGGGCTATGTAGCTAACAGAAGATCCTTTGATGATGTGACCCGGTTCTGCTTTCTCTAGCTGAGTCTGAGACAGCGGGTTGGGGACATGGTACTTGGGAAAGAAAAGATGAACAAGGAAACTTTTGGCTAGTGGAGATTAAGTGGATTCTGTAAATACCCAAGCAGACTGGGGCCCAAAAAAGAGTTCACTAGGTAATTCCTTGTGAAAAGGATGTCAATATTTTTCCTTTCTTTATTATAATTCCTTTTTAGCTTCTTTGAGCTTTAGTAAAGTATGCTAAAATGTGTTAGCTGTGTTTGCTGAATTCAAGGTGGCAGGGGGTGGAAAATCCATTTCTATGCTTTGGGGGAATCTGTGTCTGTACGTTGGGAAGTTAAGGAGCCTGGAGAGTTCTGGCCAGAGGTGATGAGTGGAGAGCTCTGAAGCGGCAGCCCAGAAGGCGTTGAGACAAAACTCCCAGGATAGATTTGTGAAAGGTGAGAGTACTCACTGAGCATCTTCATAAAGTCTGAGGGAGGAACCTGGCTCCCTGCATTCCCTTGGATGGAGGCTCAGATCCTTTCATTTAGATATTAAAGAGAAGAGTGACATTGAAAGCCTAGAGACATGGTGTTATATAATTCACGTCACAAGAATATAAGAACTGAAATGCAATGTCACACTGATGTGCTAGCATCTGGCAGTAAAGTAATAAGATCACATCAGCTGATTCCAGAACAATTTGGAAAGTACAGACAGGAAGCTTAAAATATCAAAGCCTTGTATCGCTCCATGAAATATGACACCTTTACTATTGTATAAGGGCACATACAAAAAATCCATAAGCATGCAAGGAGAAAAACTTTAAATCCATATAAATAAAAAATTATAAAAGTCCTATCGTTCATTCATTATGCTGGCAAATGCAAATAAGTTAGAAAACATAACCTTGCCCTTGAGAAGTTTACCATTATATAGTCTAATCTGCATTACAAATAGAGGGACACATAAGAGAGATCAAAGGAGGATACGCAGAAATCCATACCTTTCTTCCCAGACAGGACACACTGTTCTGGACAACAATGACCACAAGTCTTAGAATGTGGTGACTACTTTCAGACCAGATGTGGGATCAGGAGGCAGAGAGACCAGTGGCAGTTCTACAGAAGAAATGTCTAGTGATCCGTAGGATGTGACCGGGCCCTCTGCGGCTGGCCAGAATGCAGTGGAGGGGATGGTGCAGGGCACCGAGTGGGGCTGTGTGGTGCAGAAGTCCAGAGAAGGAACTCTAGAACCACACCACCTGACTTCTAACTTACGCAAGTTCCTTCACCAGTCCAAATGCTTTTCCTCAAGAAGTCACCTTACTTTCAATTACAATCAATTTAGATGAATCACTAAAGGGGTGCTGTTTTAAGATGTGATTTGAGTCTTTCCTCCTAGTTCTTAGATGAGGTCTTATGTGGTGATTCTGCAGTCAAATGCTCTACCCCGAGCTATACCCTCTAATGTGACGATCCTGGATGGCAAGTGGTTTCTGCCTGCTCTGGATTCATTTGAGAAGTAAAAATTAATGTTGGCTAAAAGCAATGGAGTTGTATCAAGGTGGATTCCTTCCCCTACAACTGAGGCTAGCTCTGAGACATCCCAGATTTAGGCTACATATGGGCTCAGGGAGCATCTCCAGGATGATTAGCTGTGAATATGTTGGTTACAGGCTACCGGTGCCATCAGGACAGTTTCTGCAGTCACCACAGTTTTTCTGCCACAGCCTCCCACCTGGTGACTTGGCAGTCTCACAGAGTGAAGGAAACAGTGATTGAGGAAAAGCCAAAAGATATTTCTCTGCTGACTGCTATAATACAGAAACTGTGTTGTCTGGTTAATTGGGAAGCTCTACAGATAAATAATGATGTAACAATACCCTTAATTGCAGTATTCTGTAAAACTAACTGAATTCCCTTGAGATCCTAAACTACCTTTTTATAAAAAATGGTATTTCTTTAAAATCGTAGCATTTACATTTTCATTTAATCTCTTTCTTTTGAAAAGAAAACATGCTATGATGGTAAAATTGGTTTGTACTGCATTTACTTTGCCTAACGATAGTTTTTCTGTATGGACAGTACTTTTCTGAGCTGACATTCAGAAATAACCTAAAGCCCAGGAAAGGAAAGCTAGGAGAAAGAGGGATGATAATATAATCAGGAACAAACAAACAAACAAACAATTCTACACAAGAAGGAGCTACTAGGAGCACATACAAATAGTACACTGAAAACACCTTCCGAAAAGTACAGTTCTCATACACATCCTCAGAGTATCTCAGGTTAGAATTTTAGGTACTATACAAATATTCAACCTGCCATTGTTTAAATTTTCTTGAAGACAACACTAACTACACTTGCTTTTATAGATGGATAACATAAACCAAGAATTAAGAAAAATAAATTATCTCAAGAAAGCAAGTCAGAACTCCCGACTCTTGATTCCTGCTGCAGTCAGTAAGACACGCATCTTAAAAAGTTCAACTGTCTGAAACCTTCTCTCTAGAATCTTAATTGTTACACCTCTTAATGTCCAGAAAGCCTGTGGGCTAAGTCTCTTTCTCCTTAGTAGGGGGTTTTCTCCGCCTGCAGAAGGAAAGCTGTGTCTATGTAGCAAATTGTAGCAGTCTTCATCCTGGGGTTGAACTCATCCTTGCTAAGACCCACCTGTCTGGCACACTTGTTTAGAAGCCTAACACTGGTGAGTCCTGTACTCCTTTGCAAGGCTCATTGGTCCTTGCACTTCTGCGCTGTGGTGACAGTGGTCCAAGAGGTGTTTGCTAGAAGCTGCACGTAAGTAGAGCACCCCCGCAACTGCCCACAACCCTGAACTCTTATTGAAACAGTGGTTCATTCTGGGCAAAGCTGCCATAAGTTGCAGTCACCGTTCTGCATGACCAAACCGCAAAACTTCTTGTTCAAGCTGTAGCAGACAAAACCATCTGCCCATCTCTTAAATCACCTTGGCTAGTGTAAGCCTCTACAAACCACTGAGGTCAAAATGTCCTACCCATATACTGAAGTCTAAAGCCCTAAGCCACCTGTCTGGACCCCATCAAAAATTACTCCTCTGTATATATTCCACCCCACCCCCCACCCCAACTAATTTCACTTCTTTTATTTCTCAACGTTAGCAGCCAATTCATCAAATTTGGGGGTCTTTGTGAAGGTCCACCAAATAGAGTTTTCCTTCCCCTTCTGGCTTCTGAACAAATCAAGAAATAAAGCAAAAGAATAAGACAGGTGAAATGTCCAAATATCACCATTATTACCATGAAACCTTAATTCAAGAACCAAATGGACTCCCTCATACTAAATCCCACGATGAAAGTCACTGCAATGCTGGGCCCCACACAGGGTGTTCTAATTTGCCACATTTAAATTTTTTTTTTCAACGTTTTTTATTTATTTTTGGGACAGAGAGAGACAGAGCATGAACGGGGGAGGGGCAGAGAGAGAGGGAGACACAGAATCGGAAACAGGCTCCAGGCTCTGAGCCATCAGCCCAGAGCCCGACGCGGGGCTCGAACTCACGGACCGCGAGATCGTGACCTGGCTGAAGTCGGACGCCTAACCGACTGCGCCACCCAGGCGCCCCTAATTTGCCACATTTAATGGAAATGAAGGGAGGTCCTCCTCAGAAGTATCAGATTAGTCCTATTGTATTGCACTATTTCCTAATTCAGAGCAATCTTATTTTGTCCAGTAATCTGAAATTCAGTAGGAATTCCACGGGATCCCTGTCTAGAATAAAAAATAAACCACTGGGATCTGTCCTTCACCTTTCTTATGAAGTTTAGGGTGTAACAACTGCCTTCTGCTAATTACAGAAGCTCTGTTTCATTTTTCCAGAAACACTGGTTAGGTCTGTTCTAAATCAGCAGCCAATCAGCTTAGCTACTTCTAGTAAACATGAGCTATGTTCTGCTCCAGTCCTGCTGAGGCTTCTGGATGCAGATGAGTGACATTTTAGCCTGAGAGATCTGGTTTTTACTGTTGCTGTTTTGTTTTGGTTGTTGTTATTGTTACTGGTGGTGGTGTGTGTCTATTTGTAGGTAGGACAGTGAGGAGGGAAGAATTTTATGGCAAATACCCTTAAATAATGAGAACAGGCTACTATCATAGAAATGTGCCTTTGGCTGGCAAACATGTGAGATAAAATTAAATGCATTGCCTGAAGGTTTATTGGGAAAACAAGGAAAGAATAAAATATTGGAGGAAAATAATACTCAGAAATAGAAGGATAGAGAAACACAAATATCTAACACTGAGAGTTTGTAATTTGCTAAGAAAATGTGACCTAATCTTTTCTAAATAGAGGGAAAAGAAGTTAAGAAACAGCAGAGATTCAGAGATTTAGAAGTATGGTATCATATTTAAGAAAAGAGTCTCCAAACAATAGGGCAATAAAAAAGCAGTGTTCATCTTACATGAATGCTGAATTAGATTTTTTTCCACAGTGAAAGGCCTAAGGGATTTTGCACAACTGTGCAATTTAAAAAGACAGCCGGGTTTTTTTTTTTTTTTTGACGTGCAAAAAAATTATGGTAGAGGTGTTAAAGCTCATTATTATTTATTTTGATTTTCAGGGAAGGGAGGCTTTTCTATCCAGATGTAAGCCTTTATCTTAACAGAAGTCACAGTAATTCGCAATCAATAATTATACCTAATAATAGAAAAACATATGGTGAAACTACATGCAGTTATTTTATAATATGTTCTTCTAAAAAACTATCTTTCGGAGTTGATTTTAGAATTAAAATAAGACTATAAAGGAAAGGCAAGGAAGAAATAAATTTTCCAAGTTGAAACTCATCAAAAATTTTCATCTCCATTGATAAGGCTTTTACAAAGAATTACTTTTAGAAAATTACTGGCAATTTAAATTAATGTTTGAGTGTGGGAATTCATTCATTAAACAATTTAACATTTTTGACTTTTCAAAAAACATGGTCACTACAAAGTCTGAATTATCTGTGGGAAATAAATGATATGCAATTGAAATTCCTTATAGATTACCAGAACTAACATTTTTAGTCTTTTTCTGTGATATATTTTAAAAAACTAACAATTAGAAACAAAACCTCAATTATAATACCTATTTCTCTCGCTGTAGGGCTGTAATAAAATTAAAAGACATAATATAGCGTTGACCTAAGTGTTTTCCTAAGATTAATAATGTTTTAAACATTGTGGTTAAATCAATAAGAAAACTCTAGATTAGATAAAATTAAACAGGTCTTTCTGTTTAAAATATTGCAGAGATTTTAATATGCTAAAATAGATATCCAAGAATATCCAGGAGGTAAACATATTTCCTGGTGGGTTTTATTTGATTACAGAATATTTATTCTCAGCCTATCTTCCAAGGGTAGCACCATGCACAGTATGTAGCTGTTGTTATTTTTATTTAGACGTCTCTGAACAAGAAATGAGGGACCCAGATAACACGTAAGCTAGATAGTCAATGTCCAGTGTGGTAGTCCTTGGTGCCACTTATCAATATCCAGTCCTTCTCTCCTTCCTGGCATATTGAAAACTGAACTTTCTAGGCAATGAATTTGGTGGAAGGTACTGTGAATTATTTTTAGCTGGAGCATATATATATATCAAAGCAAACTCCTTAGGGCTCCCTTTTTCTTGACCACAACTCTTGGCTATTCTAGAGGGTAGCTACTTGTCAGCCTGGGTCCCATAATCAGGATAGCAGAAAGTGGAACAGAGGACAGAGGAGCAGACCCTTCAGCTGACTCTCAATGGACATGTAGCAAAAGCAAGAAAAAAAAAAAATCTTGGTTGTTTTAAATTGCTGAGATTTGGGGTTGTTATCATAACCTAACTTAATTTATACTGACAGCTATGCTAAGTGATCAAGAGTAAATTGTATTTTTACAGCTAGAAAAAAATCTTCACTGTTTAGTAGAAAGAAAACTGGGTCAGAGCTTAGTCAGTGGTTAGACAGGCCGGAGCAGAGAAAGCAAGGATCTAGAGAAGGGCCAGATCCACCAAGTTGGCATTGATCATCAGGGGAGGTGGTAGCTATAGAATAAGCCCCAGGAAAGACATGAAACAGAGTCATAGTCAGGGAGATTTAAGAGCTGCCAAGAAGGATCATCATGAGCTGGTGTTTAGGGACAGGCCCCACAACGAGGGTTGGTCAGAAAGAAAAAAAGCAGAGCCTATTAATTAGAACAATGCTTGACCATTGTCCAAGACGATTAGATGATTAGTCTATGATTATTAAATATTGCCTGACTAGGGATGGCTTTAATTTTGGAGCTTGGAGTAGGGCTGAATCTATAGATAAAAAATAAATGGCTCATAATTAGTAGAAGAGTAGTAGAAGGAAGCCAAATGAGTTACTAAAGTGAAAGATTTTGTGAATGGGTCTAGAAAATGGAAGAACAGTTTTTTTGAAATAGTATTAGAAAAAAACGAGTTTCTGTTGATTTTCTACCTGTTAACTCTCTAAGATGGAAAATATTTGGTTATGACATGGTCGTGGTTCTTTCCTAAGTTTAGGGTATCTGGTAGAATAGTCTGGGTCAAGATCCCTTCATGGACTTTTAATTGCACTTGTGGCACCTTTTGTGAACTTGGGCTAACTTGACAGAATGAGGCTATCTACAGCACATGTATTGGTTTCCTAGGGCTGCCGTAACAAAGTACTACAAACTAGGTGACTTACACAACAGAAATATATTGTCTTCGTTTTGGAAGGTAGAAATTTGAAATCAAGGTGTTACAAGGTTGGTTCCTTCTGAGGTCCGTGAGGAAAAATCTGTTCCATGCCTCTCCCTTCCATCTTAGTGGTTTGTTGGCCATCTTTGACATTCCTTGGTTTGTAGAAATATCACCCGAAACTTTGCCTTCATCTTCCTTGGGACATTTTCCTTGGGTATGTGTGTCTGCCTCCAAATTTCCCTTTCTTTTAAAAAATGTTTATTTATTTTGAAAGAGAGAGAAAATGCATGAGCAGGAGGAGGGGCAGAGAGAGAGAGAGAGAGAGAGAGAGAGAGAGAATCTTAAGTAGGCTCCACACTGTCAGCACAGAGCCTGCGGTGGGGCTTGACCTCATGAACGGTAAGATCAGGACCTGAGATGAAATCAAGAGTTTGGACGCTTAACTGAGCCACCCAGGTGCCCCTAAATTTCCCTTTTTTATAAGGACACCAGTCATATTGAATTAGGAGTCCACCTTACTCCAGTATGACCTTCTCTTAACTTAACTAATAACATCTGCAATGGCCCTGTTTCCAAGTAAGGCCACATGCTGAGATTCTGGGGATTAGGATTTTAATGTATGAATTTGGCGAGGTGGGGAAGGACATAATTAAACTCATAACAGCACCCATCAAAGATTGGTTTTCCCACCCTACCTACTTGTTCTTGTTTTTTTCTCTTTTGCATGGCTTTTTACAGCAGCATTTACATGTCTTTTTTAATTTCCTAGACCATGAGCTTCTTAAGGTCAGAGACTACACCATTTTAATTTGTCCAGCTCCTGGCACAGGACTATCGCAAAGTAGTGTAGTCATATCTCTCCTGAACTAGTGACTACAAAAGCCTTATAATTGCATTGCCTGTTTCCTCTACTTTTGGTTTATCCATTCTGATTCATCTTGCATAAAATGGCCCCCTCATTAAAGAATAAACCTCACCAAACTCACATTCACCCTTCAAATCAGATCAAGCACTACCATCTCCAATGCCTTCTGTGATATTCCTGGGCAAAGTTAGGTAGCTAATTCCTCTTTACTCCCATATAACATTGTTAAGGTCAGAGACTACACTATTTTAATCTGTCCAGCTCCTGCCACAGGACTATCACAACGTAGCACATACCTATGGTAAGCATTAGACACTCAATAAATGTTTGAATGAGTATTTGAGTTAATTAAATTCATGATTTGTAAGGCAAATCCCATAGTAATTTTTGAAAATTTTAGGGAATATTTTTCCATTTCTGTTTGCACTGCTGAATTAAATGGGCCATACTCTAGAATTAGTCTTCTTATACCTGCAGTCCTTCTAAAAAATGTATTTTTAAAATTGAGATATAATTGACATATCCTGTATCACCTTTAACTCTGAAGAACTACCCATAAATTTCAAAGAATGTAATTAACAAACAATGCCGTTCACAATACAATTCACAACATTTTGTCAAAGAAAAAACAAAACAAAACTGTAGGGTCTTCAAATCTTCTTTCAAATAGAGATTGGTGTTCATAAAGCAGCTAAAAGAATACTGTACCAGGGGCACCTGGTTAGCTCAGTCGGTTAAGCATCCCACTTCTGCTCAGGTCACTATCTCACGGTTCGTTAGTTTGAGCCCTGAATTGGGCTCTGTGCTGACAGCTCAGAGCCTGGAGCCTGCTTTGGCTTCTGTGTCTTCCTCTCTCTGCCCCTCTACTGCTAGTGCTCTCTCTCTCTCTCTTAAAAATAAATAAACATTAAAAAAAAAAAAAAAAAGAATACTGTGCCATTAGTATAACTACCCAGAAATACCTTTAGCACCACTTGACAAATCAGAACACTTCATCTCTAAAAGAAGGCCTTGGAATGTACCACTCCTTAACAATCTAGGCCATGATAGCCAGGCATCAAGACTTTGGGTAGGACACATGAAAAGTGGTAGATGGCAATCACACTGACAGAGTGGATTAGGACAGTAAGTGGAGCAATTCGAAGATGTGCTGAGAGCAATTTGAAAAGTTCCACACCATCATCATTAGGGACGAGTGGGAAACTATTGTTGCTTAGTATATTTTGGGCTTGGGATTATCTCCCCTATAACAAAATGCTGACCACCAAGTCCAGAAACAGCCAAACCTTCCACCCTCTGTCTGTCATCCAGTCTCATCTCATCACTCCTCATGCACCCTTCTCCAAAAAGTCCTCCCTGTTTGCTGTCCCCACGTTCAATTCCCTTTCACTTTCCTTTGGTGCATTTCAATCTGGCTTCCGTCACCACAATGCAAATAAAGCTATTTTTCTTCTTTTTTTTTTTTTTTTTAATTTTTTTTTTCCAACGTTTATTTATTTTTTGGGACAGAGAGAGACAGAGCATGAATGGGGGAGGGGCAGAGAGAGGGAGACACAGACTCAGAAACAGGCTCCAGGCTCTGAGCCATCAGCCCAGAGCCTGACGCGGGGCTCGAACTCACGGGCCGTGAGATCGTGACCTGGCTGAAGTCGGACGCCTAACCGACTGCGCCACCCAGGCGCCCCTATTTTTCTTCTTTTTAAAAAATATTTGCTTGTATGTTTTACTGGTTAGCTATTTTATGAATGTTTTTTTTCTTTTTTATTGTAAAAAACACGTAACATGAAAAACTCCCCACATAACATGAAATCTACCTTCTTACATTTTTAAGCGTACAGTAGTGTTAACTATATGCACATCGCTGTTCAGCAGATCTCTAGAACTTTCCCATGTTGCATGACTGAAACTACGTCTACTGAACAGTAACTGCTCATTTTCGCCTCCCTCCAGGCCCTGGTAACCACTATTCTACTTTCTGAAGCTATTTTTCTTCCTTTAAAAAAAATTTTTTTTAACATTTATTTATTTTTGAGAGAGAGAGAGAGAGAGAGAGAGAGAGAGAGAGAGAGAGATCGATCAGGGGAGGGGCAGAGAGAGAGAGGGAGACAGAATCTGAAGCAGGTTCCAGGTTCTGAGCTGTCAGCACAGAGCCCGACACAGAGCTTGAACTCACAGACTGAGAGATCATGACCTGAGCCAAAGTCAGAAACTTAACTGACAGAGCTACTCAGGCACCCCTGAAGCTATTTTTCTAGTCACTGCTGACCTTTTAAATGCAAAAACCTATGATGCTTTTCTGTCTTTATCTTACCAGATATTTTGGGGCATTTCACACTGATGATGAAATCTTTCTTCCTGGAACTTTTTGTATTTCAGTTTTCCTGATACTTCTCTACCATTCTCCACTTCCATCACTGACTGCCATCTTTCTACCCATCCAGTAAATGTTGGTGGCCTCACAGAATCCAGTGGTCTTCTCATTCTCACTCGCCAATCCCCTCCTTTCCTGTTATATCAACACTGATTTCTGCTATTCTACCTGCTCATGACTCCTCCAAGCCTTGGAGCTATAATTCCTGATGGTCATCTACCTGAAGGTCCTATATGCACCTCAAACTCACCTTGCCTAAAATTAAATTCCATATCCTCACCTATGATTTCCCTCAAGTGGTGACTCTAACAGTCTTACAGTAACTCACACCAAAGGCTGGGGGATCCTGTAGGACTACCCCTTTTTTTTGCTCTCCACATTGGATCATTCACCAAATTCTACTGATTTTAATTTCTAAAGTTTTCTTGAATGTTTTGCACCTCTCAGTGTGCATCACTAATTAGTTCAAACCTTCATCCTCTCTGATCTGAAATTCTGAAGAGACTTCCAATCCCTCTTACTGTTTCCAGTTTTATTTTCTTAAATAGTCCTCCACAGAGCAGCCAGCGATTTAAGTAAAACAGAAGTTCAAATACGTTGTTCCCTACTGGTGATTTGATCCCTACCTGGGGATCGTTGAGTCTTGGGCAACCAGAGTATCCAAGGTAGACTCATGAGCTCAAGGAACAGCTACTAGCAATTTCAATAGTTTAGGACTCTGTACAACTGTACCGGCATGTACCCGCCACCGTGTTCTGTTTCCTATCTGCACCTTAGCTCCGGCCCTGCCAGCTCAACCCTAACCTGGCTAACTTCTCTCATTCTTCAAAAGTTGCTTAGCTATCTATTCCTCCAAGATGTCTTCTTGTCACCTCCCCTAAATACCTCATCCCTATGCTTCCTAAATAGAGCTGTGCTTCATACACTCCTTGTAGATAGGGACCATATCACAAAGCCATGTTGCACAGAATCTGATATATACTTGCATGGTGAAGGTTATTGTGAAGGGGATGGTTGGTGCCTGGGAAGATGTGGGACCCAGATAGGTAATTTTTTATTTTCACTCGGACACTTCCTATTACAATTTTTACACAGGTGAAATCAGGTCAAAATGTTTATACATAGGAAAACAAAGAGAAGGAAGAAAGACATCAAGGACTTCTCAAGGGATGTGGGTATGAGGGGTTGAAGGGCAAATCCACATCTTTGCTTTGGGAGATCGAGAGCTGGAGTAAATGGGCCTTTAAAATGTGTATAAGGTTTTAGTGTCTTTTGCATTTGATGACAAGGCCACGTCTTTCTTCCCATCAAATTGTATCCTGATTTATTGCCTTATGGGAGCATTGTGAGTGAATGTCTAGGCGCTGTCAGGGACTGTCCTATTTTTAAGAAGAGTTGAATTCTGCATTAGAACTCTTGAGTAGAGATCTTAATATTCGCTATGTGTAGTAGATATTTGTTTATTGATTTATTTCCTGGTTCATTCTGCAAAAGATTTGAGGCTAATTATAAGAATACATATAATAAAATAATAGTAATATATGAACAGAAATAGAAAGACTAAAGAAAATAATACAAATATGCAAATCATCAGGGCCAATACAGTTGTTTCACTCATTCATTTAATTATTGACTCTTTGTCTCATCTGCCAAATATTTAGTGGATACCTACCATTCCTAGCCATATACGGGGTCCATATTTGGCTTTGGGTTTCTTAGGACGTCCAGTCAACAGGGAAGTATGATTAATTACATAATCCTTATTATTAGATAGGAAGAAATGTATAATTTCCTCTAGGAAAATAAAGCTTTCTCTGGTACTAAATTCTGAAAAAAACAAGAGCTCCTATGGTAGTAGACATAGTAGACAATAAGTCAAAAGACAATGTCTTCAACAACTTAGAGTAGTAGATTTTTATGTTCTGATATGTGAACCAGATAGAGGGGGTTCTTTGATCAGGTTCTAAACAGATCAGATACTGATATACATATACCACACATATATACTTAACTAATACATTTAGTAGTAGTTTAGAAGAAAGAATAACAGACTTGGAGTAAGGAGATCTGGAATCTTGTCCCTGGCTCACCAGTAATTGAATAAATTATGTATGCCTTTTGTGTCTTGAACCATGCATCCATCATCACTATTATACCATCCCACTTCCTGCAATGTTGCTATGAGACTCAAACAAGGGTATATGTACAAAGTGCTTTATAAATCGCAAATTACAATACAAATGTTATTTCTCTGAAATTATGAGAGCTTTGATGGTAAAAATTATATCTTGTTTATTTTCCAGTTCCAACATCCCATCTTCTCACCATGGTTGTAGACAAGCAACATGTGTTTGTTAGTAAAGTCGAAAAAAGGATAGGGGAGGGGGCAGAACAAAATCCTGTCTCATGCCCCTGGAGATTATTTGACTATTCCAGTTTTGTTAAATTATTAAAATTTCAGGTTTCTGAGTACCAAAACTACTTGTCTGTCTATAGAATCTGTCTATAGGTAATAAAATGTATAAAAGAAATGCAACTTGCCTTGCACTTGGGTTGGAAGATCTCTTTGGGGTGGGAGAGAGCCGTCCCATTCAACAAGGGACTTACTCAGCCTGAGGTCTGCTTTCCCTTCACATAAAAATGGAAGTGAGAAAACCCAGTGTTCAGTTTGAGTAGCAAGCTGATATAAAGGATTTGAAAATAGTGGGGTTTTTTTCTGCATATAAAACAAAAAAAATGCTTATTGTAGAAAGTTTGAACTATATATTAAAGAACATTAAAATCACCCAGAATTTGAATATGTGGAGGAGGTAATTTTTAACATTTAAAAAAAGTTTTTTTTTTAATGTGTATTTACTCTTGAGAGAGAGAGACAGTGACAGAGCTTGAGTGAGGAGGGGCAGAGAGAGAGGGAGACGCAGAATCAGAAGTAGGCTCCAGGTTCTGAGCTGTCAGCACAGAGCCCAACACAGGGCTTGAACCCATGAACCGCGAGATGACCTGAGCCAAAGTTGGATGCTTAACCAACTGAGCCACCCAGGTGACCCAACATTTTAATGATTATCTTCTAGTTGTGTGGGTTTTTTTTGTTTGTTTTCAATGCAAGAATGAATGCATGCACAAATTTGACATCCTAGTATATATACTATTTTGTAACCCTTTATCTCAGTGTGCCTAAAGATTCTTTTTTTGGAGAGAGGGAAGATGGCGGCGTAGGAGGACGCTGGGCTCACCACGCGTCCTGCTGATCACTTAGATTCCACCTACACCTGCCTAAATAACCCAGAAAACCGCCAGAGGATTAGCAGAACGGAGTCGCCGGAGCCAAGCGCAGACGAGAGGCCCATGGAAGAGGGTAGGAAGGGCGGCGAGGCGGTGCGCGCTCCACGGACTGGCGGGAGGCAGCCGGGGCGGAGGGGCGGCTCGCCGGCCAAGCAGAGCCCCCGAGTCTGGCTTGCAAAAAGCGGAGGGGCCTGACAGACTGTGTTCCGACAGCAAGCGCGACTTAGCGTCTGGGAGGTCAGAAGTTAACAGCTCTGCTCAGAAAGCGGGAAGGCTGGAGGACAAAGGGAAGGAGAGCTGCTGAGCCCCCGGACGGCAGAGCTCAGTTTGGTGGGGAAAAAAGGCGCTCGCCAGCGCCATCTCCCCTGCCCATCCCCCAGCCAAAATCCCAAAGAGAACCTGTTCCTGCCAGAGAACTTGCTCCCTCCGCGCAAACACCTAACTCTGCGCTTCTGCGGAGCCAAACCTCCGGCAGCGGATCTGACTCCCTCCTGCTGCCACAGGGCCCCTCCTGAAGTGGATCACCTAAGGAGAAGCAAGCTAAGCCTGCCCCTCCTGCCCCTGTGCACCTTGCCTACCCACCCCAGCTAAGACGCCAGATCCCCAGCATCACAAGCCTGGCAGTGTGCAAGTAGCCCAGACGGGCCACCCCACCCCACAGTGAATCCCGCCCCTAGGAGAGGGGAAGAGAAGGCACACACCAGTCTGACTGTGGCCCCAGCGGTGGGCTGGGGGCAGACATCAGGTCTGACTGCGGCTCCGCCCACCAACTCCAGGTATACACCACAGCACAGGGGAAGTGCCCTGCAGGTCCGCACCACGCCAGGGACTATCTAAAATGACCAAGCGGAAGAATTCCCCTCAGAAGAATCTCCAGGAAATAACAACAGCTAATGAGCTGATCAAAAAGGATTTAAATAATATAACAGAAAGTGAATTTAGAATAATAGTCATAAAATTAATCGCTGGGCTTGAAAACAGTATAGCTGACAGCAGAGAATCTCTTGCTACAGAGATCAAGGGACTAAGGAACAGTCACGAGGAGCTGAAAAACGCTTTAAACGAAATGCATAACAAAATGGAAACCACCACGGCTCGGATTGAAGAGGCAGAGGAGAGAATAGGTGAACTAGAAGATAGTTAAGGAAAAAGAGGAAGCTGAGAAAAAGAGAGATAAAAAAATCCAGGAGTATGAGGGGAAAATTAGAGAACTAAGTGATACACTAAAAAGAAATAATATACGCATAATTGGTATCCCAGAGGAGGAAGAGAGAGGGAAAGGTGCTGAAGGGGTACTTGAAGAAATAATAGCTGAGAACTTCCCTGAACTGGGGAAGGAAAAAGGCATTGAACTCCAAGAGGCACAGAGAACTCCCTTCAGACGTAACTTGAATCGATCTTCTGCACGACATATCATAGTGAAACTGGCAAAATACAAGGATAAAGAGAAAATTCTGAAAGCAGCAAGGGGTAAACGTGCCCTCACATATAAAGGGAGACCTATAAGACTCGTGACTGATCTCTCTTTTGAAACTTGGCAGGCCAGAAAGAATTGGCACGAGATTTTCAGGGTGCTAGACAGAAAAAATATGCAGCCGAGAATCCTTTATCCAGCAAGCCTGTCATTTAGAATAGAAGGAGAGATAAAGGTCTTCCCAAACAAACAAAAACTGAAGGAATTTGTCACCACTAAACCAGCCCTACAAGAGATCCTAAGGGGGATCCTGTGAGACAAAGTACCAGAGACATCACTACAAGCATAAAACATACAGACATCACAATGACTCTAAACCCATATCTTTCTATAATAACACTGAATGTAAATGGATTAAATGCGCCAACCAAAAGACATAGGGTATCAGAATGGATAAAAAAACAAGACTCATCTATTTGCTGTCTACAAGAGACTCATTTTAGACCTGAGGACACCTTTTGATTGAGAGTGAGGGGATGGAGAACTATTTATCATGCTACTGGAAGCCAAAAGAAAGCTGGAGTAGCCATACTTATATCAGACAAACTAGACTTTAAATTAAAGGCTGTAACAAGAGATGAAGAAGGACATTATATAATAGTGACAGGGTCTATCCATCAGGAAGAGCTAACAATCATAAATGTCTATGCGCCAAATACTGGAGCGCCCAAATATATAAAACAATTGCTCATAAACATAAGCAAACTTATTGATAAGAATGTGGTAATTGCAGGGGACTTTAACACCCCACTTACAGAAATGGATAGATCATCTAGACACACGGTCAATAAAGAAACAAGGGCCCTGAATGAGACATTGGATCAGATGGACTTGACAGATATATTTAGAACTCTGCATCCCAAAGCAACAGAATATACTTTCTTCTCGAGTGCACATGGAACATTCTCCAAGATAGATCATATACTGGGTCACAAAACAGCCCTTCATAAGTTTACAAGAATTGAAATCATACCATGCATACTTTCAGACCACAATGCTATGAAGCTTGAAATCAACCACAGAAAAAAGTCTGGAAAACCTCCCAAAGCATGGAGGTTAAAGAACACCCTACTAACGAATGAGTGGGTCAACCAGGCAATTCGAGAAGAAATTAAAAAATATATGGAAACAAACGAAAATGAAAATACAACAATCCAAACGCTTTGGGACACAGCAAAGGCAGTCCTGAGAGGAAAATACATTGCAATCCAGGCCTATCTCAAGAAACAAGAAAAATCCCAAATACAAAAATCTAACAGCACACCTAAGGGAAATAGAAGCAGAACAGCAAAGGCAGCCTAAACCCAGCAGAAGAAGAGAAATAATAAAGATCAGAGCAGAAATAAACAACATAGAATCTAAAAAAACTGTAGAGCAGATCAACGAAACCAAGAGTTGGTTTTTTGAAAAAATAAACAAAATTGACAAACCTCTAGCCAGGTTTCTCAAAAAGAAAAGGGAGATGACCCAAATAGATAAAATCATGAATGAAAATGGAATTATTACAACCAATCCCTCAGAGATACAAACAATTATCAGGGAATACTATGAAAAATTATATGCCAACAAATTGGACAACCTGGAAGAAATGGACAAATTCCTGAACACCCACACTCTTCCAAAACTCAATCAGGAGGAAATAGAAAGCTTGAACAGACCCATCACCAGCGAAGAAATTGAATCGGTTATCAAAAATCTCCCAACAAATAAGAGTCCAGGACCAGATGGCTTCCCAGGGGAGTTCTACCAGACGTTTAAAGCAGAGATAATACCTATCCTTCTCAAGCTATTCCAAGAAATAGAAAGGGAAGGAAAACTTCCAGACTCATTCTATGAAGCCAGTATTACTTTGATTCCTAAACCAGACAGAGACCCAGTAAAAAAAGAGAACTACAGGCCAATATCCCTGATGAATATGGATGCCAAAATTCTCAATAAGATACTAGCAAATCGAATTCAACGGCATATAAAAAGTATTGTTCACCATGATCAAGTGGGATTCATTCCTGGGATGCAGGGCTGGTTCAACATTCGCAAATCAATCAACGTGATACACCACATTAACAAAAAAAAAGAGAAAAACCATATGATCCTGTCAATCGATGCAGAAAAGGCCTTTGACAAAATCCAGCACCCTTTCTTAATAAAAACCCTTGAGAAAGTCGGGATAGAAGGAACATACTTAAAGATCATAAAAGCCATTTATGAAAAGCCCACAGCTAACATCATCCTCAACGGGGAAAAACTGAGAGCTTTTTCCCTGAGATCAGGAACACGACAGGGATGCCCACTCTCACCGCTGTTGTTTAACATAGTGCTGGAAGTTCTAGCATCAGCAATCAGACAACAAAAGGAAATCAAAGGCATCAAAATTGGCAAAGATGAAGTCAAGCTTTCGCTTTTTGCAGATGACATGATATTATACATGGAAAATCCGACAGACTCCACCAAAAGTCTGCTAGAACTGATACATGAATTCAGCAAAGTTGCAGGATACAAAATCAATG